>NC_035436.2:203247289-203853633 GCF_002127325.2 Helianthus annuus | reverse complement strand
TTATTGTTATTATTAATATTTGTATTTTTGTAATATTATTAATATTATTCTCAAAACAGTGTATTTTTATTATATTATAAATATTATTGTCAAAACAGTGTATTTCTTTATGTAGTAAACTAAAGTAAATACCGGTAATGAAACAAACCAACTCAATACTGCAATAATGTTCAGAATTGTTGATTGAGTTTAAAGTCTTTAGAATGAGTCAATTGATGTAATTTTAAATTTTTTGGACACTTAATTTTTTGTATTTGTTGTTCTAGATTCTGGCTAGGTGCTATATATATTTGTCTTTAAAAAATGGAAGGCTCCACTACTCTTCCGGAAGTCATCCATAGGCTCCATAATTAATTCTTGATGGCCAAAAGATGAAGAACTTAAATAATACAGGTACAAGTTAAGTAAATTGCTCTTAATTAAAGTCTCCTCAATAAAATTAAAATTATTCAACGACTTCAGCAGCTGATAACCGTGTTAAGCAAGTACGGAAGTTGGAACCTTCTAGTGACGATGACTGCATTAAACCTAACTCTATTTCTTTTTTGTATGAGTAAAATCCGTGGTTTGTTAAAATAACACCTATAGTTCTCAACTTTTTGGAAATTACACTGGTGCTTCATGTGATTTGACAGTTTGTTACTCGTATAGCCCCTGAAGTGGATGGAGGTTAATTTTCTCAGTTAAGTGGATGTAAAATGACAAAACTACCCTTACTATTTAATATAATAACTTAAACATAAAAGAAATATATATTTAAACCCAAAAAAACTTTAGATACAATGAATTCAAAATTCAAGAATAGATACACATCAACTGAATTTAAACCCAAAATACTTCCTGTCAAGTTTCTTGCTTGTCACATTCCACCTTTCCTACAGCACTCCTTCACCAAATTTTCACAAAATTTACAGAGACAGAGCTTGAATATTGGAAATAATCTTGTTTTTCACCATCACTGCAACTTTAACTCTACCCGCCGACAAGCCTTAGCCTTCTGCATTCAATCCCCTGGCTCGCCGTTCTTATTCGTCGGTGCCGTAACCCTTACCCGGCACACATAACCATCGAACCTATCAACAACGATTCATCATCGTTGCCTCCAATTTGAACGCCCAGCGGATCTTACTCAACCATCACCCACAAATCCAAACGCTCTAACTTTGGCTGACTATTCAGTACTACACCACCAGATCTAGCCGACGACCAACACCATTTCAGATCCGGTTTTGCGGTATTTCATATATGTTTCTACTTTCTAGTATTTCAGATCCGGTTTCAGTTACGGACGATTTTTTAAGTAGTGGTGGCAGGGGTTGGTGGCTGATGGTGGCCCTGGTGGTGGCTTCTGGAATGGAGATAATGGGAGATGAAGGCGCCGGAATTTTAGGTCGATGATGGGGCCCTCTCAATTTTTTACAATTCAATATTATAGATGGGTCCCACAAATATATATCTAATATCTTTAAATGCTTAATGAATTAATAAAAGGGTATTTTTAGGGGTGTTCAAGATCGGATTATCCGGTTTTCGGATATCCGAAAACCGGATATCCGAAAATTTCGGATAGTGAATATTGATATCCGAACCCGTATCCGAAATTTCGGATATCCGATTTTCGGATATCCGAAATTTCGGATACGGATTCGGATATCCAACCGGATATCCGAATTTATAAAAAAAAATCAAAAAATCCGTTTCGTGTATAGATTAAAACTAAACTTATATTCGGTTTTATAAATTTCCAACATTTAAAACAAAAAACAATCATAAATTCACACGAATACAATTATTTACTACTTTTTTACTAACTTTTACAATACTTCAAACAAAATATAATGCTCATATACTATATATATTTATAAAAAAATAATTAGTTTTCGGATATCGGATATCCGAAATTTCGGATATTTCGGATACGGATTTTCGGATATTTCGGATTCGGTTTCGGATCCGGATTTTTTTGAACACCCCTAGGTATTTTAGTCATTTTGCATTGACTTAACCAGAAAACTTAACTGCCATCCACGCTGGGGAGCATACGAGTAACAAACTGTTAAACCACAGGGAGCACCGGTGTAATTTCCAAAAGTTGGGGACTATAGGTGTTATTTTACAAAACCATAGGGACTATACGTGCATTTTACTCTTTTTGTATTTACATCTATATGATAAAAAGTGATGCAATT
Source organism: Helianthus annuus (assembly GCF_002127325.2). Lineage (NCBI taxonomy): Eukaryota > Viridiplantae > Streptophyta > Magnoliopsida > Asterales > Asteraceae > Helianthus > Helianthus annuus. The sequence continues at coordinate 203,851,444 of NC_035436.2, read as the reverse complement.
TTATAAAGAGTAAACTGCAATTTTACCCCCCTGTGGTTTAGGTTAATTGGCACTCTGATCCCCTCTAACGAAATAATTGCAATTTTACCCCCCAACGTTGTTGTTCTGTCGCATAATTACCCCCTGGCGTCAGTCAACGATAGTTTGACCCTTATAGGTAAGGGTATTTTGGTAATCTTACCCTATATCTATTATTATTATTATTATTATTATTATTATTATTTTTATTATTATTATTATTATTATTTATAAAATCAAATTATCATCATCATCATCATCTTCAAATAACTCATAGATCCATCATCATCATCTTCAAGTAACAGATCTGAACCTCCATCGGCGTTTTACCGCTCCTCCACCACTAGCCGCCGCTCCTCCCCCACCGCAACCACCCACCCCTTTCTTCCTTCAATCCACAAGAACAGATCTGAACCTCCATCGGCGTTACTTAACCTTAATTCATCATCTTCTTCTTTGCTGCTGCTTCACGCCTCTTTTCATCATCTTCTTCTTTCACTTCTGCTTCACAATTTCCCTTCACTAGGAAGCCGGTAAAACCTTAATTCTGATTTCTGTTTGATATACTTTTGAATTGATTGTGCTTGTTGATATAACAATTGATTTGTGCACGGTGGACATGTATTGTTGAATCGATGACAGAAGTATGAATCGTAGATTGTTGTGATTTAATATTTGCTGCTACAATGCGTGGAAATTTCATTTATTGTATTGGAGACATACTTCTGTTTGGTAACAAGAAAAGGTTAAAAGTTGGTACAGAGACTGAAGAAATCTATCTTGAATGTCGAATTAATAGGCTTACAGAGTGCCTTGGGTCTTTCAGTGGTTGGAAGCATTGCATAAGATCTATGAATGATTTACTTAAAAATTGTGTTTCTCAATATCATGTTTTTAAGGAAAATGGATTGATCAAAGAAAAAACAATTTGCTGCTGAAAATCAAATCAAAACTAAAGCAACGAAGTTGGAAGTAAACTCATTCATTGAGTTTGTGCGTGATCGATTCAGTGTGTGTGTCACCACTTAGGAGATGCATCATAACATTCTTGACTCACATTCCAAAAAGTTTTTTAAGGGAAGACAATTTCCAAAAGATGGTATTATCTGTTCTAAAAACTTTGCAAATATATCACACCTGCAGTTATAGTATTGAATGATCCCTTGAGTTTGCTTGTGTAATGAAGGTAACTTTTTATGTTCGTTTATGACAATGAACATGGTGGAGTAGGCTGCAAATCTGGGTCATGGAGTGAGAGCGGTGGATTGATTCCACCTTTTGAAGGTGACATTTGAACACAACAGGATCCAAACAACGAATTAAGCGCAGAGAAGAGAGGAATTCAGTGCTAGTTCATGCCAAACGGTTAGAGAGAAAGTTTTAGCGAGAGAAGCTAGAGAGAGAAACCATTGGGGGGTAATATTGCAGAGTAAAACAAACTATAGGGAGTAATATGAAAGGGTAACATAGTCATTTTACATTCCATTTAACAGATCTGTTAACTTATTTGACGGCAGGGGGTAAAATTGCGACATAACATCAACGTTGGGGGGGGATTGCAATTATTTCATTAGAGGGGGTCAGAGTGTTAATTGGCCTAAACCCCAGAAGGTAAAATTGCAGTTTACTCTTCTATAAATGAACTAGGTTATAACCCCGTGTGTTACACGGTTAAATATAAATCAAATAGATAGTAATGAATATTTAAATTATAAAACGATATTTTTTAGACATTTTCAAATATCCAAATAAATTTTGTGTCGTGTATGATCAAACATGTGTGATGTTTACCGAGTTTATAAATATAAAAGTATTTAATTCATCGATTAAAGAAACTGTACTATCAACTTTCTTATAAGTTTCAATACTCACAACAACCGTTGTTTGTATGTTTTTTTTAACTGAATGAATTATACACACACACGCACACACAAGGTGAGAATCCGGTGTATGTTTTCAGAAAACCCATGTAATGTTTTGTACTTAATAACAAAAAATGTTATGTTTTCAGGAAACCCATGTATTGTTCGAGTTGAATACACATGTTTATTACACCAGCATGAGTATTAAATAATATTACAAATATAGTTTGATACTTTGTTTATATAATCTTCTAGTAATTTTAGTATCTTAATTTATACTATTATTAAAATTATAAGTACTTGTATATGTGATACGATAATTTATTTATTAGTACTTATATATTGTTTTTATCCAAGTAATATATTCTATGTTGTTAAGCTGTTATGCTCGAGTCAAATTGTTGATATTTTTATACTCCGGTGCTTTTTTTACTATTTTAATAATATGTATAAAGAAATATTATTATTTAATATTATTTAATAATATGTATAAAAATGTTATTATTTAACATTATTTTATAGCATGAACAATAAAAAGATTATTATTTATAAAAATAATTATAATAATAATGTAACAAACAATTTGTAAAACAAAATAAATAAAAGTAAGGAAGTTTCGTTTGGTTGTTTAAGTTATATTTTCTTTTGTATTTGTACTATTATTTGATCATCAACAAAGTTCTTAATGTGATTACGATTTATTGAAAAGTAAAATGATAATTTATAGTTACTATAATCTCTATCAAATTTTATTTATATCTATTTTATTTTATGTTGTATTTATCTTTTTAGATTTGTTGAGATTTTATAGGAGTTACAATTAAAAAAAAAAGATAAATTATTCATAAAAAAGAACATAAATAAAAAGTGTGAGGTTAAAGGAGAAAATGACATGTGACATTATTTGTAACCTTTTATTATATGTTAGATTAAAGTTACAAGAAAAATGTATAAAAGTATGTCATTTTAGACGGTTGTCAAAAGGTAAAAGTAACTTTTTAACCAACTTTAGAGAAAAAAACTAATTGATTTTATTACACGTTTTTCATTTGAGTAATGGTATTTTTCTTTGTAAGATATTTTCAAGAGCTCCAAATTGTAAAAATAATATGTCAAATAATTATCTACTATAACAAAAACCAAATCCGCAATAGCTCTTTCATTTGATTGGTTGAGTTGGGCGGCACCTGCCACCCAATTTTTTTTTTTTTTTTTTTGTTAAATTACGATTTTTTTTCCGTTTATATTTATAGTCATGCATGGCACTCCCCTATTGCCCCAACAAATTTACGGTTTTATCCCGTTTTAAAATTACGATTTTACCATCAGTTCAAAGTTATGTTTTTACCCTCATTTAAAAATAAAAACTTACGCTTTTGCTCCCAGCTAAAAATTTCTAATTTTTCCCTCGGTTCAACATTATGATTTTGCCCCGTTTAAATTTACAGTTTTGTAATTAGGTTTTTCCCTTATAATAACGATTTTGTCATCTGTTCAAAATTATGTTTTTACCCCCATTTAAAAATAAATTTACGCTTTTGCCCCGTTCACCAGCTAAAATTTCACTTTTGCCCTTGGTTCAAAATTACGATTTTGCCCTGTTTAAATTTACAGTTTTGCCATTAGTTTTTTTTTTCTCACACAGCCAAGTTACGATTTTGCCCTCAACCCCATTGGTCCATTTAATTTACGATTTTATCCCTAAAACAAAATTATGATTTCCCCCTCAGTTCAAAGTTACGTTTTCCCCATCGTTTTAATTTTTCTAGCAAAACTATAAAAGTTTTTTGTTTTAATTGGTTGACTCGATTTAATTTTTTTCGTCTAAAGGAGCTGCCTAACACGCGCTCATTAGTCCTGAAAAATTACAGTTTTGCCCTAAGCCCAAAATTACGGTCTTATCATCGTTTTTGTTTTTCCCTAAGAAAATTATAGCAGCGTTTTTTTAATTGATTGAGAACTGTTCGGCCATCGCCCCGCAACGTGGACAGGGCATCAACTAGTTAACATACAAACTTTATACCAAAGGAATAACTAATAGAAGTATTTCATCTTAGTTATAACAAACGAATAATTGACATTAATTTAACTTTGTTATAAAAAATAATTGATAAAAGTTTTAAATAAATATATAATTGCTAGAAAAAAAAACAAGATGTATAATTGTATATTAATGTTAAATGTTAAATGTTAATGTTTATATTATGAATTTCATAACTATTTGATGTTGAGAGATACCTATCCAGCTATCCCTCATTAAATATTTTAACATGTTTAGAGATAACTATTTGTGAATTTCCTTTTGGGGTTGGACATAGTTCCTTGCGTCCCCAACATTCCTCTTAAATCAACCAATAGTTTTAAGTGGTGTGTAATTCGTAGATTTAATAATTTTAATTAGGGATGGCAATTTTTGCACGAAACACACATAATTAGGTTTTGAGGGATGGTAACTGATAAACACATTTAATTTATCACCGAGTCCTCATTAGGTTGAATTGTTTAACTAACAAGTCGATTTTGGCAATGTTAAGGATTCGAATCAAGCAATATTAGCAAAATGGTGGTGGCAATTTAGAACGGAAAAAAACGGCCTATGGCGAAATCTTATTTGGGCAATACACCATAACTCAAGAGCATGGATGATCATTCCAAGGAAGATTTCTATAGCTGGGCCGTGGAAACAAATTATTAGCATCCAAGAGTCATTGTTAAGAGTAGGGGTGGACTTGAATTTAGCGGTTTCGACTGTAGTTGTGGATGGCTCCACAACCTCCTTCTGGCTGGATTATTGGATTGGAGCAGGTCCTCTGTTCATGGAATTACCAAATTTGTTTAACATTGAAAACAAGAAATTATGTATGGTAAAGGAGAGAATCACGAATGGGTGTTATGGGCCGGTTTACACGTGGGACTGGGCCAGGCCCATTAGCGGTGGCGTCGAACAGGAGGAGCTGCAAAGACTGTTTAATATTGTAAGCATAGTGACGATCGGAATGGGGAAAGATAAATTTAAATGGAATTATGACGATTCGGGCGATTTCCGTGTGACAGATATTAAAAGGTACTTCAGCTCTTTTAATCGCTCTACACCGATATCCCCTTTTGTTTGGAATAATTAGGTTCCAAAGAAGTGGGGATTGTATCATGGAGAGCGGAGAAGGATCGGTTACCGACAAGATGTGCATTGGCAAGGAAACCATGATGAAACCGGAGAGCACTTGTTTGTCTCATGTCAGTTCGCGCAGATTATTTGGCAAAATATAGCGACATGGTGTAAGATTCATTCCTTTATTGTTTTTTATTTCAAAGATATCCTGAATATGCATGGTTACAGCCCGGGATCAAGGAAGAAGAAAAAGGTGTTAAATGCCATCTTCCTTGTTACTGTGTGGTGCATCTGGAAAGCGCAAAACGAAGCAATGTTTAATAGCGTTCAGCCATCGATTACCAAAATACTGGATGAAGTAAAAAGTATGGCTTTCTTGTGTATTAAGAATCGATCGAGAGATGAAACGATTACGTGGGAGAATTGGAGAAGTTTTAATATATTTAGCTGAATGTCTTAATAGTGTAATGAGTTGGTTGTAATTGGATTTTGTACTCTGTAAGTTTGGTGGCTAGCGACTCGCTAGTGTTTAATAATAAAATTTTATGTCGGCCGTTCAAAAAAAAAAAACAAGTCGATTTCGCGTTGACATGTTTAAAACTTATAACTAAACATGCTGTCATCCATTTTAATTACATAGATCGATTTGGTAACCCCTTTATGACCCATTTAACCTATTTTTCACAGTCCATCAATTCGATTAACACATTTACAACTTGATTGAAAAACATATAGTTTTAAATGGTGTTTAATTCCTATATTAGTTGGGGTCGAATTCTACGCACAACACACAAATAATTAGGTTATGGGTTGTCATATCTTAGACGTTTAATACGGTCGTCTTCGGGTTGAAGTGTTGAATTGATTGATTAAACAGGTAGTGTCCGCGTTGACATGTTTAGAATGTCTAATTAAACATGTGAGACCGCCAACATATTTAATTAAAACAAATTGACCAGCATAGAAATATCATTAAAGGTAATTAACAGGACCATGTCATCGTTTGCCGTGACTCATGTGCACTCTACGTTCTCTAAAATCTTTGAAATCAAGTATTTTTCTCTTACTTGCACATGCCTAGTTGCATAATTAAAGAATCTGTAGCTCTGTACAAACATATATAATGAATTTAAATAATAAAAATGCTATACACTCTTCTCTGTTGCGATGTTATAAATTATACTGTAATAAAATAAAATAAAATAAAATAAAATAAAATAATACACGTAGTCGTTATAGTGGTTACGATAGTATTAAGTTGGTAGTGATAAAAAAAGTCGGGTTCACACGGCCTGTAAGTCGCCTATGGGATTTACGCGTCCTATATATTTATAAAAATTAATTAAAGACCTAAACATATTATAATGGTATATTTTAATATTAATTTAGTGTAAGTTAGTTAAGATCAAATTTTATATTCTTTTTAACTGAAAGGATCATGTGCAGGAGGCATAATTTAAGTAACAAGGAGATCATGTATAAGAGCCATAATTCATACCAACGGTAGGAGAAAGTTTTGGCCTTTGATCAAGCAAATTTAATGGTTGAGATTGGGTGTTCTTCAAATCTATAAATCACGTAAGAGAAAACAAGTGAAACAAATAGAGAAGGGCAAAATAGGAAGATCCAATATTGGTAAAATTATAAACCCATTTTTCACACGATTTTCAAACGAATATAACTTTTTCATACAATAATATTATTTTAGAAATTACACCGTATCAACGAACATTTCATTCTCTTTACTTTGAGTCGTCTATTGCTATTGTTTTCTTAATTTTTATAATTTTTTATTTTACAAGCTATAACGTTCCGTGATTATGTTCCAGTACGTAATTACGTAATATGTAATTTATTCATGAAGCAAGTGTAATGTTACGTGATTATGTAGCAGAACGTAACTACGTACTAATAGTTGATTATGTATTAATATTACGTGATTTCATTAATGTAGTATTTATACGAAAACTAAGTAATTACATAATTATGTACTAACCATAATTGGAATAAAAAACAAAACATATAATATATGGGTTAATATTTTAGGTTTAGTCACGAATTAAGTATAAATACAAAATTTAATCATTCAACCTATAATAACAACGTAATGTCGTATATTACATATTTAATTACGTAATTAAGCATAAACAATTAAGTTCTCATTATTAAATGTATAATCACTTAATACATATAAGTGTAATAACATCAAGTATAGCAAATCATATTGAATGTCTAATCACATAATGATTTATATCGATTTTGATGAGGGGTATTGGTTTTTTAGGGTTTGTGTGGATTGATGAGATAAAGAGAGACGGAGAAAGAGATCTTGGAGGAATAGCCAATGGAGTTGATGATGAGTGATGACAGTTGAGATGGTATGATATGAAGAAGAAAGTGTTTAGATGATTAATTAGATTGTTTTTTTATTTTTTTTTATTTTCTAATAGTAAGGATCATTTAATCATTTCACTCCACTTAACATCAAAAATTAACCCCGTTCATATTAGAGACTATTCAAGAAACAAACGTATATACGTTAGTGACCAAGGCTGTAATATTAGATAGATCATGACTATAAGTGAAATTTCATCAAATCACATAAACTATATAAATTTTTTTCTCCTAGACAAATTTGGCAAATAAGAGTTAACTTTTGAATTAAATATGAGTAAAATAAGCATACTACACATTATATTATATTGAATAAAACAAATTTAAATAAGTAAATAGGTAAATATGATATCTCTATCATCAATCATATCCTAAGAAGTTTAAGTTACTATTTTATTAATAAATTTTTGAGTAAACTCTTAAAATGGTCTCTGAGATTTGTTCACTTTTATCACTTTAATCTGAAACTCAAACCTTTTGAATCTAGGTCCCTGTGGTTTCAATTTTGTTGTCATTTTCATCTAAAATTAAAATTTGATCAGATTTTAAAGTTAACGTCATGTTTTTTTGTCCTTTTCCACCATTTTAATTGAGGATAAAATAGTATTTTAACGTTTTATTATAAAAATTAAAAAAATCTGATCAATTTTCCCTAAATTAAAAGGAGGAAAAAGACATACATATTTATAAGTTTTAAGTAAGTAAATAGGTAAATATAATATTTTTATCATCAATCAATGGATATACGTAAGATTTTTACTTTATTTTTCATGACATACATAGAGGTTACTATTATCTTAATAAGTTTTTTTTTTAATATTATATGAAAAAGGATAAATAAGAAACCTATTTTGTCATGTATAATAGAAAAAAGGGAGGAAACTTCTTCCCTCTCACTGCATTGACATAGTCTTCGTCTTCTGTCTTCTTCTACTAACATTCCCTCTCTAGTCTCTATAAATACCCTCTCACACATTCTCATTCTGCAATCCCTATCCTCTTAATCAACCTTCTCTTTCTATATTCTACTTTCTAGAGAGAGAGAGAGCACATAAACTCATACAACTCACAACAATGCAGCAAAAGATTGTAGTGAAGGTGAGCATGGACGGGGACAAGAAAACCCGTAAAGCTCTGAAGATCGCGGTTAGTATTTCCGGAGTTGAATCCGCGTCTTTCGTTGGGTCAGATAAGGACCAGATAGCAGTGACCGGTGAAGGTATCGACTCCGTTGAACTAACAACCTTACTAAGAAAAAAGGTTGGATACACGGAGCTGGTAAGTGTTGGTCCAGTGGAGGCAAAGAAAGAAGAACCAAAGCCCACTGTGCAAGTTGATCCTTATGAGTATTACTATCATAGCTATGGTGTGCCCTATTATTATGTATCTCCGTATTGAGACTTCATAGACTGAAAACACAGTTGGTTTAAAATATATATTTCAACCCCTTTCTCTTGTTTATTATAATTGTGGTTTTAAGATTCCTCATGTAAATACAGCTTCTGTGTAAGGAATTTCACTTTTAAGTTTACATAACTGTTATCTCTAAAAGTTTGTTGTGTTACAAAGTCTTATGTTTGATGTGAAAGTCTAATAGAACCATTTTAGACCATGCGTTATGGGTGTGGAACCCCTACTTCATGTCATTTTTATAGGCAACACCGCCCCTTAGCATGTGAAAGGGGCATTTTGGATTCCATTCGTGTTTTAATTCACTTCTACAACGTCACCTCTACTATGTTGGATTTGTTTGATTTACACATTTCACACCATCACATCATTTAAAGATTAATTTTACCCATGATGGCGTGGGTGGCACATGTCGGAAGATGCCCTTTCATCATGTGAACCACTACTCATAGTCTTGTGACGAAACCACAATTGATTATAATTTTGTCGTCATCATCGTCATCATCATCCTCAGTAAATCTCATCAATAGCAAAGCTAAGGTAGGATCTGAGGAGGGTAAGATGTAGACAACCTTACCTTTACCCTGTAGGAATAGAGAGACGGCTTCCGATAAGACCCCCGGCTCCATAGTAGTTTTGCATCAAGCCTTGGACATAAGGCACATAACACTTTGCAGTCGGGACAAAGGTCGGTTAAGTGCATGTAACCCCCTTGTCTTTCGACTATCAACGCCACCACATGATGCATGATTAACCGTCTCCTGATGATCATACTTATATACATTATATGCGCACACCTCAACCGGTCCCAATTGATTATAATTTTGTGATTTGCAAATTCGGATTAGGTAAAATGTGATAAAGTGCATTTGTGATTGGCTATAGTAATTAATAAAAGGTTAATGTTGACAGAAAAACTAGAGAATGCTCGATCTCAAACAATGTTGTAAAACAAGGTCTAGAAGACCGAGTACTCACTACAAGGTAGGTTGCCGTGGTAATTTATTTTAGCTCCACCAAATAGTTCAGAATCGATCAAATGCGGTCAATCTCGGCCAAAAAGAAGAATTGGATCTAGTTGGTCAACTCGAGACGAGTTTGACTTAAAAAAAATACAATAAAACATTTTTCTTATGTCTATCATATTCAAGAATAAATATTGTTTTTCAAGGAATGGATATTAATTTTTGAAATACTTTACTATTTGAACATGTATTTTTCTATTTACATTGATATTCACGCATTTTGTTATAAATTTTAGTAAACTTATGAAATTTGACACATAATATCCCGAAAACTAATTTCTTTATAGTTTAACGTGTCCGAGTACTCCCCAAGTACTCTCCGCCTAGGCCGAACACTCGCAACGCCCATAGTCAATTGACCAAGGAGCCTAGCGACTTCTGCAACCATAATCTCAAGTGCATCTATTTATTACATAATGAGGTTTAGTATATATCAGGTTCCATATTTATTAATCTCAAGTGTATCTATTTATTACATAATGAGGCTCAGTTACAATAGGATGGGAAAAATACTTGATCAAATGAAGACATGAAAATGGGGATAGATATCAGGTTAAATGCAAGGTGATATCAGGGGAGACAACAGTGGCCCAACATCATTTATTATTGGTAGATGTAGTCATGAAAGAAAAACTGACCAAGGGAGATAGGGTAATGCGACCTAGGGTTAGATGGGAAATTTGAAAAGGAACAAGATTGAAGTGTTTAAAGATAAGGTTATCTCTATGACATCATCTCAAGGGGAAGCGGATACTAACTAGATCTGGGAGGATATGGAGAACACCATTACTAATGTGGCCAAAGAAACTCTTAGAGTCACACCAGGAAAGGTTGGTAGGCATAAGGAGTCATGGTGGTGGAATAAGGGATAAACAAGGGTGTTTTAGGGATCTTATGATGTGCACATACGAAGAGGAACGAGTAACTTTGAGGGAGAGATACCTAAAGGCTAAGAGGGAGGCGAAGAATACAATGACAGGGGCGAAGAACATGTATGAACGCATGGATATAAAGGAGGGGGAACACGATATTTTCAAGATTGCAAAAGCTCGAGAGCGTAGGAGGCAGGACTTAAGATTAGTGAAGTATATAAAGGGAGAGGATGGACGTGTTTTAGTCAAGGATCATCGCATTAAGATAAGATGGCAAACATACTTTCACAATCTTTTCAATGACCAGATGGACTACCAACAAGGATACAAAAACCTCACTTCACAAAGGTAACAACGGAATAACTGCTATTGTCGGCGTATAACACAGGGAGAGGTGAGGACGACACTAAGAAAGATGGGAAGGGCTATGGCAGTTGGGCCAGGCAACATACCAATTGAAGTGTGGAAGTGTTTGGGAGAAGAAGGAATCCAATGGCTAACTACTTTATTCAACTTTATTTTCAAATCTGGAAGAATGCCAGATCAATGTGGGAGTAGTGTGGTAGTAGCGTTATATAAGAACAAAGGAGATGCCTAATGTTGTGGGAACTACAGAGGGATTAAGCTGCTAGGACATACTATGAAACTAACGTATTTGGATTCATGCCAGGGCGATCAACTACGGAAGCAATACATATTCTAAGGAGATTGATGGAGAAGTATAGGGAGAAGAAGCGGGATCTACATATGGTGTTCATTGATCTTGAAAAGGCATATGATAATGTGACACGTAGATTGATTTGGGATAGTTTGGAGAGTAGAGGAGTGTCTAAGAAGTATATAGACATTATTAGGGATATGTATGTTAGGACTTACACTAGTGTTCGGGCGCCTGTTGAGTATACTGGTTTTTTTCCCCTATGGAGGTAGGACTCCACCAAGGGTATGCCTTAAGCCCCTTCATGTTTGCAGTGGTCTTAGATGAGCTGTCAAAGTGGATTTAATGGTTTTGTAGGTGACTACGTTCAAGTATTTAGGATCATTTGTACAAGGGGATGGGGAGATAGATAGTGATGTAGCCCACGTCAAGGTTGGATGGTGTAGGTGGAGAGCAGCCACTGGGGTTTTGTGCGACAAGCGGTTTCCAACTAAATTAAAAGGAAAATTTTATAGGGTTGCAATCAGACCTGCTATGTTATACGCGACTGATTGTTGGGGTATCAAGAAAGCACAAGCACACAAGATGGAGGTAGGAGAGATGAGGATGTTGAGGTGGATGTGTGGGCACACAAGGTTAGACCGAATAAGAAATGGGGTTTTTAGAGAAATGTTAGGAGTGGCTAATATAAAGGAAGGGAGATTGAGATGGCTTGGGCATGTGAAAAGGAGGCTAACGATGGAGCCGTGCGTCTCTCTAAAGCAGCCTCTTTACCTTAGAGATAAAGGTAAGGTTTGTCTACACCCATCATTCTTTTACTCTTCTAGTAGTCTTGCTATTTGAGAGATTTACTGATTTTGGTTGTTATTGTATATAAATTATAGATTACATATATAAAGTAAAAACTATTAAAACACTTTGGTAGTTTCGTGTGATACCTTCATTCCCTTCCAAGATGGGGTCGGGTCGAACATAATACAACAAACGGAAGGCGCCACTTATCTTCCAATGGTTATCCATAGTTTAATTGTAACAAGTCATCCTCCTTAATCGATTCTTGAGGGCCAAAGGTGACGAACTTTAATAGTACAAGGGCTAGCTCAATAAATTGTTCTTAATACATGGTCCCCATCAAAAACATTATACAACGACTTCAGCCACTGATGGCCGTGTCAAGCAAGTACAGAAGTCGTAACCTTCTAGTGATGATGATGATGACATTTAAACAAACTCTACCTAAGTATCCACATATTATATGATATTATATTTATTTATATTTTAAAAATAAGCAACAACTTATACACCAACATGTAAAGTGTATTTTGATTTTTATTATAACTTTTAACATACGACTTTTATAACATTTCAAGTATGTATTGTGACATACGTATTTTTATCTATGTATTTAGAAATAAATTTTACTCAAAGCTAACTTATGGATAGTAATATACAAGTGTTCGAAGTAAAAATGTACATGTTATCAAAACTTACTTTTTCATATATTTAGTAATATAATTTAACTGTTTTTTTTACAGTTTTAACGACGTTTTGCTATAAATTCGTTGAAACGAACTTATACTCTTAACATGATATCTTTCTGGTACTGTAAACTATAACGAGTGCCGACAGTGAATCGATGCCTTCTAAACAATATCAGAACTGGTAGTTGTTTTTATCTCTTAGTTCCTAGTTCCTATACCGAGTGTCAAAATCGTACCGATGTTGTAGCAAATCAAACCGATAGCGACCAAAAACCGGCCGCAAATCATGGAGATCCCAGTAGTTATATTCTAATACACTTGGTCGTTATTATATTCTAGGGTAAATTACACTTTTCGTCATTTATGTTTGTATTAAATTACAATGGATAGCCTTAATTTCAATAATTACAGACACAATCCTTTATTTGAAAAACCCATTACACATTTCGTCCTTTAACACTAACCAGGTTAAAAATTTCAATTAAGTCTAATCATGTGCCTTGACCATGAGGGTAGAATGGTAATTTTACTTATTTATTCAAAATAAATTTAATAAATAAAACAAAAGAGAATTTTTAATAATAAAATATATATACATATTTACATGACCCACTCTCTCTCAGCTATCTCTATCTCTCTCTAACTTCAACCAAACCCAAGATCACCACCTGTGACCGCCACCACCGGCTAAAAAAAAAACCACCGTCGATAGAATATGAACAACCATCTTTAATCAAAAACCAAATGGAAGTCTTAGTAATTTTGCCTTAGTTAGTGTAGACCATAAAAGCAATTATCCAAATCATATGAACACAATCCAACAAAACCATGATTTCTGTATTTAAAAAATGGCATAAATCAAACTTCATTGGTAGAAACAAATTATTAAAAAAATAAATAAATAAAGATTTCAAAACATGTAATCCCAATAAACAACTCTGTGAATGAACAATACATGTGACCCACTACAAAGTTGAAATAGAAGTTTATTATCTATCCAAGGAACATAGAACATCATTTGTACAAAGGGGGTGTTTGGGGTTCCTTATTTTTCTGACTTTTGACTTATTGGTGGGTAAAAGGACTTATTTTAGTGTTTGGATTTTCTGTTGTTGTGAGACAAGAAGTCAAGAAGTAAGAAATTCTTACTTATTTTGAGGGAAAAGGACTTTTAATAAGTCAGAAATAAGTTAAGCCAAACATGCCCAAAGTTGAATGGATTTCAAAGGAGAACAATTAGATCTCTTGAGCGTGACGTCGGATGCAAATTTGACTTCATAAGTCCTTCATCCATTGAAGATGTATTCGAATCTTCTGCTCATCTGCAGCGACGATGTTGTTGGTGGTGCATCGGTGGCGATGGTAAGGACTGCAGCGGCGACAGTTGGTTGTGGTAACAAGTGGTTGTCTTGGTCGATGGTGGTGGTGGGGGTTGCAGGACGGATTTGGTGGTGGTGATTGTTGGGATACGGTGGTGGTGGTGGGGCTTGGCTAGCAGAAGTTTGGAACCCTAATTTGGGATGGTAGATGAAAGAGGGGCTTTTAAGGTGGGAAGAATCAGGGTAAAATTACCATTCTACCCTCATGTGTAAGGCACATGATTTGACTTAATTGAAAATGTTAATTTGGTTAGTGTTAAAGGACGAAATGTGTAATGGGTTTTCCAAATAAAGGATTGTGACTATAATTATTGAAGTTAAAGGTTATCTATTGCAATTTTATACAAACATAAAGGACGAAAAGTGTAATTTACCGGTTATTCTAAAATAAATATAGTGCTTACCGTATTTTAATAAATTGTTGGTAATAAAAAATGGGGTTCACATTAATGAGAGTTGGCATCTTTAATAAATTGTTGGTAATAAACAATGGGGTTCACACGGCTTGGAAGTTGCAGGACTATACGCGTCCTATATATCTAAAAATTAATTAAAGACTGATAAAACTAACATATAATTCATTAATGCTAATTTAGTGTAGAGTAAACTTCCGTTTTGCTCTCTGTTCTCTGTGGTTTGGTTACTTTAACGGTTTTGTCTCAAACCTTTTAAAATAGCCATTTTACTCCATGATGTTTTGGTTTTGTTGCCAGTTTGCTCCCTGCGGGGAGCAAAATGGAAAAACAAACAATTTGGATGGAGTTAGAGGCGGGGAGCAAACTGGCAAAAGAACCGAAACATCAGAGAGTAAAATGGCTATTTTTAAAGGTTTGAAGCAAAACCGTTAAAGTGACCAAACCACAGGGAGCAAAACGAAAGTTTACTCTTTAGTGTATATTAGTTAGGATCAAGATTCGATAACCTTTTAAATAAGCTATAATGAAGAATATTTAACCAAACTTCTATTACCTATCATACTAACAAAAAATTACCAATAGGCGGTGGTCCATTGGCAAAGACAAATTCTTTAAACACGTTGGGAGGAGGGTCTTGGGTACAAGTCCCACAGACGGCAGGAAATAAAAAAAATTTGCCGTTCAAAAAAAACAAAAAAAAAATAAATTTTAGAAAGTAATTTATTTGAAGGAGAATTTCATATGATTAAATTAAATTAAGTTAAATTAAATTAAATTAAATTAAATTGTCAACTACTACAAACACCAATGTCGGCGGCAATAGTGCCTGTCGGCTATTGGGTCACATGGGCGGTAAAGGGAATAGTGTCAGGCAGCTGCCTTACACTCCCCTATTGGCCCAACAAATTTACGATTTTATCCCACTTTAAAATTATGCTTTTACCATCAGTTCAAAAATATGTTTTTACCCCCACTAAAAAATAAATTTGCGTTTTTGCTCCCAGCTAAATATTTAGATTTTGCTCCCGGTTCAAAGTTACGATTTTGCCCCGTTTCAATTTACAATTTTGCCATTAGCTTTTTTCCCATTAAAAATACGATTTTGCCATCAGCTCAAAATTATGTTCTTACCCCCATTTAAAAATAAATTAGCGCTTTTGCTCCCAGCTAAAAATTTCGATTTTGCCTTCGGTTCAAAATTACGATTTTGCCCCGTATAAATTTATACTTTTGCCATTAGTTTTTTTCCTTACAGCCAAGTTACGGTTTTGCCCTAAGCTTATATTTACATTTTCTCTATCGTTTTTGTTTGTTTTGCTGGTGAAATTACAATTTTGCCCCTAGTGTAAAAAGTCAGTGCTGCCGGCAGCTTCCTGACACTCCCCCATAGGTCAATTTAATTACGATTTTATCTCTAAATTAAAATTATGATTTCACCCTCAGTTAAAAATTACGTTTTCCCATCGTTTTAGTTTTTTTAGCAAAACTATAAAGGTTTTTTGTTTTAATTGGTTTACTCGATTTAATTTTTTTTTCGTGTCAAGGATCTGCCTAACACTAGCTCATTAGTCCTGAAAAATTACAGTTTTGCCCTGAGCCTAAAATTACGGTCTTATCATCGTTTTTTTTTCATAACAAAATTATAATAGTCTTTTTTAATTGATTGAGAATTATTCGGCCATCGTCCGAAACGTAGGCGGGGCACCAACTAGTTAAACTACATGTACATGATAGATAGGGAATAGTTGAGTTATGTGATTGGCCCAAACTGACTAAAAGCAACTAGCTTTTTTTTATTGGATATAATAGGCAAATGTGATTTTAGTCTCTATAATTTGAGTAATTTTGCTATTTTAATCTAAAGTTTTAAAACGTTTTCATTTTGGTCCAAATAGTTTTAAGCGTTATCATTTTAGTCCACTGAGTTAACTCCGTTCATTTTTTTATGTTAGCTAAAAGGGTAATTTGATCATCTTATATGGTCGAATTGCCCTTCTAATTAACAGAATTATATATAAAATGAATGAAATGCCCTTCTAGTTAACAAAATAAAGGGATGAAGTTAACCTAGTGGACTAAAATGTCAATGTTTCAAATCTTTGGACTAAGCTGCCAAAATTGTCCAAACCACATAGACTAAATTGACATTTAACTCTAATAATTAAAAGCAAACTCAAGTATTAAAATGCTATTCATTAGAGGAGAATAGTGTCAAGCAGCTCCCTTACAGTTTCGCACGCACTGGTCCAGTCAAATTACGATTTTTCATGTTTAAATTTACAGTCTTCCCATTGGTTTTACTTTTTTTCCTCTCCAAGCCAAATTAGGATTTTGCCCTCAGTTCAAATTTATAGTTTTGCCACCGATTTTTCTCTGGCAAATTACGATTTTGCCCCTAGTGTAAACTTATAGTCATGTCATCGTTTTAATTTTTTTTTTTTACCAAACTATAGTAGTGTTTTCTTTTAATTGATTGACTCGGTGTAATTTTTATTCGTGTCATGCGACTACCTAGCATTTATTCCTAGTTTAAAATTATAGTCTTTCCATCGTCTTTGTTTTTTTTTTAGTAAAAGTATGGTAATGTTCTTTTTTATTTGGTTGACTCGATCTAAGTTTTTTTAAATCGTGTTATGAGTAATATGTATAAGTAACTTAAACACAGACGTACATGTTATAAGAGAGAAATATTCGGCTTAGTACCCTCCAACGCGAACGGCAAAAACTAGTTCATTTACAAACTTCATTATTACCTATGTATCAAACCCAAAATCAATATTAACTTCCTTAATGATAAAATCATCCAATTTACCCATTTAAATTTATCTATTTAAAAATTTTAGTATGACTAGTTTGCCCTAAAACTCTAAAATTACATATTTATCCATTTGTCCATTAAAACCCGGAATTGGTGGTGGACTACTCGGGTTACTCTCAGAGTACTCCGTTTGTCCAGTTGGTGTTCCGAGAGTGCTCGAGATTGATTTGTTGGCCGTTCAAAAAAATAAATAAATGAGTGTTTAAACAGTGACATGGTTAATCTTGTCCTTTATCTAATTACCCTATCTATTAATGAGTGTTTTAAACAGTGGTATGGTTAATCTTGTCGATCGTTTATCTAAATAATTATTGAAAGGTATAGATTATTCATAAATACAAGAATAAAAAATAAAAATACCGTGTCATTTTTATTAGGCAAAGGTGGGAGGCTTCCCTGATCTCTCCTACTGCATTGACAAAGTCTTAGTGGTCTTCTTAATCATGTAACATTTCCTCTCCTATAAATACCCTCTTACTAGAGCTTCAATCTTCAATCACATTCTACCATTAACCCTCTTACTAGAGCTTCTCTTTCTACTTCTAAACACAAATTCATACAACTCACAACAATGCAGCAAAAGATTGTGGTGAAGGTGAGCATGAACGGCGACAAGAAAACCCGTAAAGCTCTTAAGATCGCGGTTAGTATATCTGGAGTTGAATCCGCGTCTTTCGTTGGGTCAGATAAAGACCAGATAGCGGTGACCGGTGAAGGTATAGACTCGGTTGAACTAACAACCTTACTAAGAAAAAAGGTTGGATACACGGAGCTGGTAAGCGTTGGTCCGGTGGAGGCGAAGAAAGACGAACCAAAGCCCACCGTGCAAATTGATCCTTATCAGTACTACTATCAAAGCTATGGCGTGCCCTATTATTATTATGTATATTAGGATTCAGATTACATAAACTGATACAAGTTTAAGAAATCATAATAGAGTATAAAAAGTGGTTTTAAAATGATGCTCAATTAGCTTCATTTAGATATAGTTTGTGTGGTTCATTTTGTGAGGATTTACACTTTTAAGTCTATATCAATATCAATATAGTTTCTGAATTTTGCTGTGTTAGAAAATCATATGTTTGATGGGAGAAAATCAATAACGAAACAAACAAATAAATGTATCCGGTAAAATCAGCTCAAGAGATAGAGAGGCAACACCCAACGAGATTTTCTGCTGTACAAAAGTTCTATCACTTTATAATAGTGAAAATTAAATAACACAAAGCAGATGTATATATAAATTATTAATAATAGTTAAAAACTACACATAACCGGAGTGTAACAAAACTTGTAATATGATGAAACCAAAATTGCACCTTTAGAGAAATGTGAAGCAAAATCGTCAAGTTTAGAAAAAAAAGGTTTTATGATTAAACGTTGTTGTTGAAAAAAAAAGAACTACAGAATGGTCGAAAAGTGTATTATTTATATAAAATGAGGTTCGATACATATACGAAAATCAGTTACAATAGAATGAGCAAAACACTTGATTAAATGAAAACTCGAGGAAGGAATTTGTTAGAAAAATGGCGGAGTTACGTAATGATTTAGTTTGTGGGTGATTTTTTAAACTTATTTGGTTTACGAGATGTTCAATTCTTTCACAAGCGGACTTTGACTTTTCAATCTTGAGTCCACTTCTCCTACAAGTGCATAAGAAGAGGAGTGAACTTCACGTACCCATAAACCAAATCATTCATGTTAATCCCACGTATTTTGGGCACACTTTAAAATAGGGTTGTAAATGAGTTTGTGAACCGTTAAGCGGGATGTTCGTTTATATTTGTTTCTTTAATAAATGAACTAACATGAACAAGAAATTCTGTTGGTTAAGTTAAACGAACAAACATAAACAGATGTTGCGTTCGTTCGTTTATGTCCGTGAACGTTTGACAATATGTTCATTTATGTTTGTTTGCTTGTTTATTTTATTTGTGTTACTTCATTTAAAAGTTTTTATATGTTGAAGTTTTGTTTTGTTGTTTTTATTTATCAAAAATTTGAAACCTTAGTTATGCTATTTGACTCTCTCAACATCACTCATTTAACCATTTAAATTTCAGTATATGTTAATGGTTGACAAACTTCTTAATTTTATGTTAATCATTCTTTTTTTTAATAATTATGTCAACTATTTATTGTTCGGATAATTATATTAAGTGCTTATTTATTTTTGGGTGGATTCTACATAAATGCATATTTTATTTTGTAATGAATATATGTTTGTGTGTATTCATTTGTGTTCATAAACGTTGCTTATATTCATTTATGTTCATGGACATGTTTCTTTGAGTTCATTTGTGTTTGGTAAGTGTTGGTGAATAGCTCATGAACACGTTCCTTTCCTTAATGAGCGAACACGAAAAAAATTCTTGTTTGGTAAGCGTTCGTGAACAGTTCATAAACAAGCTTATTTCTTAACGAACGAACTCAAAAAAAGCCTTATTCGTGTTTATTCAGTTCATTTACAACCCTACTAATAAGAAAAAGAGAATCCATACATACCAATACCTAACATTGACATTACATGAGCTTTTATAAGAGTCTTCTTGAGAAGCAAAGCAATTATTCCTCTTTTACATTCTAAATGTCAAGTTTGTATAAAGATATTTTACATTTATATTAGTTAGACAATGTATTTTTTTAATGGCGCACAGTTAGGATATTGCTAACCAGGTTAGTAGTTAATATGTTAGTATCACTAAGTTAAAATTCAAATCCCTCTTGTCTGGATTTGAACCCATGACCTCCAAAAGAAACAAAGCTTCCCACCTCCCCTTAACAACTAGGCCAAGAGATCATTGGTAGTTAGACAACGCATTTGATCATCAATTTAAACATTTTTCTGATAAACTGCACTAAAGGTATACTTAGTGACTTAATGAAAAATATGTTAACATAGGTCCCGAGATGGTAATGGTTCATGACTCACAACTATGGGAGGAGAGTGATGGAGGTTGTTAAAAGAGATATCTTTTCAACTTTGGGGCCACTACTTTAAATAAAAAAATAAAAAAAAAAACTTTCATTCATACACAGGACCCTACTGTTTGGGGCCATTATTGCATATATATATATATATAAATAAGTCACTTTTTCATGCATAAACACTTGTAACTTATGCTTTAGGAATTTTTCAGAAAAAGATATTCAATTTTTAGTTTTAATCCAAATGGTTTTACCTTTTACAATTTTAACCCTACAAAATTTGTTTTTTTTTCCACTTTAACTCAAAACTTTTCATTATTTGCAATTTAACTTCACAACTTTTGTCAATTATACTTTTCGTCTTTGGTTTAACGTTTTTACGTTCCGTTACGTATAGTTCTAAATTTTTCGAGTTAATAAGACGCAGCGTACGAGTGTGGTTCAACTTTTTTATGTTTTGTTTCAAATTTTGCAAGTTAACATGGCGCAACGTGCATGTGTGGTTCAACGTTTTTACCTCTATTTTTTCATGTTTGACAGGTTCGTCGCAACACGCAGATCCTAGGTCGAGTCAGTGTTGGTGGTCGATCACAGTTGTGTGACATTAGTACTATTTGACACCGTTTACGTCCCGCCGCAACGCGGGGTGTGCTTTGGGGGTTTTCCAAAGAAAAAATGGTTATGCATATGGTTGTCGTAACCTTGGCTTTAGGGGTTTTCCAAAAAAAGTTGATTTTTTTTACTTTTCACCCAAAAGTATTTCATAAATTACTTTTAACCAAAAACTTTCTTTGTTTTACTTTTAACCCAAAACTTTTTTTATCTTTTGCAATCTATTCTCACAACTTTTTTTACTTTCAACTTTGATCCTTTATAGTTTTCATTTTCCGCAAATTTTCCACTTTATGCTTGGTTCTAAATTTTGTGACTTAACACATCGCAACGTGCGTCTTTGGTTTAGCGTTTTTACGTTTCGTTCTAAATTTTGCGAGCTAACACGACGCAACGTGCGTGTATGGGTGAACGTTTTTACATCGTCTATTTTTTTCCGTTTGACAGATTTAACATAACGTACGGGTCCTAGGTCGAGTTAGTTATAACTAAAGAATCCCCGCCGCATTGCGGCGGGTCTCAATTCTAGTAATTAAAAAAAAAAGAAACTTTTTTCATTCATACACAGGACCCTACCAAAAAGCAGCATGGCCCAAACCAATAACACCTCAATAAAGGCTACAAACCAAACCAATTTCCAGAATGTACAGGGGATTCACACACCACTCTTTCCACTATAAACTATTAAATTTTTTATGTATTTAAACCACAGGAAACCCAATGATTTGATCGACCCCATAATCTCTTCCGTGGACCATCTTTTATCATTGAAAATATTATCGTTCCTCGTCTTCCATAAACACCACGCAACCACGATGACAAGGCCGTGAATCATCTCCTCTTTATCTTTGCTCAAGCCCGCCGTCTATATATCTTCTTCACATAGAGCACAAACCTTTGACTCGATCGCGATGTTTCTCCTAGTTAGAGTAGCCCGTGTTGGAAGGTGATTCAGTTCTGCCACCACGCAAAGATGTTACATTTAGCCGGTAACCATTTACACCACTCTGAGGCGCACCCAATTTTTTTTCATGGGGGGCGAAAATTTATTGTTTTCGGTCCGGTTTGGGTCGGATCATAGAGTGGCAGATCTAAAAATTTACTCATATGGAATCATTGTTTTTAGATGATCCAATTCAAGGGGTGCACCCGCCCCCTTGGGAAAAGAGTGAGTCCGCCCCTAACCCCGCTCCATAACATAGTTGCTGCTATAATCTGTCTTTCTATTGAACAACCTTTTCACCGAACTTACCGAAAACACACCTGAGTCATCGCCCAACCAGCTCCAAGAATCGTTCATATTAGACACTGAAACCGAAGCTAAACTATCAGTCCAGGCCTGCCATCCCAATTGCTCTTGAGCGGAAACGAAGTTCCTTTTCCACCTCCACTTCCAGGCATACGAAACCCCTGAAAGGTCCACACAATCAACTATTAAGCAACATTTATCCGTTTTCCAAAGCAAAAAGGTTTAGCCAAACGTCCTTTAGGGGCCCGATAAAAAACAAGGATCTATCCAAAATCGGACACTTTTTCCCGTTACCCACCTTACTCCTAACGAGAATGGGGATTTTTGACCCGCTACTACAAGATTGGATCTCAGTCTAACTAAATTGTTCCAACAACCTGTAATTTTCTTGTTACTAGACAGAACCGACTAGCCCATCTTTTTTCAGAGACAAGCGTCTATAACCCTTTTCCATAAGCTTCCATCTCTACCCTATATCTCCATAACCACTTAGCTAGAATAGTGTTGTTAACCACCTTAAGCTTATTAACCCCAAAACCTCCCATCTTCTTCGGAGCGGTGACCCTTTCCCAGGTCTCCCAATGCATTTTGGATATTTAGTTAGTAGCAGACCGAAGAAACCTTTTCATAATTGATTCTAAACGATCCGTGACACTAACCGGGGCCTTAGAAAACCGGGCCTTAGAAAGGGAAAAATAGTATATAGGAAAACTTTCAAGAATGACTTTAATCAAAGTAACTAGTCCCCCAATAGAAAGGATACGGGTTTTCCAAGTGGAAAGGCGGGCTTCAAACACCTCAACCACCGTGATCCCCAAGTAGAAGAAAGGGATGCTACCGGTCTTACACCCCACCACCTCGGCTAAGATGTTCACCTCCTCCACACCCACCTCGATTCCGAAAAGATTAGATTTATGAAAATTAATTTTAAGCCCCGAACTCATATAGAAACAACTATGGCTATAAACGAACCGAACGAACACGAACAAGGCCTTGTTCGTGTTCGTTCGTTAAGAAAATAAATGTGTTCACGAACGGTTCATGAACACTTACCGAACGAGATTTTATGTTCGTGTTCGTTCGTTAAGGAAATGAGCGTGTTCGCGAACGGTTCACGAACACAAACAAACACAAATAAATTTGGCGAACTCGACAAAGGATAAAGGTAGATGGCTCAGAGAGTAGCACTAGAACTTGAATCCCTTATTGTGGACCGGAGGTCGACCGTATTCGTCGATATAAATAATGAGAAATAAAAGGGAAATGGTGCATAAACAAGGTGAAAGAGGGTTTCTTCATTTAATTGTTAGGGTAATAAAATAAATAAAAGTTTAATAATATAAAAATTATAGATAAAATATATGAAAGTACAAAAATATTCAATTAAAACACAAACATACGAACATAAACAAACACAAATGAACAAATGTTCACGAACACCTTACCGAACGTTCACGAACACAATCGAACGAACGAGACCTCTGTTCATGTTCGCTCATTTAACTAATCGAACGAAATTTCTTGTTCATGTTCGTTCATTTATTAAACGAACGGACATAAATGAACTTCCCGCCGAACGATTCACGAACTGTTCGCTGAACGTTCGGTTCGTTTACAGCCCTAGAAACAACGAAGAATTCTAGAAACGTTCCTTAAGTTACCGTGCGCCCGATCTCCCGATAAAAATGCATCATTCGCATAGAGGAGGTGCGAAACCACCGCCCCCCATTTGGAAGTTTAATCCCATCCAACATACCGACCTCACATGCTCTCGAAAGCATGCAAGCCAGAGCTCCCATCACTAAAAGAAAGAGGAAAGGGGATATGGGGTTCCCTTACCTTATACCCTTATGGCATTGAAACTCATAAGTCGGGGCCCGTTTACCAACACCAAGGACCTAGCCGAGACTAGAATACCTCTAATTCACATGCACCATCTATTAGAAAAGCCCATTTAAGATGTAATCGAGATAAGGAATTCCTAATTAACGTTATCATACGCCTTCTCAAAATCCAACTTCAAAAGAAACGCATTCCTTGAATCCTTCTTTAACCGACTAAAATCTCATTAAGCATCAACGGACTATCAAGAATGTATATTTCTTTTAAGAAAACCGTTTGGAAGACCAATATGACCGACAATTTTCCTAATCCCATTAGCAAGGATTTTGGAAATCACCTTGCGAATAACATCAATAAGATTAATCGGCTTATAATCCTTAAGACTCAAAGTCCGAAGACCCCAGCGTTGGTAATATTTTTTATCTTGTTTATTTACTTATTTAATTATATATTATTTAGAATTTTAGATAGTTTTCTTTACTTATGTAATTTTACTTGCTTAAACAAAATTAAAAGGTTAAAAAAAGTTGGTATATATAATTTTTGACAAAGTTTTAAAAAGATATAATTGTTATAAATGTTAATGTAGGCAATCATCAAGAGGCCCCGGTTTTTATAGGGCGGATCTGAGAAAAGTCTTGGGCCACCATAAAGCGCGAACCGTATCATTCAAACGATTCGTTCTTGGGAAAGTGGTCGTCAATGAGGACAAAAGTTAGCAATTTCAACAACATAGTCAACCGCCATATTAACAACAAAAATAGACCGAGTGGTTCAAGCGAAGCAGACGTCATGTTTGCCGCTCTCGACAAGTTTAGAGCAACATGCGGTTACGCATTTACCATGGTTAAATCTTGGAAGGTGCTTAAAAAATCGCCAAAGTGGTATCTTGTGCCACCGGTCAAAACTGGTGGATCATCAAAGCGCTCCAAGACTCCTTCAGGCACGTCGAAGTCGCGCTCGTCCGCAGGTGCATCTGATGCTCGTTCTTACCTAGACCTAAACAACACCAACCTCGACCTAGACTTTGAAGAGCCGCAAGAACTGACACGCCCGTCAGGTAGAGACAAAACCAAGGCAGCAAACGCAGCAAGGACCAAAGGCAAATCCACTTCTACAACAACAACAAATACCGAAGGTGGATCCAGTCGCTCGTCCAAGTTAGACCAGAAACTTGCTCGAATTCTATCGCCAAAGGAACAAGAGATCTAGTTGGAAAAGAGTAGGCAAAAGGCGGCCGACATTCAGTTCCTCAAAGAACTGTTTCCACCTCATGTATCCGACGAGGATCAGACGATCATCGAAATGGAGAAGCAAGCCATTGTTGTTAAATATCTAAACAAGTAGACGATCTTATGTCTTTTTTTTAAGAATTTGATTTTTTTTATTGTAAGTTTAATTACTATGTTATGTATTCTTTTAATGATAAAAATAAATAAAAACAAAATTAAAAAATAATTGATTAAGTCATGATTGAAGGGGTTCCATCCCATACCATGGATGTTATTGAGAAGATGAAATAGAGCCCCTTAGGTTACGTGACCATGATGTGTCGATAATATGTTACAATGGAGCCGTAGAGGGCTCTACCATACCCTCCAACCTTATCACCAAGTAAAATCCATTGGTAATTTGTTGGGAATAACCTCCAAGGACAGCGTTGCACTAGTTGTTAGAAATTTGTTACTGGTTTCTCTGGTGATTTGCTGATAATTGCCAGAGATCCAATTACCTTTTTTTGAACGGCTAATTTCTTTAATCCCTGTCGTCTGTGGGACTTGAACTCAAGACCTCCCCCTTCTCAACCTTGGTGTTTTAAAGGCTTTGTCTTTGCCAATGGACCACCACCCCATTGGTTAAAGATCCAATTACTGACACACTCAGTTCACACGATGTATTAATGACGGATCTATATCGATAAAACACTTTTGCCTTATGGATTTTCGATAGATTTATGACTGACTGGCTCGTTGGTGAAACTCCTTTTTGTAATGATCGTTGGTGAAACTCTTTTTTGTAATGATCTCTCTTTGTATATAAATACACATGTAGATATCTCCCATCTCACTCTATAAATGTATAACAAAATGAATAGTGGTTTGTCAAGCACCAAAACTTAGATTTAAAACTTCTTATAATTACGTTAAAAAAAAGTTAAAATTAAATCCCATGAATATATACATGAAATCCACCAATTTATCATCAATAAATGATAAACCAAAATCTGAGTGTTGTTGAGATATAAAATTATGACAGTTTAATGAATGAAAACTAAAACTATATTCAAAAGTCAATTATTATTATTATTATTATTATTATTATTATTATTATTATTATTATTATTATTATTATTATTATTATTATTATTTATAAAATATGGTCTCCGTCATAAACATTAAACAACGACTTCAGCCACCACTAGCAAGTAGTCGTCGCAAAGTGATGATTTGACTACATTTCTTTTAAATATTTTTACCAACTTTTCTTCATCTCCAGTACCCTATCTATAAATATACCGACGACATTCTCATTCTTCAAACAAACATAGCAATGGAGAAGGTACATATATTCTTACTGATTAGTTTTTGCATGTTTTTAAACCATTTTTTCTTTTCTAAGTTTGTATACTGAAATGTTTATGCAGCAAAAGATTGTGGTGAAGGTGAGCATGAACAGCGACAAGCAAACCCGTAAAGCTCTGAAGATCGCGGTTAGCATCTCTGGAGTTGAATCAGCGTCTTTCGTTAAAGACCAGCTGATAGCGGTGACCGGTGAAGCTATTGACTCCATTGAACTTACAACCTTACTAACGAAAAGAATTGGATACACAGAAGAACTACTTAGTGTTGGTCTTGTGGAGGAATCCAAGCCCCCCATTGAGGCGCCAATGCAAGTTGATCCTTACCACTACACAATGAAATGTAGTAAAACACATAACCACTTGTAGATCTAGAATCTTTCGTATCAGATATCCAGTTGGCATCACTGAATCCTTCCACAACAGCTGGATTTTGGCCATAATGCAGTCCATAATTTCTCGTGTATCTCAAATACCTTAACAATCTTGTCATACCCTTCCAGTGATCTGAACTAGGATTACTAGTATATCTACTCAGCCTACTCACAGCATATGCTAAGTCTGGTCGAGTACATGACATGAGATACATAAGACTGCCAATGATCCTTGAGTATTCCAATTGAGCAACACTCTCGCCTCTATTTTTTGACAAATGTTGAGAGGTATCAATTGGAGTTTGAGCTACACTCGTGTCCCCAGGATTGAACTTCTCAAGAATCTTATCCACATAATGAGATTGACTTAGCACCAAACCAGTTTGGGTTCTAATGATCTTTACTCCAAGAATCACATCAGCTAGACCCATATCTTTCATGTCAAATCTCGCTTTCAACATGTCTTTAGTAGATCTGATCATCTTATCATCACTCCCAATGATAAGCATATCATCTACATAAAGGCATAAAATCACATAACCCTTAGAAGTGTCTTTCACATAGACACATTTGTCGCATTCATTTATTTTGAAACCACTGTTAAGCATAACTTGGTCAAATTTTTGATGCCATTGTTTTGGAGCTTGCTTCAAGCCATATAATGACTTGACGAGTTTACACACTTTGCCCTCTTGGCCAGGAGCAGAAAAACCCTCTGGTTGCTCCATGTAAATCTCTTCCTCTAATTCCCCATTGAGAAATGCAGTTTTTACATCCATTTGATGTATTTCCAAATTTCTCAAAGCTGCAATTGCAAGCACAAATCTAATTGAGGTTATTCTGGTCACAGGCGAGTATGTGTCAAAATAGTCAAGACCTTCCTTTTGTCTAAACCCTTTGATCACAAGCCTTGCCTTGTATTTGTCGACAGAGCCATCAGCTTTCATCTTTTTCTTGAATATCCATCGATATCCAAGTGGCTTGCACCCTGGTGGAAGATCTACTAGCTCCCAAGTATGATTCTGCAAGATAGAATCAATTTCACTCTTGATGGCTTCTTTCCATTGAGGTCCATCTGAAGAGGTAACTGCTTCTCGATAGGTTTGAGGCTCACTCTCAACCATGAATGTAAGAAAGTCAGGCCCAAAGGATTTCTCAGTCCTTTGCCTTTTACTTCTTCTTGGCTCACCCTCTTCAACCTCTAATTGTTCTTGAGTTTCCTCTCGAACAGTCTCATCAACCATTGTTGATGAACTTGCATGATTGGTTGTTGAAGAACTCGCACGAGTTTGTACTAACATTGGAAACTCTTCTTCAAAGTATGTCACATTTCCTGGCCTTGTCTCTATGATAGAGTCCTTGTGCACATCAGGATTCTTGGATTCATATACAAGAAAACGATGTGAGGTACCATTGTTGGCATATCCAATGAAAATACAATCAACAGTTTTTGGCCCTATTCTAAGTGCCTTGGGGGGTGTAACAATCACCTTAGCCAGGCACCCCCACACTTTCAAGTATTTATAGGATGATTTCTGTCCCCACCACAACTCATGAGGTGTTATGTCCTTATTCTTGAAAGGTATTTTATTTAACAAAAAATTAGCCGACAAAATGGCCTCCCCCCACATGTCCTGGCTCATCCCAGAACTTATCAACATGGCATTCATCATTTCTTTTAGTGTACGATTCTTTCGCTCCGCGATGCCATTTGATTGGGGTGTATAAGGAGGGGTACACTCATGTATTATGCCACTTTTTGCACATAATTCCCCAAATGGTGAAACATATTCACCTCCTCTATCACTTCTCACACGTTTTATTTTCTTGTTGAGTTGATTCTCAACTTCAGCTTTATACAAGATAAATTTGTCAATTGCTTCATCCTTACTTTTAAGTAAGTAAACATAACAATATCTTGTATTATCATCAATAAAGGTAATAAAATACTTATTACCACCTCTGGTAGGAATTGATTTTAAGTCACACACATCAGTGTGAATCAGATCAAGGGGTTCAGTTATTCTTTCAACTGATTTGAAGGATGATCTTGTTTGTTTGGCTTCAACACAAGTTTTACATTTTGTTTTAGAGTCAATGGCAAAAGTTGGTATGTAATCTAATTTAATTAAACGACGCATCGAATTAAAATTTACATGACCAAGACGTCCATGCCAAACATTAGGAGACTCAACCAAGTAAGCAGAAGTAGTAGCACTTTTATTCATGTTTTTCTTAACAGCCATTACATTAAGTTTAAACATGCCATTCTGGGCATAGCCCTTTCCAACAAACATACCACGCTTAGTTAAAACAAAATTATCACTTTCAAAAACCAAACGAAAACCATGCTTGTTAAGCATCCAACCCGACACAAGACTCTTGCGCAAGTCTGGAACATAAAGCACATTCTTCAAAGTGAGCTCTTTCCCAGAAGTCCACTTCAAGATCACATCACCTTCTCCCTTGATATCAGCTGTAGCAGCATTACCCATGTACAGCTTTTCTCCCACCACCTCTTTAAATGTATTAAAGAGGGTCTTATCTAGGCACACATGGCGGGTTGCCCCAGTATCAACCCACCACCCTTTTGGCTCGTTACCCACCAAATTTACCTCCTCCGCCATGGCAGTGAGGTCTGAAATCATGGCCACTAATGGCATACCATCATCATCAACCATAAGAGCCGTGTCACGTTTAGGCTCTTTACATTGGTCAGCACGGTGACCAGTTTGTCCACAGTTGTAACACTTCCCTTTAAAGGGACCAGCCTTCTTCTTCACACCACCTTTCTTTGGCCCAAGGTCAACACCTTTGTTCTTCCCTTTTCCATTGAACTTGTGGCCTTTGTTACCCTTGTGACCCCTTGAGGATTGACCATGTTCCACAAGGTTTGCTTTTGCAGAAGCTTCAACTTGACCTCCTTTGTGGGCTATTCTGTTGTCTTCTTCAATACGAAGACGAACCACAAGGTCTTCGATAGTCATTTCCTTTCGCTTATGCTTAAGGTAATTCTTGAAGTCCACCCAACTAGGAGGCAATTTTTCAACAATTGCTGCCACTTGGAATGTTTCACTCAGATTCATCCCTTCAGACAGAATATCACTAAGAATAATCTGTAGTTCTTGGACTTGACTCATCACAGTTTTTGAATCAATCATTTTATAGTCCAAAAACCTAGCCACAACATACTTTTTAGTACCCGCATCCTCAGTCTTGTATTTCCGTTCCAATGACTCCCATAACTCTTTGGCAGTTGGAACCTTGAGATACACATTATATAAGGCGTCTGATAAGCCATTCAACACATAGTTGCGGCATAGGTACTCAGAGTGTTTCCAAGCATCAATAGCACTCACAGATTGGACATCAGATGTCCCTTCTGCGAGAACAGGAGGAGACTCTGTCAAAAACCTCGCAAGGTTTAGAGTGGTCAGATAGAACAACATTTTTTGTTGCCATCTCTTAAAGTTCAAACCAGTAAACTTCTCTGGTTTTTCAGCATGGTTAGCAACTGCTTGAGCCGCTTGGGTACCAACCAATGGTCCCATGGTAGTGGATGTGGATCCAACGGTGGTTGATGTGGTTGCTGCAACAGTAGCCATTTCTGAAACAAGAATATAAATTCAATCAGTTTATAGCAGAAACAGATTGGTTTACAGAAAACCAATACACACTACAAAAGTTTGCTAATGAACAAAACAAACTGTTTATAAAAAAATTTTAAAACAGTGAACGGGTTTTAAAAATCTGTTTTAAGCTTGTAGGAGACCGTTCACAAAATAAATAAAATAACAAATTTTATTAATAAACATTCTGATTTCAATACATAAAGAAGAACAGAAGTAAACTGAAAGAATTACAATACAAGAAATTTAAATTAAACTAAGAACAAATTACAAGGAAAAATAAGGAATAAAACGAAAACCAATGGTGACTGAGGCACGTGAAGATCACGCTTCCCTTAAAACAGATTTCGGGCCACCCAGGTGAACCCGTCTGTTTCCCAGGGTACAACAGCCTAAGCAGATTGTACTGCCGGGATTAGCCTAGCACCTGAAACAATACCTGAAACAAGAGTGCGCAGAGATCCAAAATTCGGAAATTCGTTAGTGTTTGTTGTATGAACCATACGAGTTTCAGACTCTCGTGTCTCTAAAACAAAGCACCAAGCTTTGTATATAACCACCCACTAGAATTCGAAAAATGATCAGTTTTCATTGAATACCCAATTCAATAAGAATAAATTAATCATTTTTCAGTTAAGAACTTGAATAGTCTATATTGAATACAAAATTCAATAAGAATAAATTCTGAGACTTAACTATTTTTCAGTTAGGAACTTGAATAGTCTTTAGTTGACCACAAGCCAAGACACATCTAAAAAATACTAAAGGCGGCTCCATCGCCACATTGCGCCCATTGCCCTCGTCCCGGTCCCGTGCCCCGGCCGCGGGCGCGGGCGCGGGTCGGGTGCTTCGCACCCTCCTGGCTACCACTGGGTGTGAGTTGTCATACAAGAATACATTCGTGTAGAGAATTCTAATTATAAATTCACAAAAGATTTATCTCTACACCTATGTGGGACAAGCTCAATTTCCCACATGTTTATGGTTCCAACACACAAACTTAATGCACAAGATCTCTCATTTATCTTGGCTTAATTATTAAATAATCATTATATTAACAATTAATATAATATTATATAACCATACAAAAAGTAACTTAGGGTGTCTTTGGCTAATTTAATTGTCGTGTCTCTTCAGATCACACCTCTTGAATAAAACCCTTGAATTAATTAATTAATTAAGTATATCAACTTAAGTTGTGTCGTTTCTTTTTTCTGTGTATCCTAAAAGGTCGTGGCGTTTCTTATACAAATACCAAGTTACAGATCTCACAATTCCTTCACATTCAATATTCCCCTTTAAATAAATAACATGAATATAATTTTTTATTAAATAGGAAACCGTTGCATCTTCTTAACCCAAACCCCATCATTTCAAATTCCGATATCCATTCTTCGTAATCAATTCGGCGCTTCAACTCAAACCATCGCGTCCCTTAATGGCCGACCATCGCGTTGCTTCATCAAGAACGTGGCCAACCATCACGTCCCTTCATCATCGCCACCGGCCAACCATGGCGTTGCTTCATCAACACCAAATACACACATTTAACTACCAACCGTCAAGCAACCATCGTACCTCCTCCGAACAGGCACATACCACAACATAAATATACATAAACTCACAGGGTCAGTGGCTATCACCGGTCGATGTTCTAGGGTCTCTTTGCCGGAAAATTTTCACAAAATGAAGAATTTTATCTCTAGGTTCACCATTCCCCCCCCCCCCCCCCAATTCTGCATATACAGAGTTCATGGTAATGGAAATCGAGATTTGATTGTTGAAGGGTGTTTCCCCCTTGGTGCAGGTTCGGATGGTATCCAAAGGTGTGTTTATTTGAGACGTCATTTTTGGTAGTCCGGATTTTAAAGAGGTTTGAGGAGAAGGGCAAATTAAGGCCGTTAAAAGTGCATTAAGGATCGTTAAAGTTGGTTTTGGATATATTTCTGGCGAACGAAGTTTTTAATATAAACCAATAGAAACTTTCTTCGAACAGGTTTGAGATGCGAAACCTTCTTTGTAGTAGTATTTTCAAGTAAAGACCAGAATCCAACATGTTTTTATGTTTACTCGCTTTTGATGTTTTTTTTTTTTTTTTTTTTTTTTTTTTTTTTGCTGCAGTTTAAAGAGATAATATCTTTGTTTTTTTATAGATTTCTTAGGGGGGTTTTATGTTATGAGATTGTCAGAATTTGGATCTCTCTTTTTGCAATTTGAAAGTGTTTATATAAATATATCATGCCTTTTTGTTGATATGTAAATATATCGATCGGTTTGTACATACATGTACCGATGTTACATTTGTTCTAAAATGGTTCTCTGATAGTTGTTTATCAATTGCTGATAGAGTAATTACTATTATTAATGAAAAAGATTTTCAACTAGGCCTGTATTATGACATGGCTTTAAAATCTTTTTAGGTTTGAAATGGTTGAAGTAACGAATTAAGAGAAGATGCCTTACATAATTCCAGCTTTCAACATTCGATGAAGCATAAATGCAAATTTCATGCTCGACATATGTTCCTTGGTTCTTTGATTGAATTCCAGTTTTATTTTTTCATTACCTAATTATTATTTTTTTAAATTAAGTCAATGAGAAGAGTATTTTTTTTAATTAAGTCAATGATAATAGAATTAAGAGAAGATGCTTTACAGGGTTTGTGATTATAAGAGAGATAGTGAAGGATTTTGTATGTGAGAGTATGTACAAAGTGGTTTGTGATTATAATGGTTGTAGTAGCACTATTTGAATCACGCTTGCAACGACTTTAACGGGGGAAACCACGCCCCATTACACATAGTCTTACAATTAAAAGAATGTTTTGAAGTAAAAGTCCTTAGTGTGGTGTTATAGGTTACTAAAGACATTCATAATCGGCATCCCGCCACAATGCCCGTAATACTGAAACATTCATAATTGGCATCCCGCCGCAACGCGCGGGTTAGCACCAACTCGTTATTTATAAAATTTCCAACAGTTTTCTTCTCATTATATTATGATCGTCTTGAACGCTTCAGAAAACATATGATTTGGTTTAATGTAAAATGCGGAACGAATGTTATTCAACATTATCATACAAAATTTTATACATATTCTGATATTCACATATGTTATGTAGGAACTAAACATCTCTAAATAACACGATTAAGCTCAGATGTAACACACCCATTTTAAAGGAAAGTGTCGACTAAATGAAAACTAAAATTATATTCAAAGACTGATTTTGATTAAATTCTTGATGGCCAAAAGTGAAGAAGTCAAAACAGAGTACACAAATTTTGGTTTTAAAATGATTGTCAATTACCTTCAATTCGTCCCCTTTTATGATGAAAATATCGTTTTTTTGGTTTGTTTTGATGAGATAAAATCTAATATTCTGCAAGATTTTAGGAATTGTTTATACAAAAGGTTATTTGCATCTTTTAGAGAAAAGTGGACATAATAATCCTTATTAACTTTACAAAAAGTTAACCTTTATGTGAAAACCAAAATTAGTTATGATTTTAAAATAGGGATTTAAGGTAAAATGGAATAAACTTCATTTGTAATTCACAATGTATTTCATTTACTTTGAAAATCACAAAATCATAATCAATTTTGGTTTCATCACAAAGCAAAAGCAAAGCTTAACTTAAAAATGTTTAGTTTTATTTGATTTTCTCCCATCAAAACATACAATTTTGCATCACAACAAAACTGAGAGAACTAACAGATACAATCTTAACATGAGAAAAAGGGGACAATTATCTTGATACCACATATTTTTGTTCACTATTTTAACAACCTCTGCAACTCTGTTTTCAATTTATGAGACCTCAATTCTAATATACATAATCATAATAATAAGGCACGCCGCCATAGCTTTGATAGTAGTACTGATAAGGATCAATTTGCACGGCGGGCTTCGATTCCTTGGGTTCGTCTTTCTTCGCTTCCACCGGACCAACGCTTACCAGCTCCGTGTATCCAACCTTTTTTCTTAGTAAGGTTGTTAGTTCAACCGAGTCTATACCTTCACCCGTCACCGCTATCTGGTCTTTATCTGAACCAACGAAAGACGCGGATACAACTCCGGATATACTAACCGCGATCTTCAGAGCTTTACGGGTTTTCTTGTCCCCGTCCATGCTCACCTTCACCACAATCTTTTGCTGCATTGTTAGTGAGTGTTTTTGATTGCTTCTCTCTCTCTCTAGAGAAAGTAGAAGAAGCTTGAATAAGAGGAGGATTAGGAGAAGGTGTTTGAATTGAAGAGTGAGAATGTGTGAGAGGTTATTTATAGGACTAGAAAGGAAATGTTAGACGAACGAAGAAACGACGACGAAGACTGTGTCAAAGCAGATGGAGGGAAGAAGTTTCCCACCTTTGCCAAATAAGTATCATACAATTATTACTTTTTACACATATTTACCAAAATCATATTATCTTCACATTTATTTTTACGACTTCGATATCCAAAGATATCTTATGAAAAATAAATTATTTGTTAAAAGTTTATTTGGATCACGAAATAAAAGTTTTAAGAAATTAGTTAGGTGTTATTTGGCAACATCTGAATGGTTAAATGCTTAACTAGTAAGAGGTCTGAACTATTAAGTGTTGAACCAGTAAGAGATCTTAACCATTAAGAGCTTGTATAATGCTTAACCGTTCATAGGCAAATGTCTGACCAATTTAGATTAGAGGTCTTAACCATTCAGACTCTGTATAAATCTTAACCATTCAGAGACAAATGTCTGAACCATTTAGACATCTGCTCATGAAACAAACAGTCTGAACCATTAAATGCTGAACTAGTAAGATGTCTGAACCTTTAAGAGCCTCATTAAGAGGTAAACAAACAGCCCCTTAGATTTCCAGAGTTGATATTATTAACCCACCGTTAGAGCGTTCACGTCCCTTCTATATTTTTTACCCTATAATTTTACTAAAAATAAATTAAATAATATTTTTTATACTTTTCTTTTTCTACTCGTATAATATTTTTTATACGTTTCTCTCTCCTCCACTTACAAACACTTTCAAAATATATTAAAAAAATTATAGAGGGTGAATAGTGTCCCTTTAAATTTACATACAAACAGTAACATTTTCTATCTCCTTTATTTACAACCACTTCCAACTATCTGCAATCACTTTTTCATAATATAAAAAGCTACCCAGAGAATATAAGGACGTATTGTGAACGCTGTTACTTATCAAGTTTTCTCTGCTCACTAATTTATTTTTCATTTTTTGTTTATTTTTATTGGTCAATGGTCAACCACTTTCTTATGTGTTATGTCCCTACCTGATTTGGCCATACTTTTCTTTACTTCTTTCTTTCTATGAAGCTAACACTAATGGAACTCTTTCTTTCTATGAAGCTAACACTAATGGAACTCTTTCTTTCTATGAAGCTAACTCTAATGGGACTTCTCAGTGTCGCTGCTCACGACACCATTGCGTTGATTATGAATTTATGACCACAAATTTTAAATTTTAAATGTGTTTATATATCAAACAAAATAAATAAAAAACAATTAAATAATATCTCTTCTTTTATCTAGTTTAAAAACCCTATCGTAACGTGTAAAGTTGAGTTAGCTATTGTTTTCTATGTTTTACATTTCGGCATAATTTTTGTGAATTAACACACCCCAACGTGTGTACGTGATTCAACGTTTTTACGTTACTTTTTGTTCAGTTTAATAGTATCACAGGATCGCACGGGTTCTAAATACTAGCTTTTATAGCTTATTAGAAAGGTTGTAAAATTTTGATCCTAACGAATATACAATAAATTAATATTAAAAATATACCACTGAATAATTTTTGTCAGTTTTAAGCTATTTAATTTGATGAAGAACACCAGTTTTAATTAAGCGCAGGGGATAGAACCTAAGATGGTAGTTTCGACAAGAGGTCACATCTAGCGCGATGGCTGAGGACGTCTTGAGAACTAATCTGCAAAACAATAATACCGTGAGCACGTTACGAGAAGGATAGATTGGAGGTTCTTCTTTTAACCACCCTACGACCTAAGAATAAATATCCTTTCCGAAGAAATAAGCAAGTGTGTGTTAAGAGTGAGAGTGAAAGACATGGGATCCTTAAACCTTTGGAGGAGTCTGGTATTTATAGCCGAAGGGTTTGAAGAAAATTGAGGCATGATAGGCCTTGGGCCAAATGTCGCTTTCAGGGAACATCCACTTGGTCCCCTCTGACACGACAAATAGTGTCTGTAAGGGTGGAGGCGGCATGGTGCAACGTGATTGGCTACATGTCATTGACATATGGTACCTTATGCCGCGTCTGTAATCACTCTGGGTGGAGATCATGGAACAGCTAGTGGTGAAAGTTGATTGGTGCCACGTCACTATCCTTTCGTACTTATTGTCCCCTGCATGATTTGTCCATCGTGGGGAGAGCCTGTTGCAACCTGATTGGATGCATGTTGTCTCATGTACTATCTGTCCCTTTCATGAGGTGTCATGGTGTGCACACGTGGGTGTTCCCATGGAGGAAAACTCTGGGTTGGCTGAGTGTTCGTTAATTAAATGTGGGTTTGCTCCTGTGTGCGCATGGCCTTGCGCGCCATTTTGGACCATAGCCCTTCAAGTCCCCTGGTCCAGTGTTGCTTCCATAAAAGAGAGTGTGTGGCCCTCCGTTCGAGTGTATATGTCTCGGAACATAGGTGTTTAGGAGGTGTATGTTGGCGCATGCGTACCGGAATTGTGATAGTGTGCTAGAATGAACCATTTTGGCGCATGAGTACTAACACGGTGACGACATGCTGGAATAATCCATTTTGGCGCATGCGTACCGACATGGTGACGCCTTAGTGGAATGAGCCATTCTAGCACATGCGTACCGGGATGGTTAAGGCGTGCTGGAATGTGCCATTTTGGCGCATGCGTACCAACATGGTGACAACGTGCTGGAATGAGGCATTATGGCTCATGTGTACCGGGATGGATAAGGTTTTATATCATGAAAAGTGAATGTAGGTGGTTGGAAGTGGTTGTGAGTGGAGGAGATAGAAACTGTTACTGTTCGTTTGTAAATTTGGTGAGACACTATTCACCCTCTCTAATTTTATAATATATTTTGAAAGTGGTTATGAGTGGAGGACAGAGAAAAAGTAATAATAAAAGTATAAAAAATATTATTTAATTGAAAAAAAGACAAAAAATGTAGTTTTTTGTGAAATTATAGGGTAAAAAAGATGGAAGGGACGTGAATGCTGGTTTAATAATATCGACTCTGGACATATAACTAATTTCTTAAAGAGCTAATTGCCTGTATAGTCCCTGTGGTTTGTCATTTTTTCACCTTTTGTCCCCAACTTTTCAAAAATAGCATTTATAGTCCCTGTGGTTTAACAAACTGTTACACGAATAGTCCCTGTAATGGATGGGCGTTAAATAATTCAATTAAGTGGGTGCAAAATTACATAAATACCCTTATAACAACCCCACCCTCACCCTACCCCACCACCCCTTTCTTCTCCACCCAAACTGCCGTCCACCGCATCACCGGCTCCACAAACGAATCTCTATACTTTCCCGGCAACACTACATTCCGTCCATAGGGAGCATACCTGCTATTTCCAAAATATGGGGACTAAATGTAAAAAAACGTGAAACCACAGGGACCATCCGGACAATTAACTCTTTCTTAAAACTTCTATTTGGTGATCCAAATGAACTTTTAACAATTTTTCATAAGATATCTTTGGATATGGAAGTAGTAAAAATAAATGTGAACATAATATGATTTTGGTAAATATGTGTAAAAAGTAGTAATAATTGTATGATATTTATTTATTTGGTTGGGTAACTTCTTCCCTCCTCCATCTGCTGCTTTGACATAGTCTTCGTCGTCGTTTCTTCCTTCGTCTAACATTTCCTTTCTAGTTCTATAAATAACCTCTCACACATTCTCACTCTTCAATTCAAACACCTTCTCCTAGTCCTCCTCTTATTCAAGCTTCTTCTACTTTCTATACTTTCTACTTTCTAGAGAGAGAGAAGCAATCAAAAACACTCACTAACAATGCAGCAAAAGATTGTGGTGAAGGTGAGCATGGACGGGGACAAGAAAACCCGTAAAGCTCTGAAGATCGCGGTTAGTATATCGGGAGTTGTATCCGCGTCTTTCGTTGGGTCAGATAAAGACCAGATAGCGGTGACCGGTGAGGGTATAGACTCGGTTGAACTAACAACCTTACTAAGAAAAAAGGTTGGATACACCGAGCTGGTAAGCGTTGGTCCGGTGGAGGCGAAGAAAGACGAACCCAAGGATTCGAAGCCCGCCGTGCAAATTGATCCTTATCAGTACTACTATCAAAGCTATGGCAGTGTGCCTTATTATTATTATGTATATTAGAATTGAAATCAGAGTAGCAGAGGTTTAAATAGTGAACAAAAATATGTGGTTTTAAGATAATTGTCCCCTTTTCTCATGTTAATTTTGTTTAATATTGTATCTGTTTGTTCTCTCAGTTTTGTTGTGATGCAATGGGAGAAAATCTAATAAAACTAAACATTTTTAAGTTAAGCTTTGCTTTGCTTTGTGATGAAACCAAAATTGATTATGATTTTGTGATTTTCAAAGTAAATGAGATATATTGTGAATTACAAATGAAGTTTATTCCATTTTACCTTAAATCCCTTTTTTAAAATCATAACCAATTCTGGTTTTCACATAAAGGTTAACTTTTTGTAAAGTTAAAGATTATTATGTCCACTTTTCTCTAAAAGATGCAAATAACCTTTTGTAGAATATTAGATTTTATCTCATCAAAACAAACCAAAAAAAAAAAACAATCTTTTCATGATAAAAGGGGACGAATTGAAGGTAATTCACAATCATTTAAAAACCAAAATTTGTGTTCTCTGTTTTGACTTCTTCACTTTTGCCATCAAGAATTTAATCAAAATATGTTTTTGAATATAACATATTCAAAGATATGTGAATATGTATAAAATTTCGTACATAAGTCATAACATATGTGAATATGTATAAAATTTCGTATGATAATGTTGAATAACATTCGTTCCGCATTTTACATTAAACCAAATCATATGTTTTCTGAAGCGTTCAAAACGATCATAATATAATGAGAAGGAAACCTGCCACAGTTACTATTCGATTACAAAACGATCGTAATATAATGAAAAACTAATATGAAATGCCGGTCTATATTTGTAAAAATAAAAACTTAAATTAAATTTGGTAGCAAAACTATGGTAAAATTTTGTCGTCGTTACAATTCATTCCCAAAACCGTCCGAAAAAAAAAACAAAAAAAAATAAAACTAAAACTTGTATGTCGGCCGGATATTTGTTAAAATTATTAATTCTAAACTAATTTTCAGTGATATAATGATTGCAGAGTTTCAAAAAAATCTTGATAAGAAACTAAAATAATAAATATAGCTTTGGTAACAAGATCAATCGTAGGTGTCTCGTGATCATGGTAACAAGATCAATCTTAGGTTCATACGATTAAGTTTAGATGTTATCTTTGCCAAAGACTAGGACACGTTAGTAGATTGTGCAAGACAAATTAATGTTGCCGAAGATAACAAGAATTCAAGTTTTATGCATCAAGAAGAAGTCAATGATGAGGATACGATGTTCATGATATTACATGGAAGAATCACCATTAGATGTGTCTAGACAATGGGTGTAGTAATCACATGTCAGGGAACAAATCCTTGTTTCTAAATCTGTAAAATTCTATGAAGAAATAGGTAAGAAGATGTGATGACAAATAGCTCACGTGCTTTTGGATTACGGAGAGGTTTATATCAATGTCATAACTTACAAGAAAAAAATAGCTAATGCATATTTTGTTGATGGCATATAGCATATTTATTGAGTGTGAAGCAACTGGTTCAAAAAGTGCATGACAAAGAAAGATAACTTATGTATTGATTTGTTCCAACTTTGGGCACAGGGAAGGCTGTTGCTGATATAGTACTTAATAACTGTGAGGTTTTCAATGGAAAGATAGTAGAAGGCAGGGACAAGCCTATCATATCTGCACTTGAATACATAAGGGAGTATCAAATGAGGAGAATAGTAACTGTGTTGAACTTAATAGAGAAAAGTGAAGGCTTGCTTACACCCAAGGCAACAAAAGTTTTTGATGGGATCAAAAGAGATGCAACCTCTTACCATGTTCAGTGGAATGGAGGGGATTGCTATCAGGTCAGTGGAAAGCCAAATCATGCTCGTGTGGTGAATTTGACTGCAAGGACATGTAGTTGCAGAGGCTTGAAAATAACAGGTAATATTGATTTTTTGAAGTTGGTTTTTGTTAACTGGATGTTGGTTTAAAGGTTTAGTATGGTTTATAGGAATGCCATGCAGACATGTTGTGGCTGCAATTTGGAAGAAAGCTGCTAATGGAGGCAGGGTGGGTGCTTTGGAAAGTTGGGTACATCCGGTTTATACAATGGAGAGGTGGAAACAGGTGTACTCTTTTAGGGTGAACCCTATCAATGGCAGGTTATGGACAAAGGTACATGGTCCTACAACAATTACATCCCCAAAACACCACACCCAGATTGGTAGACCAAAGAAGTTGAGGAAAAGATCTACAGTGGAGCTTGAAGAGATGACCCAATCAGGAAGGCTATCCAAAAAAACACACTAAAGGGGCATGTTCAAAGTGTAAGAAGACAGGGCATAATTCGAGGACATGCAAGGGTCAAGGTGAAGCTGTGAAGGTTGGCAAATCAGGGAAGAGTGGGAAGGTAGGGAAGAGTGGGAAGGCAGCAGCAAAGTGAACTTGTGTTTATGTGCTTTTGAACTTGTTTTATGTCTTTTGCAACTTGTGGTTGCTACTTTTTAGATGTTTGTGAACTTTTGGTAGCACTTTAGGTGTTTGTGAACTGGTGGTTATTTTTGGAACATGACTCAGGTTTGGTTATAATATGGTAAAAAGTTATGGTGTTTTGATCATTTTGATTGTCATTTGCATTACTATAAAGTTTGGTCATTTTGAATGTCAATTGCACTTCATTTGGTCATTACAGATTATGGTCATTATAGCCATTTACAGTTTGTTTGGGTCATCTTGTTTTGGTCATTTTGTTTTGGTCAGTTTGTTTTGGTCATTTTGTTTTGGTCATTTTGCTTTGGTCGTTTACTCAATTACAATGCAAACTGGACATTCCACTTTGTCATTCATACACATCACAAATACTGAACATCACAAATAACACCCTAAAAAGCCAAAACATACATCACAAACTTAGATCTTGTCATTCAAAATTAAATCTTGTCATTTTACACATACTGCACATCACAAATAACACCCTAAAAAGCCAAAACATACATCACAAATCAGATCCAACTGCAAACAAAATACTTTT
Organism: Helianthus annuus; assembly: GCF_002127325.2. Lineage (NCBI taxonomy): Eukaryota > Viridiplantae > Streptophyta > Magnoliopsida > Asterales > Asteraceae > Helianthus > Helianthus annuus. The sequence goes on along the minus strand of NC_035436.2, from coordinate 203,809,416 downwards.
TCAATTTTCTTGACTTTGCTTCAGCATCTTCCACTTTGGTCAAAAGCAACCAGATTGATTGTTCCAGCTTCATGTTTTCTTGTTGCAGCTTCATGTTATCCGATGCCAAGTTGTTCTTAGCCCTAAGCAATCCAGGTATGATGTTTATGCACCTTTGGCATCTTTCCTGATCGAACCATCCAATAAATGGACAATTTGAACCCTACATTTTAGTAAATCAAAACATTAAAGTAAAAACGACATTACCTTTCCTGATCGAACCATCCAGCCATGAGGTTAAGATTACCTGGACAGGACAAGAATAAAAACGACGACCCAGATTCTTCTTTGTCCATGAAGTTTGTATTATCGCCTCCCTTCCACAATAGCAGTTCACCATGGCCGACGAACCATAATTTGATAGGTGATGTTGAGCCCTAATTTGCAAAGGTGAAACGATTGGGGTGTTATCAGGGTATTAAAAAGGGGGAAAGACAAGTGGGAGCCTGGGAGGTGAAATGACCTTTCTACCCTCATGTGCAGTGCACATGACATAACTTAACTGAAAATTATAACTAGATTTGTCATAAAGGACATAACGTGCAATATTTTCAAACATTAAGTACAAAAGTTATCAATTTTAAAGGTAAAGAACATCATTTGAAATTTGAGACAAATATAAAGGACAAAAACTTTTAATGTACACTTTTTATAATTTTAAGAACTTTAAATAACTTAATAGTTCAAATAATTAATTCTATCATATTTAACAACAAATTATTTATCCATACCATTGATTGGTTCAAATAATTTGCAAAGGTGAAACGATTGGGGTGTTCATCCATACCATGGCATCTCGACTTTGGCCATTCATCCATACCACTGATTGGTTCAATGGTACACTCATAAACCAGCTTCCATGTTTCATACCAGTATGCTTGATCAACCCACCTTTCTGGTATGGGTTCCCCACCTCCATGTAGACCCTGATTCCAGATTGCAGCCACTGCGTGCTTGCAAGGCATACCAGTAAGGTCCCATTTCCTGCATGAGCATGTCCTTTCACCAAGATTAACAACCCTTTGATCTAAGCCATGACTGACCTGATACTTTGTTCCTCCAGTCCAAATGCAAGTGTACTGTGAGGCTTCAGACTTGATTGCATCAAAAATCCTAGTAGCAGCAGGTGTTAAAGGACCATTACACTTGGCAATTAGCTTTTTGACAACCACAATCTTTTTCATTAGGTATTCCATGAATTCAAGACAAGTGATGATAGGTTTGTCCCTACCATACACCAGTTGCCTATTGAAGACTTCACACAGATTGTTCAGAAGTACATCACACTTTGTCCCTAACATGCATAACTTTATGTTATTAATGTGTACACTACAATAAAGAAGTTTATGCTATATATGCCATACCACTGAAATGTGATCTAGACCAATGCCTTGGAGGAATTTGTTTCAACCAGTCATGTAAGTCTTTATCTGTTCCTCAACTGCCTTCATTGCATTTTCCTAACCTCTTGGTGTAAGGATACTAGCACAACTCCATAACAAATCTTTGTAGACATCACCCTTCCATCTTGTTTTCATATTCTTATGTATATGCCTTAGGCAGAACCTATGTTCAGCCTTTGGATACACCTTTTCTATTGCTGGTATTATACCCTACATAAGTAAACAATTAAATCAGTTACATAAGTAAACGATTAAATCATTTACATAAGCAAACAGTTTATGATACATACCTTCTGCCTATCACTTATAAAGGTGAAATATGAGTTGGGATCCAGCCCTAGATCATCTCCCTAGAACGTCAAAACCATGTCCATGAAGCTTTAGATTTTGACTCAACCAATGCATAGGCTACCGGGTAGATGCCATGGTTTGCATCATACCAACTGCAGTTAAGACCTGCCCTGGATAAGGCCCCTTCATGAAACATCCATCTAGACCCAACAAATTTCTACCAGCTATCTGAAATCCCCTTTTTAAACCTGTTAAACAAATGTATATTCTCTTAAACTGCCTTATTGGAGAATGTGGGTTAGGCTCCTTCTCAACCTCTATTTTTATTGTTGTACCAGGATTAGCCCTAAGCAATTCTTCACAGTAGTCTCTAAGCATTGTTTCTACTTTCCACTGCATGTTTTTTAAGTAACCTTTTGATTTGTTCCTTATTACTAAAGGTTTGACCAAGATAAAAAGGACAACCATCAGTTTTTTTGGTTTTTTTATGCTTCCTCCTATGAGCCATCATGCTCTTTTGCATCTTTGTGTCATTCTCATCATCACTCAAACTATCAAATTCTTCTAAGTCAATCTTAACATCCATGTTGACATCATCTCCAATATCTAAGTATGCCCCATCATCACTTAAATCAAAATATAATGCAGCCCTAAAATCATACATATCAACATCATACTCCTCAACAATGTTATCAACATCCATAATATAGTCTGAGTCTTCATCAGATACATAATTACCCTCAGCTGCTTTGCCCTTTCTTACATTATAACCCTCATCTACTTTGGCCTTTCCTTTAGAAACCTCATCTACTTTGGCCTTTCCTTTAGAAACCTCATCTATATCACTACTATCATCCTGCTTATAATCACCTGCCTTAGGTTCAAAATTGCTATCATCTGATCCATCACTACCACTATTTTCTGATCCATCACTACCACTATTTTCAGATCCATCACTACTTACAATCTCTTCAACAATGTGCTCCCCGTCAGCTGCACTACTGCCATCCACATCATCTACATTTTCATTAATATCATGCTCTGCATTGTTTCTTAACTGCAAACCTTCATAATCAGGTCTGATATGTTCTACAAACACATCTATCAGTTTAGTAGTTCTAGATAGCTTTAAAAGATCAAGAATATAGCCATCATTTAACAATGGTCTTAGCCCTAAATCCAGATCCTCTCCTGGCAATCTATACATAAATCTCATATCATCCTCCTCTCTATACCCAATATCCACCATCATATCCTTCAGTACAATGACTGAAAAGTAGTCTGAATTAACCTTGTCAACATAAGAAACCTTACCCTTCGCATATGTCATTCCAGGATACTCTGTAAATTCACCCCCATGGTGTATTTCAATTGAAAAGTTTTCAGGGTAGTTTAAACAAAATGTAGAGTATTAAACAGAACTTACCATATGCCTCTTCTGGTTTGAATACTTCATCAGGATCACGAACACACCAAGGCTCATTCATCGTTCAGAAACCACCGCACAATGCTCGTTCACAGCTCAATCGCCTTTGATCGATCGTCTTCGTTGTTAGGGTTTTAATATGGGGAAGTGTGTTGTGATCGATGTAATGAAAGAGTTCTGTTATTTATAGCACTGATAATAAAACAATAAAGCTTTAATTAAAAGAAAAAGCAATTAAGAAAAAAGGGTTAATAAAAAGAAAAATGAAAGATAAAAATACCCTTAGCAGACTTAACAGATATGGATGGAGTTAAGTCAGTTGGACCAAAATGGCAAGATGAAACCTTTTTGGATCCAGATGTTAAAAATGAAACCTTTGGACTAAACTGGCAAATTGGCCCAAATCACAGGGACTAAAATGGCAATTAACTCTTAATTTTATATTATTTAGAATTTTAGATAGTTTTCTTTACTTATATAGTTTTACTTGCTTAAACAAAATTAAAAGGTTAAAAAAAGTTAGTATATATAATTTTTAACAAAGTTTTAAAAAGATATAATTGTTATAAATGTTAATGTAGGCAGTCATTAAGAGGCCACGGTTTTTATACGGCGGATCCGAAAAAAGTCTTGGGCTACCATGAAGCACGAACCATATCATTCAAATGATTCGTTCTCGGGAAAGTGGTCGTCAATGAGGACAAAAGTTAGCAACTTCAACAGCATAGTCAACCGCCATATTAACAACAAAAATAGACCGAGTGGTTCAAGCGATGCAAACATCATGTATGCCGCTCTCGACGAGTTTAGAGCAACATGCGGTTGTGCATTTACCATGGTTAAATCTTGGGAGATGCTTAAAAATTCGCTTATCTTGTGCCACCGGTCAAAACCGGTGGATCATCAAAGCGCTCCAAGACTAATTCAGGCACGTCGGAGCCATGCTCGTCCGCAGGTGCATCTGATGCTCGTTCTTACCTAGACCTAAACGACACCAACCTCGACCTAGACTTTGAAGAATCGCAAGAATTGACAGTCCCACCAGGTAGAGACAAAACCAAGGCATCAAACGCAAGAGCAAGGACCAAAGGTAAATCCACTTCTACAACAACAACAAATACCGAGGGTGGATCCAGTCGCTCGTCCAAGTTAGACCAGAAACTTGCTCGAATTCTATCACCAAAGGAACAAGAGATCTAGCTGGAAAAGAGTAGGCAAAAGGCGGTCGACATTCAGTTCCTCAAAGAACTGATTCCACCTCATGTATCCGACGAGGATCAGATAATCATCGAAATGGAGAAGCAAGCCATTCGCGTTAAATATCTAAAGAAGTAGACGATCTTATGTCTTTTTTTTTTAAATTAAATCCCATGAATACATACATGAAATCCACCAATTTATCATCAATAAATGATAAACCAAAATCTGAGTGTTGTTGAGATATAAAATTATGCCAGTTGACTGAATGAAAACTAAAACTATATTCAAAAGTCAATTATTATTATTATTATTATTATTATTATTATTATTATTATTATTATTATTATTATTATTATTATTATTATTATTATTTATAAAATATGGTCTCCGTCATAAACATTAAACAACGACTTCAGCCACCACTAGCAAGTAGTCGTCGCAAAGTGATGATTTGACTACATTTCTTTTAAATATTTTTACCAACTTTTCTTCATCTCCACTGTATCTATAAATATACCGACGACATTCTCATTCTTCAAACAAACATAGCAATGGAGAAGGTACATGTATTCTTACTAATTAGTTTTTGCATGTTTTTTAAACCATTTTTTCTTTTCTAAGTTTGTATACTGAAATGTTTATGCAGCAAAAGATTGTGGTGAAGGTGAGCATGAACAGCGACAAGCAAACCCGTAAAGCTCTGAAGATCGCGGTTAGCATCTCTGGAGTTGAATCAGCGTCTTTCGTTAAAGACCAGCTGATAGCGGTGACCGGTGAAGCCATTGACTACATTGAACTTACAACCTTACTAACGAAAAGAATTGGATACACAGAAGAACTACTTAGTGTTGGTCTTGTGGAGGAATCCAAGCCCCCCATTGAGGCGCCAAGGCAAGTTGATCCTTACCACTACATAATGAAATGTAGTAAAATGTAATATGTCTATCGTTGGCTGGGTACGGAGTCAATCTTAAGATTGTTTTCACTTTCTTTTCCTGTTTTTACGTGAAGGACTTATAGTAGTGTAATTGCTGACTATTTAAGCAACTTTAGACTATTGAATAACTATCGTTTTGGCACTTAAAATTAGATTTCTAATTAGGAGGCCTTAATTATCTCTATGCGGGCTTGGGTCTAACGACTTTGGGATTAAGTTTTCTAACCCAAAATTAGTCTATATATAATTATTGCTTTGTACTTGTAATTCTTTGTGATCGTCTATAAAAGAAACCCTAATTGCAACACAGTAGGCACAGGTCAGCCGACCGAACTACTTTAAATCTTCGTGATCGTTTATTGCTACCAACATTATCCATTCGTTTATTGCTCACATTGTTCGACCAAACACGGCCGACAATGCAAGGTAATGAGGTAACCGCAAAGGACATGTGGTTACTTGAGAGCAAACAACCGAATGGATGAACACGAACGCCCCACAGGATAGGGATCGTCGTCTCATGTCCAGTTGATGAACATAAAGCGCCAACACAACACCAAAACCATTGCATCCGCAACCGCAAAGGTTACAACTGGAGTTGTCGGTAATGGCGAGTTCATACTCATCTTCCGTCACCGTCTCAAAGGTTGGTTCGGCACACCAACAGGAGACGATCAGGTTTGATGATATCAAAAACATGTGATGTTTCAGCATCAGCCTGAACTTGCTCACCGGTTTTACATAGTGGTTATACGAGCTTATCCACCTACTTACACAAGTAAATACTCAATCCCTGAATTGATTTATTGGAAGCAGGAGCAACGGCCCAGTCCTAGAATTTTCTCCAAACCGACTAACAAGACACCCCTTCCAACACATAATCCAGTATTCATCCAACCTGCAACTTGCATGAGGAAGCAATACTGGACTGGGGGGACTTGAAGGGGTATGGTACCAAATCTCGCGCCAAGCCAAATGCGAGTGACCATCACCCAGCTCGAGTTCTCCCATCAACAAGAACTTATCTGCGTCTGTGTGGGCACGCGCGAACGCAGTTGACTAGTCCAATCGGTCTAGTGATGAGAAGACTTACCTTGTATACGAAAACGACTGTTTTCGTCACGACAAGGGATGCGGACAACCGCGATTGCCGCACGTAGTGATGCGGCCAAGAACCGTATCCTATCTTCGGCACCAAGTGGACCTAACACTTTGACTCAAGTGTCTAAACCAGCAAGTGGCACTGACAACAGTCAGCTGCCCAGCCACACGTATACAAAAGGTGGCACACAGACTAACAGCCACAGCAGGACGTGGCACACTTCTGTGGCCTGTGCTTCTGACACACCTGCAAAGGGCTGCGCGCTGTCAGTCTAGCCACTCAATTACCCTCCTTCACTCTTCGGCTATAAATACCCATCCTGGACCAGGTTTGAGGTATCGCTTATCTACTTTCTCTCACACTTGGGGGGGTGGGGGTGGTCATCACTCATTACTCACAACACCCAATCAAGTTCCGCCATGTCATCAACTAGTTTTCCATCACTCACAGCCATTTTTAGTGGCAATGGTCATCACTCACAACACCCAGCAATAAACTCTCACACCCCCTAACATCCATTTATCACTCAACTTCCATCACTCGTTGAATTTATCACGCCAAACATTCCATCACTCGTGGAATTAGTTGGTGGCGGTGGGAATTTGTTGAAGTCCACGCGTGGTAGAGGGTGCATCACGCACCGCCCCCAGTCCCCTTACTACAAACACACACTTTGCTCTCAAGCAAGTACTGATTCTCACGCTGGAGAGTGGTAACAAGGAGCACCCCCACCCCATCCTCCTTGTTACGAGTCACGGTGTATTTTCTTTTGCAGGAGACAAGTTAGCGGACGATCCAGCCACCGATCCTCGGAAATAAGGGATTAACCTTATTTGACGAGACCAGTGAATTAACCTACCCGGTTAACCGTTGTTTCATCATATAGACCGGCATTTCATATTAGTTTTTCTTATATTACGATCGTTTTGTAATCGAATAGTAACTGTGGCAGGTTTTCTTCTCACGATCGTCTTGAACGCTTCAGAAAACATATGAATTGGTTTAATGTAAAATGCGGAACGAATATTATTCAACATTATCATAAGAAATTTTATACATATTCACATATGTTATGTAGGAACTCTAAATAACACGATTAACCTCAGATGTAAGAGCATTCACATCCAACCCACTAAAATCTGTGAGTGGAGTTTTTATAATATAAAAAGTATAAAAAGTGGTTGTGAGTAGAGGGGAGAGAAAATGTTACTGTTCATCTGTATATTTGGGGGGACACTGTTCACCCCTTATAATTTTTTAATATATTTTGAAAGTGGTTGTGAGTGGAGGAGTGAGAAAAAGTAATGATAAAGGTATAAAAAATATTATTTAATTGAAAAGAAGAGAGAAAATGTAGTGTTTTTTAGTGTAATTTAGGGTGAAAAATATAGTGAAGTGGATGTGAATGCTCTAACACACCCATTTTAAAGGAAAGTGTCGACTAAATGAAAACTAAAATTATATTCAAAGACTGATTTTGATTAAATTCTTGATGGCCAAAAGTGAAGAAGTCAAAACAGAGTACACAAATTTTGGTTTTAAAATGATTGTGAATTACCTTCAATTCGTCCCCTTTTATCATGAAAATATTGTTTTTCTTTTTTTTTGGTTTGTTTTGATGAGATAAAATCTAATAACCTTTATGTGAAAACCAAAATTGGTTATGATTTTAAAATAGGGATTTAGACCGTGGGGTATGGTGGGGCGTGGGTTGAGGGCATGGTGCGACGACACGTGGAGTATGAGGCACCCAAGACCAAAAGTCAATTTCAAAGGGGTATGGTGGGGCGTGGTTGGGGTGGGGTGGCTAGTGCTCTTGGCCAATGAGGTTTCACCATGTCATGTGGGTAGCCCCGCCTAACGCCCTGAATCCCACGCCAATGGGGCCACGCCCAAACCCAAGCCCACCCAGAGTGGTGACTTGGGCGTTTCTCTCCAACCCTCGCCCCATACCCCATAGTCTTAAGGTAAAATGGAATAAACTTCATTTGTAATTCACAATGTATCTCATTTACTCTGAAAATCACAAAATCATAATCAATTTTGGTTTCATCACAAAGCAAAGCAAAGCTTAACTAAAAAAATGTTTAGTTTTATTAGTTTTTCTCCCATTGCATCACAACAAAACTGAGAGAACAAACAGATACAATATTAAACAAAATTAACATGAGAAAAGGGGACAATTATCTTAAAACCACATATTTTTGTTCACTATTTAAACCTCTGCTACTCTGATTTCAATTCTAATATACATAATAATAATAAGGCACACTGCCATAGCTTTGATAGTAGTACTGATAAGGATCAATTTGCACGGCGGGCTTCGAATCCTTGGGTTCGTCTTTCTTCGCCTCCACCGGACCAACGCTTACCAGCTCGGTGTATCCAACCTTTTTTCTTAGTAAGGTTGTTAGTTCAACCGAGTCTATACCCTCACCGGTCACCGCTATCTGGTCTTTATCTGACCCAACGAAAGACGCGGATACAACTCCCGATATACTAACCGCGATCTTCAGAGCTTTACGGGTTTTCTTGTCCCCGTCCATGCTCACCTTCACCACAATCTTTTGCTGCATTGTTAGTGAGTGTTTTTGATTGCTTCTTTCTCTCTAGGAAGTAGAAAGTATAGAAAGTAGAAGAAGGTTGAATAAGAGGAGGATTAGGAGAAGGTGTTTGAATTGAAGAGTGAGAATGTGTGAGAGGTTATTTATAGGACTAGAAAGGAAATGTTAGAGGAAGGAAGAAACGACGACGAAGACTTTGTCAAAGCTGATGGAGGGAAGAAGTTTCCCACCTTTGCCAAATAAATATCATACAATTATTATTACTTTTTACGCATATTTATGAAAATCATAGTATCTTCACATTTATTTTTACGACTTCGATATCCAAACATATCTTATGAAAAATAAATTATTTGTTAAAAGTTTATTTGGATCACGAAATAAAAGTTCTAAGAAATTTGTTAGATGTTGTTTGGTAACATCTGAATGGTTAAATGCTTAACTAGTAAGAGGTCTGAACCATTAAGTGCTGAACCAGTAAGAGATCTGAACCATTAAGAGATTGTGTAATGCTTAACCGTTCAGAGACAAATGTCTGACCAATTCAGATTAGAGGTCTTAACCATTCAGACTCTGTATAAATCTTAACCATTCAGAGACAAATGTCTGAACCATTTAGACATCTGCTCATGAAACAAACAGTCTGAACCATTAAGTGTTGAACTAGTAAGATGTCTGAACCATTAAGAGCCCCATTAAGAGGTAAACAAACAGCCCCTTAGATGTCCAGAGTTGATATTATTAACCCACCGTTAGAGCATTCACGTCCCTTCTATATTTTTTACCCTATAATTTCACTAAACACAAATTAAATAATATTTTTTTATACTTTCCTCTTTCAATAATATTTTTTATACGTTTCTCTCTACTCCACTTATAACCATTTTCAAAATATATTAAAAAAATTATAGAAGATGAATAGTGTCCCTTCAAATTTACAGACAGACATTAACAGATTCTATATCCTCTACCCACAATGACTTTCAACTATCTCCAATCATTTTTTATAATATAAAAAATCCCCACAATATAGAGACGTATTGTGAACTCTCTTACTTATCAAGTTTTCCCTGCTCACTAATTTATTTTTCATTTTTTGTTTATTTTTATTGGTCAATGGTCAATCACTTTCTTATGTGTTATGTCCCTACCTGATTTGGCCATACTTTTCTTCACTTCTTTCTTTCTATGAAGCTAACACTAATGGAACTCTTTCTTTCTATGAAGCTAACTCTAATGGAACTCTTTCTTTCTATGAAGCTAACTCTAATGGGACTTCTCACTGTCGCTGCTCACGACACCATTGCGTTGATTATGAAAGGTGATTGTAGGTGGTTGGAAGTGGTTGTGAGTGAAGAAGAAAAAAATGTTATTGATCGTTTGTAAATTTTGGGAGACATTGTTCATCCTCTCTAATTTTATAATATATTTTGAAAGTGGTTATGAGTGGAGGACAGAGAAAAAGTAATAATAAAAGTATAAAAAATATTATTTAATTGAAAAAAAAGACAAAAATTGTAGTTGTTTTTAGTGAAATTATAGGGTAAAAAAGATGGAAGGGACGTGAATGATGGTTTAATAATATCGACTCTGGACATCTAACTAATTTTTTAAAGAGTTAATTGTCTGGATAGTCCCTCTAGTTTGCCATTTTTTTACCTTTAGTTCCCAACTTTTCAAAATAGCATTTATAGTCCCTACGGTTTAACAAACTGTTACTCGAATAGTCCTTGTAATGGATATAGTCCCTGTAATGGATGGGCGTTAAATAATTCAATTAAGTGGGTGCAAAATTACATAAATACCCTTATAACAACCCCACCCTCACCCTACCCCACCACCCCTTTCTTCTCCACCCAAACTGCCGTCCACCGCATCACCGGCTCCACAAACGAATCTCTATACTTTCCCGGCAACACTACATTTCGTCCATAAGAAGCATACCTGCTATTTTCAAAAGGTGGGGACTAAATGTGAAAAAACATGAAACCACAGACACCTGATGTAAATTGAAGACTACATTACATATATCTTTCATTGATTTACATTGTGAGGAAAACCACCGTACTTATACAAGATTTCAAGATGAAATAAAAGGAAACACAATAAAGTTTGGGCTAGAAATATGGTTGGTTGTGAGCTGGCGGATCCTTTAATTTGGGAGATGATATTGCTTAATTTTGACTGATCCCTAAATTATTTCTTTCTTCTACACTCCCCCTCAAGTTGAATTGTGGGATTGCCACGATTCAACTTGGATTGGTTTTGGTTTTGCTACCGTCTTCTTGACTTGGCAGCCGGTTTTGGTTTGATTTGAACTACCGTCTTCTTGACATGGTAATTTGAGTTATTGAGTTACCGCCTTTCGACATGGTAACTTTTGGGTTGATTTGAGCTACCGCCTTTTGACATGGTAACTTTTGGGTTTTGGTTTGGAAACACCGTCGATAGACATGGTGCCTTGGTTTTGATTTGAGCGTATATGTCATTAACGCCCAACTTGCCAAGCAATATTTTTTTTTTGAACACTCCCCTCAAGTTAGAGCGTGTCCTTTTCTTGCGAGTTCAAAGAACCCGACTTTTCTTCGTGCGAGTTAAAAGAACCCGACTTTTCTCTTCCTGTGGGCTCAAAAGAACCCGGCTTTTCTTTTTTTTTTTTCTTCTTCTCCGCCTTGTTCGGTCTTCATTCCTTTTTTTTTAATTTATGTCTTTTCTTCATCCCACAAATTGTCCCCTTTTTTAAAAACAACTCACGAGCAGTTCCTTGTCAATCTTGTTCTTCACCTTTTTTTTATATGTTATCTTCTTCAAAACACACACCTGCATATGAAAAATCAGAGATAGAGTGAGAGCCACGAGAGAACAAGGGGTGCCGGCCCTTCACAGGCGAGTCACATTACTCCGGCGACGAACCACGAGCTTAAGTGGTTTGGTCTCAACCCGACACCCACAGAAAAAACACCCACTTCGCCGCCACGACCCAACACCCGTCTCTCTCTTCATCTCCGGCGGTATCGGGTGACGCACGGGGCCTGGTGCGACTCAGATCTTGTGACGGTCTGCAGTGGAGTGGGTATTGGTGGTTACAGGGTGGTTGCAGCGGATTTTTACGGTGGTGAGAAGGTTTTGTTTTGGGTTTGGTTTGGTGACCGGCGGTGACGGCAGGAAGAAGATGAAGACTGAGTTTTTCTGAAGCCTTTGAACAGGTAGGTTTTGATTTTGAGAGTTTGATTTTGGTTTTTTTGGGTTTTTTTGGGTTTTTTTTTTGTTTTGTTTTTGGGTTGGATTTGCTGGGATAGATTGTAGATGATGAGCAAAGTATTTCAAGGATCAGAAACACCACTCTGATACCATGATGTAAATTGAAGACTACATTACATATATCTTTCATTGATTTACATTGTGAGGAAAACCACCGTACTTATACAAGATTTCAAGATGAAATAAAATGAAACACAATAAAGTTTGGGCTAGAAATATGGCTGGTTGTGAGCTGGTGGATCCTTTAATTTGGGAGATGATGTTGCTTAATTTTGACTGATCCCTATATTATTTCTTTCTTCTACAACACCATCCGCACAATTAACTCTTTCTTAAAAATTCTATTTCGTGATCCAAATGAACTTTTAACAATTTTTCATAAGATATCTTTGGATATGGAAGTAGTAAAAGTAAATGTGAACAAAATATGATTTTGGTAAATATGTGTAAAAAGTAATAATAATTTTATGATATGTATTTATTTGGTTGGGAAACTTCTTCCCTCCATCTGCTTTGACAAAGTCTTCGTCGTCGTTTCTTCCTTCGTCTAACATTTCCTTTCTAGTCCTATAAATAACCTCTCACACATTCTCACTCTTCAAACACCTTCTCCTAATCCTCCTCTTATTCAAGCTTCTTCTACTTTCTATACTTTCTACTTTCTAGAGAGAAAGAAGCAATCAAAAACACTCACTAACAATGCAGCAAAAGATTGTGGTGAAGGTGAGCATGGATGGGGACAAGAAAACCCGTAAAGCTCTGAAGATCGCGGTTAGTATATCCGGAGTTGTATCCGCGTCTTTCGTTGGGTCAGATAAAGACCAGATAGCGGTGACCGGTGAAGGTATAGACTCGGTTGAACTAACAACCTTACTAAGAAAAAAGGTTGGATACACGGAGCTGGTAAGCGTTGGGCCGGTGGAGGCGAAGAAAGACGAACCAAAGGATTCGAAGCCCGCCGTGCAAATTGATCCTTATCAGTACTACTATCAAAGCTATGGCGTGCCCTATTATTATTATGTATATTAGAATTGAAAACAGAGTTGCAGAGGTGGTTACAATAGTGAACAAAAATATGTGGTTTCAAGATAGTTGTCCCCTTTTCTCATGTTAATATTGTATCTGTTTGTTCTCTCAGTGTTGTTGTGATGCAAAATTGTATGTTTTGATGGGAGAAAATCTAATAAAACCAAACATTTTTAAGTTAAGCTTTGCTTTGCTTTGTGATGAAACCAAAATTGATTATGATTTTGTGATTTTCAAAGTAAATGAAATACTTTGTGAATTACAAATGAAGTTTATTCCATTTTACCTTAAATCCTTATATTAAAATCATAATCAACTAGAGCCAACTAGAGTATTTCTTCGCGCATTGCGGCGGTACGTACCTCAAACATTCGGTGGGTATTGGTTCGATTCATTAAAGTACTTGTATGATGTACGCACCCGGTATAGAAATCAGCGCGTGCTTTACATCGACCAAAAACAATAAAAACAAACACAAGTACCGACACCAATGATCGAACGATATCGATTGGTTCAAATCATGATGGTACTGTTACTGATATTCATTTATTGGTGCAAAAAGAACTGTAAAAATGAAATATTATAGAAATCGAAAACTATAAAATGAATCCCGGTATCGTCGTACCGGTACCGATGTTGTTCGGTACAACATGATAGCAAATATTATTGTAATTACGTTATTACTTTGATGAAATGAGTGTTTTATTCTTGTCTGATAACATTGGGTAATATCAAACGATATTTATAATGACATGATAGCATTGAGTAATATCAAACGATATCTATATATAATGATATGATAACATTGAGTATTACCTTTATCTCATGTCATTGATATAAAAAAAATTATGAACTTTATATTGTGAAATGAAATTAATATTAATATTAATATTAATTATAAAATACAATAGCAGTTTGAATTAATATATATAATATAATTCTGATTTTCATATAAAGGTTAACTTTTTTTGTAAAGTTAAATATTATTAAGTCCACTTTTCTCTAAAAGATGCAAATAACCTTTTGTATAAACAATTCTTAAAATCTTGCGGAATATTAGATTTTATCTCATCAAAACAAACCAAAATAAACAATATTTTCATGATAAAAGGGGACGAATTGACGGTAATATTTGAATATAATTTTAGTTTTCATTTAGTCGACACTTTCCTGTCAAAAAAAAATTTAGTCGACACTTTCCTTTAAAATGGGTGTGTTACATCTGAGGTTAACGTGTTATTTAGAGATGTTTAGTTCCTACATAACATATGTGAATATGTATAAAATTTCGTATGATAATGTTGAATAACATTCGTTCCACATTTTACATTAAACCAAATCATATGTTTTCTGAAGCGTTCAAGACGATCATAATATAATGAGAAGAAAACCTGCCATAGTTACTATTTGATTACAAAACAATCGTAATATAATGAAAAACTAATATGAAATGCCGGTCTATATTTGTAGAAATAAAAACTTAAATTAAATTTGTAGCAAAACTATACAATTCATTCGCAAAACCGTCCGAAAAAAAAAACAAAAAACAAATAAAACTAAAAATTGTATGTCGATCGGATATTTGTTAAAGTTATTAATTCTAAACTAATTTTCAGTGATATAATGATTGCAGAGTTTCAAAAAATCTTGACAAGAAACTAAAATAATAAATGTAGCTTTGGTAACAAGATCGATCGTAGGCGTCTCGTGATCATGGTAACAAGATCGATCTTAGGTTCATACGATTAAGTTTAGATCGATGTTATCATTGTCAAAGACTAGGACACGTTAGTAGATTGTGCTATACAAATTAATGTTGCCGAAGATAACAAGAATTCAAGTTTTATGCATCAAGAAGAAGACAATGATGAGGATACGATGTTCATGGAAGAATCATCATTAGATGTGTCTAGACAATGGGTGTAGTAATCACATGTCAGGGAACAAATCCTTGTTTCTAAATCTGTAAGATTCTATGAAGAAATAAATAGGTAAGAAGATGTGATGACAAATAACTCACGTGCTTTTGGATTGCGGAGAGGTTTATATCAATGTCATAACTTATGAGAAAAAAATAGCTAATGCATATTTTGTTGATGGCATATAGCATATTTATTGAGTGTGAAGCGGGTATCACAAGAAAGATAACTTATGTATTGATTTGTTCCAACTTTGGGCACAGGTAAGGTTGTTTCTGATATAGTACTTAATAACATGTGTGAGGTTTTCAATGGAAAGATAATAGAAGGCAGGGACAAGCCTATCATATCTGCACTTGAATACATAAGGGAGCATCCAATGAGGAGAATAGTAACTGTGTTGAACTTAACAGAGAAAAGTAAAGGCTTGCTTACACCCAAGGCAACAGAAGTTTTTGAGGGGGATCAAAAGAGATGCAACCTCTTACCATGTTCAGTGGAATGGAGGAGATTATTATCAGGTCAGTGGAAAGCCCAATCATGCTCGTGGTGAATTTGACTGCAAGGACATGTAGTTGCAGAGGCTAGGAAATAACAGGTAACATTGATTTTTTGAAGTTGGTTTTGTTAACTGGATGTTGGTTTAAAGGTTTAGTATGGTTTATAGGAATGCCATGCAGACATGTTGTGCTTGCAATTTGGGAGAAAGTTGCTAATGGAGGCAGGGTGGGTGCTTTGGAGAGTTGGGTACATCCGGTTTATACAATGGAGAGGTGGAAACATGTGTACTCTTTTAGGGTGAACCATATCAATGGCAGGACTTTATGGACAAAAGTACATGCTCCTACAACAATTACACCCCCAAAACACCACACCCGGGTTGGTAGACCAAAGAAGTTGAGGAAAAGATCTGGAGTGGAGCTTGAAGAGATGACCCAATCAGGAAGGTTGTCCAAAAGACACACTAAACGGGCATGTTCAAAGTGTAAGAAGACAGGGCATAATTCCAGGACATGCAAGGGTCAAGGTGAAGATGTTAAGGTTGGCAAATCAGGGAAGAGCGGGAAGGCAGGGAAGAGTGGGAAGGCAGCAGCAAAGTGAACTAGTGTTTATGTGCTTTTGAACTTGTTTTATGTCTTTTGGAACTTGTGGTTGCTACTTTTTAGATGTTTGTGAACTTTTGGTAGCTACTTTAGGTGTTTGTGAACTCATGGTTGCTTTTGGACATGACTCAGGTTTGGTTATAATATGGTAAAAAGTTATGGTGTTTTGGTCATTTTGTTTTGGACATTTTGATTGTCATTTGCATTACTATAAAGTTTGGTCATTTTGAATGTCAATTGCACTTCGTTTGGTCATTACAGGTTATGGTCATTATGGCCATTTACAGTTTGCTTGGGCCATCTTGTTTTTGTCATTTTGTTTTGGTCAGTTTGTTTTGGTCATTTTGTTTTGGTTGTTTGATCAATTACAATGCAAACTGCAAACTAGACATTCCACTTTGTCATTCATACACATCACAAATACTGCACGTCATAAATAACACCCTAAAAAGCCAAAACATACATCACAAACTTAGATCTTGTCATTCAAAATTAGATATTGTCATTTTACACATACTGCACATCACAAATAACACCCTAAAAAGCCAAAACATACATCACAAAACAGATCCAACTGCAAACCAAATACTTTTTCAATTTTCTTGACTTTTCTTCAGCATCTTTCACTTTGGTCAAAAGCAACCAGATTGATTGTTCCAGCTTCATGTTTTCTTGTTGCAGCTTCATGTTATCCGATTCCAAGTTGTTCTTAGCCCTAAGCAATCCAGGTATAATATCTATGCACCTTTGGCACCTTTCCTGGTCGAACCATCCAATAAATGGACAATATGAACCGTACATTTTAGCAAATCAAAACATTAAAGTAAAAAACGACATTACCTTTCCTGATCGAACCATCCAGCCATAAGGTTAACATTACCTGGACATGACAAGAATAAAAACGACGACCCGGATTCTTCTTTATCCATGAAGTTTGTATTATCGCCTCCCTTCCACAATGGCAGTTCACCATGGCCGACGAACCCTAATTTGATGCGTGATGTTAAGCCCTAATTTGCAAAAGTGAAACAATTGGGGTGTTAGGAGAAAGACAAGTGGGAGGTGAAATGACCTTTCTACCCTCATGTGCAGTGCACATGACATAACTTAACTGAAAATTATAACTGGATTTGTCATAAAGGACATAACGTGCAACATTTTCAAACATTAAATACAAAAGCCATCAATTTCAAAGGTAAAGAACATCGGCTGAAATTTGAGACAAACATAAAGGACAAAACTTGTAATTTACTCTTTTTATAATTTTAAGAACTTAAAATAACTTAATAGTTCAAATAATTAATTCTATCATATTTAACATCAAATTATTTATTATGTTATATACTTTATCTAGAGTTTAAACGAAGGCATGGGCATCACGTAACGTGAACAGCTAAGCACGCACCATTTAACTCATCTCTCTCTCTCTCTCTCTCTCTCTCTCACACACACACACACACACACACACACACACCGACCTTTACGTTTGAAATAGACACAAAATCCTCTACTCTGTTGAAAATTTGTTGATCTCTGATCTAATCTCTTAATCCTATTCGATCGCACAGTCTCGATTTGCCGGAAGATCTGAGTAGTAATCATGTCGTATGCTTACCTCTTCAAGTACATCATCATCGGAGATACTGGTAATTCCTTTTGATTTCTTTCAATATCGATAGTTTTTGCTATATATGTATCCAATTTTGTTTATTCATTGAGAAATCTACATGATCTAATGCTTGTTTATACAATCAACTCATGGAAATTAAAATTGTTTGCAAATTTGGTGACCTAAATTTAAAAGCAACTAGTATATGGATGTAAGCAAGGAATATAGATATTATTGAACACATAGTTGTTAACAGCAAACAGCGATAAGGTATCTGTATGCTACATAGCGAATAGAGAGCTATTTTAGTTTATAAATAGCGATACACTGGAAAAAGAATTTTAAAATTTTTATATGTATATTATATCAAAATATCCATGCTATTTTACATGTATATTTAACAAAAACATAAAATCTAGTTATTTTATAGCTATATTTAATTGCTATCTATATTAAAAAAATTAAGGTGTCGCTATTTTCGCTATCCGTCGCTATGACCATATTAGTGACACTACCGCTATAATCGCTATTGACAACTATGATTGAACAATAATATTTACTAGGCTTGATTTCGAGTATATTTTTTTTTCTTATTCCAGTAATATTAAGGTTTCTATATCCATCAGAAAATAGTTTATAAATTGTAGAGAAGAAAATAGTTTGAGAGAGTTAATTTTATAGTATCAGGTTTGATGCTACCAACCTTTTGGTGGGATGTTTTAGGTTTACTTTGCTGGAGGGGTGTTCTTTATTCGGTTTCCAACCGGCTAAACTGAAAATCGAACCAATCCGAACCAAATTACATATTTGGTTTTAAGTCGAAACAGAATTAAATTTTCGGATACCTGAATTCGTTTCGAACATAGATTCTAAGTGTAAAAGCTAGGGTTTCCCTGCACTATTCTAGTTGTTTGTAGAATTAAAAGCTAGGGTCCCGAATTACATGTTTCTTTATTTAACCTTTTGTAATCTCTGCATTAAAAGCTGAAGTCAATCCAAACTTGTGTTAGGATATCAGTAGTAAACTATATAAACTAGAAGTTATGGGTGCAAACGAGCCGAGCCGAGCCCGAGCTCGGCCAGGCTCGAGCTCGAGCTCGATTAACTTATGAGAGCTCGGGCTCGAGCTCAGCTCGATTTGAGCTTTGTTTTCAAAGCTCGAGCTCGGCTCGTTTGTATTTTATCAAGCTCGGGCTCGGGCTCGGCTCGTTTATTATCTATTAATTAGTATATTAAATAAAAATAATATAAATAATAGACTTTTTAGGCTTGCGAGCTCGATAAGTAAAGCTCGGGCTCGGGCTCGGGCTCGTTTACAAAATAAGCTTATTTTTAGGTTCGGGGTCGGCTTGTAAACAAGTTTAAATAAGCTCGGCTCGACTCGGCTCGTTTACACTAAGGCTCGATAAGGCTCGACGAGCCTAACGAGCTTCACATGTGAGGCTCGAGCTCGGGCTCGATAAGCAAACGAGCTTTGTTTTGAGGCTTAAGCTCGGCTCGGGCTCGATAAGGCTCGGCTCATTTTGAGCTTTTTCTCGAGCCGATCTCGAGTAGCTTGCGAGCCGCTCGGCTCGTTTGCACCCCTAGTTATGATATACAAGTATGCTACTTTAATTTAAATTAAAGTGAGCAGCTAATAACAATTTCAGCCTTCCTTTTTCGCGCTAATTACTTTAACTGCCATTTTATTTGTTATTCCATAATCTTGATAATAGAAGAATGTAACTAATGTCAATGGTTTTTCTTTTCAGGGGTTGGAAAATCATGCCTGTTATTGCAGTTCACAGACAAACGTTTTCAACCAGTTCATGATTTGACCATCGGCGTTGAATTTGGGGCCCGGATGATCACAATCGACAACAAACCAATAAAACTTCAGATCTGGGATACGGTTTGTTCATACATCTATTTCATTTTTCTCTTATTATATGGATATGGATTATGAAATTATTATTATTTTCTGTCAGGCGGGTCAAGAATCGTTCAGGTCTATAACACGCTCATACTACAGAGGCGCTGCGGGTGCGCTTCTGGTTTATGATATCACTAGGTATGTAATGCTATTATGTTTTCTTGAATAAAAGATGTTTTTTTTTTAATTTTAATTATTTTTAATGCAGGAGAGAAACCTTTAATCACCTTGCCAGCTGGTTAGAGGATGCAAGACAGCATGCAAATGCAAACATGACAATAATGCTAATTGGTAACAAGTGTGATCTGGCACACAGAAGAGCTGTTAGCACAGAAGAAGGAGAACAATTTGCTAAAGAACATGGTTTAATATTCATGGAAGCTTCTGCTAAAACCGCTCAAAATGTCGAGGAGGTAGACAAATGTGTTGGTTTTTTCTATATTACATTACTTAACAATGTTCGATAATAAGGGTGTGAATTTATGACACGAAACTAACCTAGCACGAAACTCGCAGATTTGGGTTTAGTCTAAATGGGTTCGGGTTAGTTATGGGTTGAATTTGCAAACGCGTCTACCTAAATGGGTTGAATTTGCAAACGCGTCTACCTAAATGGGACGAATTTGGGTTGGCCTGGCGGGTTTAGAGATGCACAAACGGGTTTTTTAATACCCTGGAACCGGGTCCGGGTTTTGGTCAACATAGTCAATAACTGGGTCGGGTAGGAACCGGTTCCGGGTACGTTCGGGTATTTGACCGGTTTGGCCGGTTTTTATTCGGATTTTGGCCGTGTTGGGTCTGGGTTTTGGTCGGGTAGAGGTGGAACCGGGTCTGGTGGTTCCAGGTCAGGTCGGGTTTGATTCTTTTTCTACACCCGGCTCTGGAACTGGTACGTAGGTCGGGTAGGATAGGAACCGGTTTCGGGTATTTTGTGCATCTCTAGGCAGGTTCACGGGTTGACATGCTTAACCAATTTATTTATTTATTATAATGTCTTTTATGCTATAACTTAACATGGTTGCGTACTTTATGCAAACTATAAAAATAAAAAGAGAAATTGACATCAACTTTTATAATTTAATCATGATTGTTTTACATACATTTGTATTTTTTTTGTTGTAAGCTTGTATTTGTAGAGTACTTTTATAACAATATGCAAAAAAAGGTCAGCTTAAACGAGCCGTGTTCTTGTCAACCTAGGAATATCGGTGTCATGTTCGGGATCATATGTTTGACATGATTTTTGGGTTAGTGACTTCGTGTCGGGTTTGACCTGCCAATCCACAAACACAACCCGTTTAACACCCATATTAAGCATATAGCTACTTTTGTTTTTCTCTTTTAATATTAATTAATAATAATCTTTTTCAGGCATTCATAAACACTGCTGGAACAATTTATAAGAAGATTCAAGATGGGGTTTTTGATGTATCCAACGAGGCGAGTGTTATTATATTTTTATTTTTCTTTAATCTGGTTCACAAGATTGATATGAATATGATGTCATTAAATTTATAAGTTTTAAATTTGAATCATTTACTAATAAATTGGGTATTGTGGGTATGGATAGCAGTCTTTTGGAATTAAAGTTGGATATGGTGGCATTCCTGGGCCTTCAGGCGGAAGAGACGGGTCGGCTTCTCAAGCAGGGGGTTGTTGCAGTTAAAACATTGCGGCTGTGGCTACACAAAACTGGTTTCCCATTTACTTATAATTTGTTGTGTAAAAAATATAGATATTGGTAAATATTTGTGTTTGGGTCTTCTTTTGTGATTTATGCATTCTTTACAAATGTGTGTTAAAACATTGGTTGTTCTACAATTGTTGTTTTTGAGCCTCATTGTTTCATGGGCTGAACCGGTTCAACCGTATTGGTGCTGCCCCTTTGGGCTCTTAGGTCGACCTTTGCGGATCTGTGTTGTCCGTTTTATTGTATAGACTTCACGCATTACCTATTGTCTCTACTTGTCGTCGCTGCAAGGAGTTGATATCTAAGGGTGATGTACGATTTCTATGTTCGCCGCCACAACGGGTCTTTGATTGTCGCAACTGTAATTGGTGGATGGTGAGATGTTGCCTGGGGTAAGGTGTCCTTAGGGTGGTCGGGGCGACCCCGTGAAACCCCCGTCACAGGTGTGATGAATGTGAAACACTGTCGCAAGTGGGTGTTTCACGGCTGTGAAGAGGAATAGTGTGATGTGTATCACGGTCGTGGAACTCGATTCAAGGGTTTATGATTGGGTGTGGATTGGATCATTGTGGTGGTGTGATGGTACGATGAGTGTTGCAAGTGTGATAGTGAAAATGCGAAGGAATGATGTGTTAAATGATGATTGGGTGTCATAGTATGATGAATGTGATGAGTGAAAGGTGCTTCTTCCACCCTTAGGTCATCCGTAGTCATAAAGCCCCTTGTGGGGCGTTATGCGACACGTGTCGTGCCACGTCACACGAGGGCTTTATGGGGCGTTATATCACTAGAGCCCGTAGTCATAAAGCCCCTACCAATCAATACCTAATTATTAATTTTCGTTTTTATTAATTAATTATAAAAACACTAGCTAATTTTTGATTGGTCCAAAGTTTGAAACCTTCCCCCATACCGCGCTATATATCTCGCGCCCCACCCCATTTTTCACTCATAACGCCCTCCGTTTTGGTGTTTGGGGGCGTTTTCTGGCGCCATACTAGGGCATAGCGCCCCACTACGTTCTGTCGAAAGGGGCATTTTGGTATTCCTTTGTGGTGTGGGTCATGCGAGAAAAGTGTGGAAAACAATAAAAATCTAGCTGTTAGCTAGTTAGCCGTTGCCACTTGTGTGTGTATCTATACTATATAATAAAAAAAAGCCAATAAAGGGACACATGTCATTCATTGAAGCCATCAATTAAAAGATAATTATAAAATTAAATTTAATATAAATTTAAACAATTCGTATAGGAGATAATCTAATATTTTAAAATATTTATCAGATTTAATAATAAAAATTTCTCTAAATGAGTGGGTAATATTACAAAATAATTTAGTGAAAGTAAATATGTTATTTTCGATATTAAAACGGAGCTATAGACAGAAAAAAGATGGATAAGTTGTTAGGGAAATATCATTAAGAATATAGAGATTAGAAATAACTTAGATAAAATTAATTAATGTTAACGAGTAAAAAAAATCCTAGGAGGCAAATCATGTGAAAAATGATTACGTACACCAAGAAAAGTAGTCACCAGATATATTTTTTTATTAAATTCATTTAACCTGTGTAATAAACATGGTTTTTTAAAGATATAACATTTTTATTTTTTACCATACAAAATTACATTTATGTAACTCATGTAATACACGGGGGGTTTTAAAAATATAAACTTTTTATTATGTAGTATATAAAATTAGATTTATAAAATTGCATATTATTTAATATATAAAATTAAATTTACTCAACCCGTACAAAAGGGGGTTTTCTAAAAATACAACATTTTTTATTATTTAATATATAAAATTACATTTATTCAACCCATATAATAAACGAGATTTTTAATTATATATTATTTTATTATTTGATAAATAAAATTATATTTATTCAACCCGTATAATAAACAAGATTTTCAAAGATATATATATATTTTTATATTATTTGTTATATAAAAATACATTTATTCAACCCGTGTAATACACGGGGTTCTAACCTAGTATACATATATAAGGAAATGATAAAATGAGAACCACCTTAAGTTGTGAGAACTATGAAAACTAGGCCTTCTAATTTTTTTAAAAAAAATTCTCAAGAATCTTAAAAAAAATCACCTGTTCCAGCGAAAATATAAAAAATAAAAAA
This sequence comes from Helianthus annuus, assembly GCF_002127325.2. Taxonomy (NCBI): domain Eukaryota; kingdom Viridiplantae; phylum Streptophyta; class Magnoliopsida; order Asterales; family Asteraceae; genus Helianthus; species Helianthus annuus. The sequence continues at coordinate 203,785,792 of NC_035436.2, read as the reverse complement.
AAATTGTCGCATGCAAAAATTTACATCGTATGTAAAAAATTTACATTAGGCGGCGTATCAACTTGACAATTTCGTTTTGGTTTTTTTACAGATGTGTTTATAACATTTTTATCTACGTCTGTGAAAAAAAAATTGTGGCCTAACTCGCGCAACAAATAATAGTTCTCATGGTTGGGCCCACCATTAACTCTCTCTCTCTCTCTCTCTCTCTCTCTCTCTCACCGAATAGAGGCTGGCGGCCCCTTGCCCGCGCGTCGTCTTCCCCGCTCACCGAATAGAGGCTGGCGGCCCCTTGCCCGCGCGGCAACCCGACACCCCGCAACCTTCCCCGATTACGCCCCTTCCACCCTAATCTAAAAAACCGTTGTTAAAAAATAATAAAAAAAAATGTTATAAGTTACGAAAAATGTGAACAGCTGGAAAATGTAACACATTCTCTCTCCTCTCTCCACTGTCACGAAAAGTGTGTCGGTGACAGAAAATGTTGCAGCTAAAAAGTGTAACACGTGGCAGCATCATGTCCATCCATTAAGTTTTCGAATTTTTTGTAACTCACATGTGATTTCTCCCTATGATTCATCTATAATTTTACCACTCATTTAATCTTATCATCAATTACCTAATCTAATGGATGAATGGGCTATTGAGTAATTAAGTTGAAAATGGTTGGCCTTGGGACTGTTAAAACATCAGCTACGGAAGCAACAAAAGAAAACAAGAATAAAAGGAACGATGATGTATTGATGTTGGCCTACTTCTTAGCATGGCAACTCCGGTTGTAGCTCTGGGGCATCGAGTCGTATTCGATAACAATTTCTCATTTAGACTTTCGATATGTTCCAAAAATAAACGAATAGCATGTTCTTCGTCAACACCTTGAAAACATTTCGATTTAAAATTGAAACCGGACCTAATTCAAATTCAGTGTTTGATGTTTTGTTTGGCCAAAAATATTTAAAACCGAGGAAAGTGATATTTGAGGAACCCAAAATCGAACCGATAAGAATTCACTCCTTTTGATATCGGTTAAATAAAATGTACAATATCTTTTAAATATGTTATCATCACGTATTTTAGGGGATCATGCTATGTTTTGTTTCATCTAGAACTTCATGAAGTTTCCATGCCTTTTCCTAATGACATACAAGTCTAAATTAAAACCTTTCACCACAAGTCATTGAAATGCTTTTTGAAAAATAAGTCACTATCAAAAGGCTTAACGACAAATGTCTTCGGTTTTGGCTTTGTCGCCCTTCGGTAATTTGAAAATAACCCTTTTTTTTAAAAGAATTCAAGTAATTGACTCCTTGACTAGTACCCATTTTTTTAAAAAGAATTCAAGTAATTGACTCCTTGACTAGTAAGGGTGTAAGGGGCACACCCCTAAGAGGGGAGTCCCCTCTCTTACGCCCCACCAATCTTCGTGTGCCACGTCAACTCCCCTCTTAAACTCTCCTAACACCCTAAATTGATAGCGGCACTCCCCTCTTAGGTGACTTGGTTTTTTATTTTTTTATTTGTTGAAATTATGCATGTTTATAAAAAAACTAGGTTAGGATCCCGTGTATTACACGGGTTGAATAAATGTAATTTTATATACTAAATTAAAACAATTATTCTTTAAAAATCTCATTTATTACACGGGTTGAACAAATGTAATTTTATATATTAAATAATAAAAAAATTATATCTCTAAGAACCCCATAAATGTAATTTTATATACCAAATAATAAAAACCCATGTATTGTACGGGTTGAATAAATCTAATTATATATACTACATAATAAAAAAAGTTATATTTTTTAAAAACACTGTGTATTACACGTGTTAAATAAATGTAATTTTGTAACCTTGTATAGTACACGGGTTGGATAAATGTAATTTTATAAACTAAATAATAAAAAAGTTATAACTTTATAAACCCCGTGTATTATTATACAGGTTCAATAAATCCAATTATATATACTAAATCATTATCATCATCATCATACCTAGTAAATCCCACCAATAGCAAAGCTAAGGTAGGGTCTGAGGAGAGTAAGATGTAGACAGCCTTACCTCTACCCCGTAGAAATAGAGAGGCTGCTTTCAGTGAGAGCCCCAGCTCGATAGTAGTTTTGCATCAAGCCTTGGATATAAGGCACACAACACTCAACAATCGGGATAAAGACCGATTAGTGCATGTTCCCTTTTGTCTTTCTGCTATCAACGCCACCACATGATGATGATGCATGATTAACGGTTCTCCGCTTTTAACGTTATTTTCACGAACTTAGTAAAAGAATGTTAAAATTAGTGCAATTTCACTTTTACCCTCCGAACGTCCACACATATGTACATTATATGCGCATACCGCAAGCGGGGCGAATATATACTAAATAATAAAAAAAAGTTATATCTTTAAAAGCATCATGTATTACACGGGTTAAATAAATGTAATTTTGTATAGTAAATAATATGCTATTGGATTCGTTTAAAAAAGCATAAACTTGGTTCGGTTTAATTCGAATCAAGTCATAAACTTGGTTAAGCTTAATTCGAATTGATTAGAACCATAATGTGAAAAATAAAAAACATAATTATATTATAAGCTTCTCTTCCTAATTAGTGTTTTTTAAAGTTTGATCTAATGTCTAATAAGTTATTTTGTATATTTTGTCTGTACTTTAAATTTTTTATATGAGCGTATTATTATTTTTTTAAGTTTAAGATTATTGTTTTGTGCTATTATTTAAAAAATCTTTAATTTATAATTTAAATTTGAAGATAATATATTATTAGATTAAATAGAATGATTCTATCCAACATTCAAAGTAAGATAAGATTTAATATTAATTGATTATTTATTATTTAATTAATTGATATAAGATAAGTATGAAAATGCAGGAAATTAAAATGTAGACGCCTTCAATGAGTGACACGTGTCTCAAAGTTGGTTTCTTTTATTATATAGTATAGATATTAATAAAGATTAAATAAAATTTAACAAAAGACATTTCAAAGTAGAAAATAAAAATAAAAATTAAATTCAAACTAGAAAATTAAAATTACATTCAAACTAGAAAATAAAAATTACATTAAAACTAGAAAATAAAAATTTTAGAAATCGCATTGTCATCCGTACTTGTTAGCGATGTCGCGCTTTCGGGCGAGGATGAACGGCAACATATTTGGCGGAGCATCGTCGTGCGGCTTGAGGAATGTTTTCATATCTCAATCGTAATTGTAGTTTTTCATCGTCTCGCGTTGTTCCGATATGAGCTCGCGAGCCTCCGACGCTCTTTTCTTCCTCAATTCGATCGCCTCCAATTCCATCGCGTGCTTCGCTTCTTTCATGGCGGTGTACTCTTTAAATTGTGCCGCCAACTCGGCCGAGCTTCCCTCGGACGATGTCGCTTGACGCTTGTCTCGCCGTTGTGGTCTTTGTGGCGAGGGGTCTTCGTTTATATCCGGTATCGAAGGGTCCACGTCAACGGGCTTTCTTTTATGTGCCGAACCTTCACCTTCCTCACCCAACAATGGGAGTTGGGCCCATTTGTCGTGTTTTCGAACGACCTCCCACGCCTCGACATGTTGAAAACTGTTCGGAAATCTCTCTTTAAATTCTTTTAAAGCGACTTTCATCACGTCGAGATCCTTACATCCGCTTCCTCGTGTGCGATCCTACATATTATAAAATAATAAGTGTTAAAAAAATATGAACTTAGTAAATAAAATTAAAAAATATACAATGTTAAAAAATATAATTTTTACCGCTTGTTGGTATAGGCCGTTGAAAAAATTTATTTTCGTCAACATCGGGTTCCATTTAGACCGTACTTGATGCACGGTCCGGTTACTTCCACCGACGGTGGCGTTAAAATGATCTAAAATCTTACGCCAAAAACTATCGCGGTTTTGTTGATTGCCCTTCTTTTTGTTGGTAGAGCAATGTACCCACGCCTTCGCCAACGCCTCTTCTTGGACTTTTGTCCATTTTTCGCTCACCGTTTTTCTCTTTTTATCACGAGCGTCATCTTCTTCGTTGCCCGCGTCTTCATCCACATTATATTCATCGTCCTCGTTCTCGTCCTCGTCGCCCAAATTTTGAGTTTTGGGCACTACCTCATCGTCCTCGTCGTCGTAAATAGGTAGAGGACGTTCGACATTTCCTCGTGTAGATGGAACTTGTGGGGCAGGAAAAGCATATGGGTCGAAGGCGGGGGATTGAGGAGGAGCGTCCATTGATAACAAATTTTGAAAATAGCCGAAATTGGCTTGAAGGTTGGGTGGTTGGGTGTTGTAAAAGGAGGGGTGTGAAGGTTGTTGGAAAAAAATGGGGGTTGTGAAGTGTATCCGAAAGGGGGTTGTGGTTGTGCACTTGCACCGCTCGAACCACCACGAGACGGTTGCAAGCCCCGTCCGTTAGTTTTTTTCTTGGCTTCGCGGGGTTGGTTCTCCATTGCTCGGTTTGAAGTGGGTGTGGTTTGAGAGTATAAAAAATGAGTGAAGTGGGTGTGGTTGGAGAGTATAAAAAATGTGTGAAATTGTTGTGGTTTGAGAGTATAAAAATTGAGTGAATGGTGTGGTTATTTATATATGTTTAAAAAGTAAATTTTTTTTTTAAATTCGACCGTTAAAATAATGACCGTTCCTCAAAAATCGTGCCCTTTCAACGCGGTGAATACATACCGAAACCATTCCCCGAATCGGGTCCCCGCGTTGATGGCGGCGGTGTTCCCGATCGGGGTTAGGGGTCACCGCATACACTCCCCGAGTGTGCCCCGAATACCCTAAGACATCGTATACATATAAATATATAATGGAAAATCAACAATTAACCATTGTCACCAATAAAAGTGTAAGATATAAGGGTGTGAGGGGCACTCCCCTAAGAGGGGAGTCCCCTCTCTTACGCACCAACAATCAGCTAGTGCCACGTCAACTCCCCTCTTAAACTCCCCTAACACCCCATTTTGATGGCGGCACTCCCTCTTAGAGGACTTGGGTTTTTTTTTATTTGTTGTAAAATTATGCATGTTTATAAATTAAAAAAATATTAATAAAAATAAAAATTAAATAAAAGACATTTCATTAAATTAAAAAAAAACAACCTAGAAAAATAAAAATTACATTCAAACTAGAAAAATAAAAATTACATTCAAACTAGAAAAATATAAAAACAAACTACTCGTCGTCGGAACTCACTTCAAGATGAGGTAGATCTAAACTTCTGAGATGCTCAACGAGATCGAGTTTTAGTCTCCAATGCGTGTCTTCATCAATGAGCTCGCTATAAGCTGTATCATCGAAGACGGGTTCGACTGGAGGATCTTGAATATGTACCGGTGCTATCGCCCTTCCGACGTCTTTTATAATCATATTATGTAAAATAAGGCACGTATACACGACGGACCTTATCTTTTTCACCGTTTTCGAACGCATTGGACGATTTAGTATTCCCCACTTCGCCTTTACCACACCAAACGCCCGTTCCACATCTTTTTTTGCGGCCTCGTGTTGCCTCTTGAACTGTTTTTCATTCGGGATGTGAGGATATGGAAAAGGCTTCACAAACACGGACCAGGTAGGGTAGATCCCATCAGTAAGATAATACCCGCGTTTGTATAAGTGGTTGTTCACCTGAAATGGACAATTTGGCGCCGTTCCGTTTCGTTGAGCAAGAAATAATGGAGATTGTTGCAGCACGTTGATGTCGTTTTGTGAACCCGCCGGGCCACAAAAAGCATGCCAAATCCACAAATCTTGAGACGCCACCGCTTCTAACATAACCGTCAGGTATTGATGAACGCCTCTCATGTATTGTCCACGCAATTCTGTGGGGCACATTCTCCAGACGAAGTGTGTACAATCCAGACTACCCAACATACCAGGTAGGTGATGCCTCTCCTCATGAGCCTGATACAATAGCACAACGTCGTGGCTCATTGGTCTACGTAAGAATTCACCGGCATACATTTTACAGACCGTCTCGCAGAAATATTCAAGGCACTCACGAGAGGTCCTTTCAGACATATTTAAATACTCGTCGTTTTCGTCTGGTGGGTTACCGGTTGCAAGTTGTTTAATCGCCGAAGTAACCTTTTGCAACGGCGTGAAACTTTTCTTCATTCTCCCGTCTAAGCCCTCTTGGAACCACTCGTCATACGCTTCCACGTCACTAACAATTTTTAGGAACAAAGACTTGGACATACGAAATCTCTGACGAAAAGTATCGGCATTAAATTTTGGATTTTCAACAAAATAATCGGCCATGAGTGTCTCATGGCCTCCCTCACGATCTCGACGGACTATTTTTTTTTTACTAAACGATGCCGTGTCTAGTAGCTCCGCTTGTTGGATGAGATTTTGGAAGAAAATTAAGCTACCATCGCTTGACGATGCATCTTCATCGTCGGGAAAGTCGGGTAGGGGAGAAAAAAACGGAAACTTGGAATCCATTTTGTGTTGTATTTGATAGATTTGTGAGTTTGAGAGTGGTGGGTGTGGTAAAAATTTTGATTAAGTTGGTTATATTTATATTGTTAAAAAATTGAATTTTTTTTTTTAAATTTGACCGTTGCCCAATGGTCCACTCTTGATTCTCGTGCCTTCAACGCGGTGACTCCACACCGATTACCCTCACCGATTCGGGTCCCGGCATGGATGACGGCGGTGTTCCCGATCGATGGATGTGGTCACCGAACCACTCCCCGCTTTACGCCCCGTTCACCCTAACCATTGAAAAGTTCTTTTACCAATAATTTCATCTAATTGCGAATAGCAAAGCTGAAGTATGTAAACCTTCTCCTAAGTAAATTTATTTATTTATTTAAAAAACACATTAATAAAAGGATTATATCATCTTCATCACACTCGGCATATCCCATCAATAGCAAAGCGAAGGTAAGATCTGATGAGGGTAAAATGTAGACAATCTTACCTCTACCCCTTAAGAATAGAGAGACTGCTTTCAGTGAGACCCCCGGCTCCATAGTAGTTTTTCATCAAACCTTGGACATTAGACACATAACACTCAGCAATTGAGACAAACGCCGATTAGTGCATGCACCCCTTTGTCATTCGGCTCTCAACGCCACCACATGATGCATGATTAACCCCCCCCCCCCCGCCTTAACGTTATTTTCATGAAATTAATAACAGGGAAAATTACCAAAATGTTGGTTGACCAAGAGTGTTTTCAAATTTGTCACCCTCCTGCGTCCTTGGAAGGACTACTCAGCCTCGGAAGCGTCCGCCTGTAACGTTGAAGCGTCCGTTTCCTTTCAAGTGACACGTGTTCGATGTTGAAGCGTCCGCCTTGGTTGCTAACGTGTCCGTGAAGCTTCCGAAGCGTCGGCCAAAGACGCAGTTTTGTTTCTTTGTCCAAATTATTATTTTTTTTTTATAACTTATGAACTTTGTTTCTTTGTCCAAATTTTTTTTTATAACTTATAAACATTTCTAACATGGGATCCGGTTAAGATGTATGTTAACGGAGCAAATTTTAAACGATATAAAACATGTTATTTTTTAGTCAAAAATTTTTATATTAAACACTATTTAACATCAAAACATAACATAATAAAAAAAACCAAACAACACATAATATTATATCTAAAACCATATCCTAATAGCCTCCCACTCCGAGACATGTTTGAAATTATGTCTCTCTTCATGACGGTAGTTGATGAGGGCCACCTCCTTCTAATCGTCCTCACCAAGGTCCGGAATTTCTGTCTCCACTTTCTTGAAATATCGATCAAATCTCTCACATTCCAACCGCAGGACACGGAACCTGGAGGATAGTACGTCAACGGTCCGGTTGTGGTCCGGACCACGTAGTTGGGCGAAAATCTGTTGAACACGGACCTAGAGCCCACCGTGTCCTCGACGTGGAGGATCGATCATGGCCTGCTCCCATGCTTCGCACAGAGCAATGTCTTCAACGTCAGTCCAGGAGGTGGCCATTGTCGGGTCGTTGACGGCGTCGGAGTTATAGTGAAATGGCTGATTTTTGTTTACAAATTTTTTTTGAAAACGGCGGGTGTTTGATAAGTGATAAGTGAACGGGTTATATAGTGGGGTAAATGTGTGCACGGTAAAAGTTAAACGGCTTTTGAGTTTCCAATTTTTTTTTTCGTAAGCGTCAGGAAGCGTCGGTCAAGGCTCGGGGGAGTGGGAGCGTCGGTCAAGCCTTGGGAAACGTCGGCCAAACCTCAGGGAGCGTCGGTCAACCCTAGGGAAGCGTCGGGTCAAGCCTCGGAAGCGTCGGCAAGCCTCGGAAGCGTCAGCCAAGGCCTCTGAAGCGTCGGCCAGACCTTGGTAACGTACACAGGGACGCATTAAAAAAAATTATGGTTATGATGCGTCGGTGACTGCCGCAATTTGGTAACGGAACGGACGCTTCAACGTGGCGGACACGTGGCGCTTGAAAGGAAACGGACGCTTCAACGTTAAATGCGGACGCTTCAACGTGAAAGGCGGACGCTTCCGAGGCTGAGTAGTCCTTCCAAGGATGCAGGAGGGTGACAAATTCGAAAACACTCTTGGTCAACTAACATTTTGGTAATTTTCCCTTAATAAAATAACGTTAAAATAAGTGCACTTTCACTTTTGTCCCCCGAGCGCCCACACAGGATGCTATCTGCAGTTACCCAATAATTTCGAAGGGGTGATTCTATAATAAAATTATTTTTATTAAACAATTATTGATGTCAATTTAGATTTCTAGTATAACTAATGTACCTGGTAGACAATGGCAAAGCATTGGTTAGAAAGTGTTTACTTGTTAAGATTTCATTAGCTAGCTTTGACCATCTTGCAATTTCTATAATAGTTGTTTTTGTAATTTCTACAATATGAGTGCAGTGCTTGTTTTTGTTATACTTGCGTTGGTTGTGTGCTTCATTGCCGTGGTGTGTTGTACAAGTAATAAGGCCGAAAGCGATCAGGCTAATGGCAACGCAAACAAAAAAGATGGAAACCGTAAGGAGCACGAGATTGATATCAGTGGGCTTGGTGATCTTGGTGGTGGTGGTGGTCATGGTGATGGTGGTGGTCATGGTGGTGGTTGTGGTGGTGGTTGTGGTGGCGGTGGCGGTGGTGATTGACAATCTCCATCCCTAATACATGTAAAACTCTATGCAATCTAAAGAGACCTATAGAAAAGGTTGCAATATTTTACTCTTTTGGTAGTGAAAGTTCAATAAAGAAGTGTTGTTACTTGTTTGTTTTGTAATTGCAATAATTTTATGTTATAAAACGTCCTTATTCTCCTTTTTTTTTTCTTCATTTTTTCTCAAGCTTTAAATAACGAGCACACAATTGAATATTAATTGAGTGGCTCTTGACTTAGAAAAGGAGAGGAGGCCAATTGTGGAAAATTAGTAGAAATATAAGTAGACCTTGAAATTAAAATCAACAGAACGTACAAAGATAAAGAGAGCCAATCAGATGACGTCAAACAAGATCCGCCAGCTAAAACAAGACGACTATAATTTAGCCAACAAAAATCCTTGAGAAGCAAAATGGGGCCCACAAAAACCAATATAAAAAAGAAACGTATAAAGCGTGGGATCTAGATTTAGCCGGCGGATGAAAAGGCACAAGCTAAATCAATTGGTAGATGAAAAACGAGGGCTAAATAAGCCGACGGCTAAAAACGCGGGGAAAGGGGGGGGATTTAGCCGCAGTCTAATTTAGTTCACTTTTTAAACGTGTTTCAGCTGAATTGCTATTATGTAGACCCCTTTGTACTTCACCGAGAGCTTTTTGTGCAAGCTAAGTCCTAGTCATCTTAGCCGCCAAATCATTTAGCTCTTTATGGTCTTATCTATACATATCATTATAATGTATAGCTGCTAGGACTGAAAATCCGATTGAATTTGATACAAACTGTATGTTTGAGACAGAAAACTCGATCGGTACAAACACACTCTTACTTGCACACACACTTCAAAGATCTAACTCTCAAAGTTATGAAAATATTCAAGTGACTATATCCTAGCTGCAGGGCCAGACCGACAGGCTTAGCATTCTAAGCGAAGGCCTAGGGCCACCAAAAAATAGGGGTCTCAAAAAAAAATATTTTCATGTAATCTCGTTATGTTTTCCTTTTGTTGTAGCTTCTAACGCCTTGCTAGTTTTGGTGTGGAATGAATTTTGCCTAAAAAAAGTGCATGTGTTTGTTACTAGTTAATAATTAATAAATACAGCCATGTTTGATGTTTCAACAGATTTTCTATCATTTAATTTAATAATAACCTTCCTACTTGTGCCCTTTGATTTGGTAAAAGTCACACAATCGTTAGCGCCCTAAACAGTCGGTTTCACTACACGCACTAGTTCTTGGAACTACGGTTGGGTGCACAAGTCAAAGTCCTATAATCCCCTCTTCTACTGCAACTACGGTACGCGCTAGGGACAAATAAGAGAATATAAGTTGAAGCAAAACATAGGACTGGATATCTCAGAATGCTACGGACTGAGATTAGGAAACTAAACATCAATCCAGACCTGCCCCTGTTTGGCGGGCAGGTCAAACAGGGGCAGGTCTGGATTGAGTTTTGCACACCACTAGAAGAAGTGCACCATACACTAATATATATATAGGTCCTGGCAGTGGCGGACCCAGGAATTTCTTCATGGGGGTGCGGAACATTTTTAAAAATTTTAGGCCCCTAGGTATATGAGTAAAAAAATCGGTTCGTATCGGGTCGGGTCGGGTCGGGTCATGTAAAACAAACGAACATCAAACTAAATTTATATAATAATCAAAAACATGTAAACTTTGTTACAAACATAATTAAAACGTCGACGCCCTACGGGTTTTCATTTTTTGAAATCTATCCAAATCATCATTTAAAACTAATTTTTTAAACAATTCTTTCTCTATATAACATAAGTTCGTTGCTCCATAACATAATGTTTCAATTTTAATTTTCAACTATTCAAGCCTAGAAATCATAACGTTAGTTGTAATCACCCTAAAAATATATAAACAACATAATCACCCTAAAAATCATCTAAACAACCATAAACAACGTCAAAAACACAAAATTTCAAACATATTTAACAACTTTATTACCTTTTTTTCTCCTATAATATCAACCAAAATCATCAAAATAACAAAGAAACCGGATTCCGGTTAGATTTGGTGTTAAACGACGGTGGTATGGTGGCTGATTACTGTGGTCGCCGGCTGCTGGACTGTTGTCGTTGGGTGATGTTGTTCGTTGGCAGTGCAGGGACGCAAGAGAGGGAGGGAGCGGGAGAGAATTTCTAAAGGTTTTGGGCTTTATTTATTTTATTATAGTTTGAAATATTGTTGGGTTTGGTTAATGGGCTAAGCCTTAGTGGGCTAGCTAGTTAGGAATTATAAGTGGGTAAATGTATGGGTATTTGGGTTTAGTTAGTTAGGTATTAAAAGTTATATAATTTAGGTAGTATTTTTTTTTTAAATAAGAGTTTACTAAAAAAATTAAAATATAAATTGATAACACTTTTTACCTAAGGGGTGCGGACGAAAAATTTCAAGGGTGCGGTCGAAAAATTCCAAGGGGTGCGGACGAAAAATTCCAAGGGGTGCGGACGGGATTTTCGAAGGAATTTAACACTAATTTTTTTTTTCCCCGGGGGTGCGCCCGCCCACCTTGAAGTGGGCTTGGGTCCGCCCCTGGGTCCTGGTCTGGTAAGTTTGAACACACCCCTATGCTTACTAAAATCAAGAATCATCAACAAAGAAATCTAGAAACATTTCCATGCCAGACAAGGTATAAAAACATATATATATTACTTGCTTCATCAACTTTCAATCTTCTTCATCGTCATCTGAACTCGCATACGCTGCAAGCAAGCTTTTTATGGGATTGTTTTCAACGGTTGGCGGATTTTTTTCGTCTGTGGACGCAGCAGCAGCTTGTGTTGAAACCTTTTGTCGCTTAGGTTTGACTTCCACCACATTTTTCAGTAGATCTTGTTGTCTGAAAAAAAAAAAAAAAAAAAAAAAAAAAAAAAAAAAAAAAACATTGTCACGCACGTTTCTTTGACTAGTTGACTAGAGAGTAAGGGACTCGCCTTATTCCAGTTTTTGTCTTTGGCTCAACACGCAGCGGTAATGGAACTGTAGCTGGAGAAGAATCAGCTAAACTTGCAGCTTTGTTATAAGGAGCCAAAGAATATAAACATATAAAAAACTGCAACATCCAGATTTACCTTTTTTTCGTCTTTGTTAAGGGGCGTTTTAGACATTTGACCAACACTAAAGCATTTACTTCAAGATTAATTAGGGGTCACTCTACAATTACTAAAATATATTTATAGGGAAGAGATCATAAGAAAAACCACTTTGAAAAAAGATTTTTATTATTATTATTTTTTCATTTCTTTTTATATGTTACTAATATTTGTGTAAAATGCCGTTAACCATCCAGAACTTGGTTTTAAAAAGCGCGCCCTAGGCGCGCCTAGGCGCAGGGCTTGGGGCTTTTTTGCTTCTCGCCTTGTGTAATTACAAGAAGCGACCAAAAAGCGCATTTTTTGATTTTTTTTGTGGGCTTTTTGGCCTGAGGCGCGTGCCTCATGTAACTTAGGCATTTTACTGCATAAAAATGTTGTACCTTGGGTTTTTTGACTTGTACATGTAATTAAAATGGTATAAAAGCCTTACTTATAGCTATATTTTGGTTAAAGGAAGCTAAAAACCTATGGGATATGTATGGGATATATAAAAAAAATTATATAAACATCTTGCGCCTCGGGTACGAAAAGCCCACCGCTTTTGCGCTTTGCGCTTCGCGCCTCAATTTTAGACCTCGTCGCTTTTGTGCGCCTCTCGCTTTTTAAAACCAAGATCCAGAAAGTTAAGAGGATCACTTGTTATATATACACACACATAAACCGAAAACATTTTGTTAACTTAGCTCAAGCATTTAAGTAGAGTTCCATTGTGTTGTTCAGATCATACTCATAGGCCTGTATTTTCTAATTATATATACACACACCCTTGGTTTTGAATGTTGCAATGATGTGTTTGGTCCAAAAATCTGAAGCGTGATGCGAGTGCATCTTTTAAAAAAACTAATTATACATAACAGCTTATAAAAACATACTTAAACTAAAAAAAAACTCATGTAATAAGAAGATAAGATTTGGTTCAAATCAAGTTGCTTTTTGTTTCTACAGCTATGGCAGACCTATTTCACAGCCTAAATAAAAAGCCCACTATCGTATGAAAAAACCCAGCCCGTTTCAAAAACTCTGAAAAAAAAAAGACAGTGCTGAATGTATCATAGCGCATCATGCGAAATTGCCACCATATCCTCCCATCACGTAAACGCAACGCAAAAGCTGTGTGTGTGTGTATTACTGGACTTATTTAGGCCATAGGGTGTGGCATAGCGCCACCCCGCCACATCAACATTTTTGGCGCCCCATAGCGCCCTCCCCCTCTCCCTGCATGCATGGTTTTAAAAAACGTTTGAGGCGTGCGCCTCAAGGCGAAACGGCCAAAAAACGAGTCTGAGGCGCGCCTCATGGTGTTTTTAATGTATATGCGCCTCAGAGGGGCTGAGGCGCAGCGCCTCAGGGCATTTTGATAGCTGTTTTTGATGTTTTTGACTTTTTGTGTCAATTTCAAGCATTTCATGTCTTTTTTAAGCGTGTTTTTGATGATTTTGATGAATCTGATGATGAAATTAGTTAGTATTATTATTTTTATAATATATATAATTTTTATATTTATTTATTAATACCCCCACGGCCTTACGCCTCGTTTCGCCTCGAGTCTTACGCCTCGTGAGGCGAAGGGAAAACGCCTCAAAACTCGTTTTTGTTCTTTTAAACCTTGCCTGCATGTTACCAAGGGAGCGCTACCCCTTGTCTGCCAGCACGCTAACGGCCAGAAAATGGCTTTGAAGGTGGGGCCCATTCTTTTCAACCAATCAATTTCTTCTCTTTAATTATTTATTTTTTTTAATAGGGGGCTTTAAAGGGGCTTTAAACCATTGCATGCAAGTTAAAGGGAGGGGCTTTAAAACTCTCTATGTGACATGGCGCTGATGTGGCATGATAAAGCCCCTAGGGGCTTTATACCACACCCTCCAGCTTTAAAAAAAATGAAAGGATATTTTAAAAGCAGCAAATGCTCGTTTTTCAGTGCGACGTAATAAACGTTCTGCATCCTCTTCTGCTTCCATCTGCTCTTTGAGATAGAGCAGATCATCACTGTCCAAGGCTGCAAATTCAAACTTTAGGGGGTGTTTTTGAATAATCAGAATCAGATAATCGGCTACTACTACTGTAATAAAACGGACTGTACAAGTCTATGAGATAATGTGATGGGCTTTTATTGTTAATCAAATAATAAGTTGTTTTGATCATTTGGAAAATTATAATTATTCGATAATTAATACATAAATAACCAAACACACACACACACACTTTACTTGATGTTGAAAATGTAATTAAATAATTTTATTTACTTTATGATAATCAGATTTGTTGCAGTTAATATAAAACTGATTACTTGACCATTTGAATAATTAGATAAAAAATAAGTTTACACAAAAAACTAAAAATTCAGATTATCAGTTTCAAAACAAAATCCAAACACCCGCTCTGTAAATTCAAATTCAGGATGTGTGTTTTGAAAGTAATCATGTGGTTCTGAATCATATAAATAAAAACTGAATGAGCTTTTGTTGTTTAAAAGAAAGAGTAGACCATAGTTGTTAATGGCGAATAGCAACAAATAGCGATAAGGTACCTATATGCTACATAGCGAATAGCGATAAATAGCGGGCGAGTATTTTACAAAATAGCGATACACTAGAAATTATTTTTTTTAGATTTTATATGTATATTATATCAAAATACTCTGGTATATATATGCTATTTTACATGTATATTTAACAAAAACCTAAAATCCAGCTATTTTATAGCTATATTTAATTGCTATATATACTAAAATAAATAAATAAAATGTCGCTATTATCGCTATCTATTATTACAACCCTAATAGCAAGCCTAGAGCTGTACGCTACACAGCGCGCTATAGCGATCGCTACGCTCGCTATTAACAATTGTTTGCCCTTGATAATCACTAAGGGGCTGTTTGGCAACTTTTGAATGGTTAAGGGGTTGTTGTTTACCTCTTAATGAGGCTTTTAATGGTTCAGACCTCTTATTGGTTCAGCACTTAATGGTTCAGACTGTTTGTTTCGCAAGCAGATGTCTGAATGGTTCAGACATTTGCCTCTGAATGGTTAGGTATTATACTGAGTCTGAATGGTTAAGACCTCTAATCTGAATTGGTCAGACATTTGCCTCTGAACGGTTAAGCATTATACTGGCTCTTAATGGTTTAGACCTCTTACTGGTTCAACACTTAATGATTCAGACCTCTTACTGGTTCAGCACTTAATGGTTCAGACTATTTGTTTCGCAAGCAGATGTCTGAATGGTTCAGACATTCGCCTCTGAATAGTTAAGTATTATACTGAGTCTGAATGGTTAAGACCTCTAATCTGAATTGGTCAGACATTTGCCTCTGAACGGTTAAGCATTATACTGGCTCTTATTGGTTTAGACCTCTTACTGGTTCAACACTTAATGGTTCAGACCTCTTACTCTTACTGGTTCACCACTTAACCATTCAGAAGTTGCCAAACAGCCCATAAGTGTTGAGGTTTGAACCATTAAGAGCTAGTATAATGCTTAACCGTTCAGAAGCAAATGTCTGACCAATTTAGATAAGAGGTCTTAACCATTCAGAAGCAAATGTTTGAACAATTCAGACATTTGCTCGCGAAACAAACAGTGTTGAACCAGTAAGAAAGAGCTATGAACAGCTAAACAAACAGCACCGTAAAATAATAAAAATAGTAATAATCTAAAAGTGGTTATTTGATGAGGAATGAATACCGCCACGGCCATGAAGGTAGCCACCACGATCTCCTGCAACCTCTTGCATCTGTGTATATTAAGGAAGCCATGATCCCTGTCAGGGCATGTTATCAGAAAAACCTTCCAAAATGAAAATGTTTGTATAATAATAGAAAATGAGAGTAGAGGAAGCGGGAACCTTAGCAACCATGCGTTGAAAAGTGATGTCTTCATCGTCGATTCGATCTTTCCCCTTCCCCAATTTCTTATCTGCAACCAACCAACCAACAAAAAGAAAGTTGAAGAAAGAAAAAGTGTGTTTGGATTGCAGGAGGAAATATTATTATTTATTTATTTATTACCTTTGGGATCCGACAGATTGGTGTACTCCCGGACTTCTCTTCCGGACATCTTATTTCAGCTGCTGCTGCTGCTCCTCTGATTTTCACCCTCTTCAGGAAAACCAAACCCTCGTTTTTCTATTTATTTATTTATTTATTTATTTATTAATTGAGTAAACTTCCGTTTTCCTCCCTATGTTTTGGTCGTCTTAACGGTTTTTTCCCAATTTTTTAAAAATGGTCATTTTACTCCCTGATTTATGAGGTTTATCTCTATTTCACTCCCTACCCCTAACGTCATCCAATTCAACTGTTAAATCCTGGTCACGTGCCACTCACATGAGGGGCATTTTAGTCTTTTCTCATCCCAGATCTGAACCAGGATTTAACAGTTGAATTGGGTGGCCTTAGGGGAGCCGGGGAGGGGAGTAAAATAGAGATAAGTTTCATAAATCAGGGACTAAAATGACTATTTTTAAAGGATTGGGGCAAAACTGTTAAAACGACCAAACCACATGGAGCAAAACAGAAGTTTACTCTTATTATGTGTTGTTGCAACTGGACCGGTTATCTTCACTTTCGTCGGTCTTGACTAAGATTTTGGCCCAACTATAGTTTTTGAGAAGAATTATTTCACAAGTAAGAGTTAAATGTATGTTTGTTCTATGTGGTTTGTAAATATTACAGACTTGATCTAAGTGGCTTAATAATTACACACCTGATCCTGGTAGTTGTAGATTTTGCACTCGGGTGATCTTTATCATTAACATATGTTAAATATCTCAGTTAAGTATGTGATAAATGACTATAATACTCTTACTTGTTAAGAAAATAAAACAATATATCTTCTACCCTACCACCAATTTCTTCTTCTTCCCCCTTAAACCACCACCACAACTACATCCATAGCTTTTAGGGTAACAAGACCGTGTATCTTTTCAAAGATGAATAGATGATCATACCTTAAAGTATAGATTTATGCTATACGCTTTTGGTTTGGATGTGTGTGGGGCTACGCCGCCTTGAACCGCAAGACTAAAAATCCTAAATCGAACCGAAACTATAGAACAAAAAACCCTAAATCGG
Source organism: Helianthus annuus (assembly GCF_002127325.2). Classification (NCBI taxonomy): domain Eukaryota; kingdom Viridiplantae; phylum Streptophyta; class Magnoliopsida; order Asterales; family Asteraceae; genus Helianthus; species Helianthus annuus. The sequence goes on along the minus strand of NC_035436.2, from coordinate 203,768,501 downwards.
TTGAGGGGTTGCACCGCCTTGAACAATTTTTTTTTCTTGTGTCTGATTTGAAGTGGTCTAACAAATACCCTTACTTTGAACGTGGCCACGCATTTGACGCCAGTTCGAATCAACGTGGGCGCCAAAATGTCTAACTTCTTTCTCAAAGAAGAAAAAAGTTCCTTTAACAGCACACAACTCCCACTTAACCTCATATCTACTCCCAATCAAATACCTTTATTATTGCCTTCTTTATAACAACGTTAGGTAAGATCAAAGAACAAACTTTGGTTAAAGTTATAGTTCAAATATATGTCTTATTTCGAATCATAAAAAGATCATACCAGTTTCAAAACTTCTTATGACACAGATCCATGAAGAAAGTTTTGCAGCGAGCTACGTCCGGTATCATTCTCCAATGTATATCTATGAATCTTGGTTCTCAACATGTTGAGCTTTCATCTCATGAACAACCAACCATTCATAATACTCTTTCATTCAAATTCATTCCCATGAATCTGATCGACTACAGACATTTAGAATACAATATTCAAGGATATGTAAACATACTAATATCGTACATAGAAACATTGAGTTTGAAAACATTTAGCCGTTGAATCAAAATAAATGCACAATGTAACTATTTAATGTTAGAAAACATCAAATAATAAGTAACAAAGCAAACCCATTGGCTAGCAAATCTAAGCCTTGTCTTATCGACATGTTCCACATGTTTTGCCAAAGACATAGGTTTAGTGAACGTGTCTACTAGATTTTGATCTGTGTGAACTTTGTCTATCACGATGTCTCCCCGTTCCAATATTTCTCTTGTATAATGGAACTTTCCTAAGTACGTGCTTCGTGACATGGGGTGACCTTGGTTCCTTTGATTGAGCTATGATGCCATTGGTGTCTCGCAATATCTCCCATGAGTTTCCGTGTGCTAGGTATGAATCTCTTCATCCAAGAAACCTCCTTTGCAGCATCTGATGTCGCAATGTATTCTGATTTGGTGGTGGATTGAGCGACGAAGCTCTGCTTAGAACTCTTTAAAGTGTGAGATCCACCATTCGGATTGATTACATATCCCGTATGTGATCAAGAATCATTTATGTCTATCTGGAAATTAGCATCAATATAACACTTAACTGAAAGCTCCCTTTTCTAGTCATCCACATATCAAGAACATCTCCTTAGTTTTTTATTGTATATTTTTTTTAACTAAACTTATACTTATTATGTGATTATACATTCAATATAACGAGAACTTAATTGTTTTATGCTATTACGTGATTAGATCTGTAATGTAAGTTGTTACATGATTATAGATGTAGTGTTACATTGAGTTTTTGTCATCGGTTTTGCACACATGATACGTAATTATTACATGGTACGTGATTACATTGAGGATTTGTTACTGTTTTTACATACATGGTACGTGATTCTAGATTTAGGTATACATTGAGTATTTGGTACGTGATTTGGGTATTCATTGATCATTTGGTATGTGATTATAAATGTAGTGTTACATTAAGAATTTGCACAACTTGCACATATGGTACGTGATTTAGGTATTCACTGATTATGTTCCGATGCATAATTATGTATTGGAACATAATCACGTAACATTACACAATCACATAACTTTATAGCTTGTAAAATAAAAAATTAAAAATTAAAAAAACCATAGCAATAGCCTACTCAAATTAAAGAAAATGAAATTCTCGTATCAATATTTAAAAAAAAATATATTTCCATATGAAAAGGTTATAGTCGTTTGAAAATAATGGGAAAAGTGGGTTTATGAGTCACAAATGTAGGATTTTTCATTTTTGTCCATTTCCTTACTTCTCTTTTTTTTTTTTTTTTTTTTTGTTACGTGAATTCTAAATTTGAAAACAACCAAATTTCAACCATTAAGCTTACAAATCAATGGCCAAAACCCTCTCCTACACTTCGTACATTTCCAATCTCTTGTATAATAACTTTTCTTATTGATGTATGTGTAAAGTTTGAACTTGTGTAGGATATAACATAATCCACTTATTAAGAATGACGACGCCTGAATGGTTCTTTATCCGGTACATTTAAAAAAACATAGGTTTCTATTTATTGAAAAGTCTCAACTCTTGAGTAATCATAAACTGAATTATAAAAAACGATTTTCTACCAAATTATAATATGCTTGATTTCATTATGTTCTTAAGGTAGTTTAGACTCTTCAAATCCATGCTTTAAAACTTAAATTCAATTAAATCCAAATAAGTGCATAACATCCCTTCAAGTCAAATTAGAAGTGGTTCTTGAGCAACAATCACTCCTCAAAAGAAAACCCCACCTTCCGACCATATCTTTAAATAATAATTGCATATATAAAAACACTAAAACAGAATCTTTTATTTTTATAAAATTAAAATTGGCATTTTCTTGCCTAATCATTCAAGAATAATAAAAGTAACCACCTAAATCCAATCATCCTTTGTAAAGTGACCATAGTGGCTCTAGAATATGTTCCCCAACCCATACATACTCTTCAACAACTTCTCCCTTGTGTGCAATTCCTTTGTGACAACATGGCAGTGAGTAACAACATAATAGCTACCGTAAATTTCATAGCACTCATATGTTCAATCCCGATCATATTCACGGGCATTTGGCTCGCTTCAAAGCCCGATAACCACTGCATCCGCTCGCTCCCATGGCCCATTGTTTTCATCGGCGTTCTCTTCCTCCTCCTCGCCCTCACGGGCTTCATAGGCGCGTATTGGAACAAACAAGGCCTGTTGGCCTTGTACTTGTTTTGCAACGCGGCCTTGATTGTCACGGGAATTATTCTTCTCATACTTGCATATATTGTCACACACCCGTCCGGTGCATACTCTGTACCGGGCAGGGTGTATGATGAGTACCGTTACATGGGGTACTCTGAATGGCTTCGGGATCATATTACTGATCCCGAAAACTGGGGGAGTATAAAGGCGTGTTTGGCTGCTTCTTCGGTTTGTAAGAAAATGGTTTGGGATTCATACACTGCACCTCAGTTCTTTGCTTCCCGTATCTCCTCTCTGCAGGTAATTAATTATTCTTTGGGTCCTCTTGAAATATTGCATAAAAATATAATATATCTGTTATCCTTATGTAATTTACCCTGATAATTGGAATGAAATTACCTAAAAAAAATTAATATGAAAAAAAATAAGCTAGTAAAATGTCAAAATTAATTTCCTTTTTTTTCATAGTAAAAGGAATTAATTTTTTATATTTACTCACATGTTCTAATGTTCTATGAACATATCATATTATCAAAAAGTTACTGAAAGAATTGTGTGAAAATTGCATAAAAATATAATATACTTGTATCGAAATTATTTTATTTGAACATTTTTAAGTGAGTGATTTATACAAAATCATAAGTAGTAAAAGTTTTATAATTGTGGTGGGCGGCCGAACCCCAAAACTTTTCGCTCAGTAGTGGAGAGTATGTAGTTTCCATATAGAAATTTTTGGCTATATACGTTTTCGACCCCCCAGTTTTATAGAAATTTTTTGGTCCGGTGAATTCCGCCACCCCGTTCGGAAATCTCAAGCTTCGCCACTGCTATGTTGTAACCATAGAAGCATTTACTACCAGTGTTGGACATTTAGTGGGGTAATTTTAACATTAATTCAACAATTTTTATGAAATGTTTAAATAAGTTGGGTGGTAAATATGATTAAAACATATAATTATAGTTACATTAATCTTTTTAGTAATAGATTGTTGTTTTTATGTTAACTACATTTTTCAAGTTATTACCCAATTGACATAACTTATGCCTCTAAATTGAGTGGTTCATAAATAAATATAAGTGAACATTGTCATCTCTAACAAAAAATAATTTTTTTACAGTCGGGATGTTGCAAGCCTCCAACAGTGTGTGGATATCAATACGTGAACCCAATAACATGGATCAACCCAACAAACCCGATGGGGGACGTAGACTGCATATTATGGAACAACGACCCTAATCAATTATGCTACAACTGTGACTCGTGTAAAGCGGGTGTGTTGGGGAACCTAAGGAGAGAATGGAAGGAAGCAAACATTATATTGATTATCGCTGTGATCGCGCTCATTTGCCTTTATCTAATAGCGTTTAGCGCTTACAAAAACACTCAAAAAACCGAATCCAAAAAGTAAATTTTCTAGGTCCAATAGTTTGCCTGCCTACATTCATGTTTGATGCTTTATGTTTTTGCTTTTAGGTGACACTTTTGACCCCATGCTCTGAGTGTATGTCATGCATTAATAGTTATACATAGGAAAAATGTGGTTTCTTGCAGCTAGTGGAGTGCATATATTCTTCTTTTGCTTCTTTTTTTTTTTTTTTTTTTTTTTTTTTTGCCTGAGTGCAATTTACTTAACCATACAATACAATACAAGAATATGCTTTTTACTTTTGATTTTTGGATTATTCCATTCCATTCCTATCAATGAGAAATAAGTTAAGGAGCTGTTTGGCAACATCTGAATAGTTAAGTGCTGAACCAGTAAGAGGTCTGAACCATTAAGTGCTTAACCAGTAAGGCAGTAAGAGGTCTGAACCATTAAGAGCCTGTATAATGTTTAACCGTTCAGAGGCAAATGTCTGACCAATTCAGATTAGAGGTCTTAACCATTCAGAGGCAAATGTCTGAACCATTCAGACATCTGCTTGTGAAACAAACAGTCTGAACCAGTAAGAGGTCTGAACCATTAAGAGCCTCATTAAGAGGTAAACAAACAGCCCCTACATGTGGTGTTTACAATCTGATTTTTGGATTAACATGTGAATCATAACTCATAAGCGTCGTATTCGATTCAAGCGGTTGCCAGCTTTCTTGAGTGGACAATGTACATCGGGTCAGATCGGCCAGGATTCGGAGATATATCTACAGCCTGCACGATTATTGTAACGAGTTTCTGGTCAAGGTCAAAATGCAGTTTGATTGACTTTCAAAGTCAAAATTGAAATTTTTTTCGGCTCACCTGGGGTGGTTCAAAGCCTCCAGCATAGTGAAAATATGCACCCACTATCATCACATGATCTGCATCACCTGTTGATGTCCATATCGATATCGCCTTTGTCCAAAAACACCGGTTCGAGAAGCTGTTCATGTGTCAAAGTCATAATAATTCAAGCGATTTAGCATTCATACATAAAAAGCGATAATCGAACATAGATATCACCTCATAATAGCCTTGCCACCTGGCTTAAGGACCCGATGCATCTCCTTGAACACTTGGATTGGTTTTGTCAAATAGTCAACACTAACCTGCAATGCAATGCAGTACAATTTAGTCAAAGCCCGGTTCACGATTATGTGAATAACTAACCACAACACGCACCACGTTCGTGATAACATCAAAAGAATTGTCTTCAAACGGAAGCTTAGGGTTCGTGTTTAGGTCTTGCACAACATACTCAGTGAGGACCTACAGCGGGTTATAAATGTAGGATAAAGATCAAATAAAAATAAAATAAACGTACGAAACGTACGAATTGGGGGAAAAAGCAAAAAGTGGCGGTGGCAATCTGGTAATTATCAGCAACTTCAAAATTACTCTAGTAGAGTAATTTTGAGCATCTGTAGAGTAATTTTGGGAAATGTAGGGTAATTATCAAATTACTCTAGTAGAGTAATTTTGACTTCTGTAGAGTAATTTTGGAAAATGTCTTGTAGAGTAATTTTGTTAGCATTTAGTTATGGGGTTTAGCTTTATGGTTTAGTTTTTAGTTGGGGGGGGGGGGGGGGGGGGTTAGTGTAATTTTGATAATTACCCTACACGACCAAAATTACTCTACATGAACATTTACAAAATTACTCTACAGAAGCTCAAAATTACTCTACTAGAGTAATTTTGAAGTTGCTGATAATTACCAGATTGCCACCGCCACTTTTTGCTTTTTCCCCCAATTCGTACGTTTATTTTATTTTTACGGGAACCTAACCCTATAAATGTAACAATGATATTATGATAAAATCAGTTAATGTAAAGAATGTGTCGCGTAGGTATTTCGCATTTGATTCTTACTTTATTCGCCTTGAGTTCTTCTTCGTTAAGACCCATACCCGCTATTCTTTCTTGCTTATATCCTACTGGAAAATGACTCACCCAACTGCTACACATGTCTAGAAGAGCGACGCCTGGCGTGTTACTTGGAGGGAAAGCTTCTTTGTAGTATTTTGTGAGAGCGGCAATGGCTGGATCGTCAATGTGGGTTACAAATCGCGGAGATTCATAGAATACTAAATCTGATGATCTGCAAAAACGCCTTTGTTTTTAGTTAAAGTTCAAAACATAGAAGACGAGTTTGATAAAAAATACAGGCCTGTTGTACAATACTAGAATGGGTCAAGATTAAAAGTTGGCTATAAATGGAACGGGTCGAGCGGGTTGAAAGTCACCAGAACCATTATTCAAATTTTTACAACCTCCTAAATCAGTTTATACAAACATACTAGATTTTACTAATAATCAACGTTATTGTAACTGTATTCAAGACGTTAATAATTTTGTAAAATTCAAAACAAAATTGTTCAAAGAAGTGAATGTGGGTCAAGACAACCCGTTTTGTACCACGTTAAAAACGGCTTGTGCTGAACCATTATGATATGTAAGGGGTCACTATTACATACAAAATTAGCGAACGACCGCTGAAAGATTTACAACCCGTAATCACAAGATTAAGGGGTTGTTTGTTTAGCTCTTAATGATTCAGACCTCCTCTTACTGGTTCAGTAATGGTTCAAATTGTTTGTTTCGTGAGCAGATGTCTGAATGGTTCAGACATTTGCCTCTGAATGGTTAAGCATTATACTAAGTCTAAATGGTTAAAACCTCTAATCTGAATTGGTCAACATTTGCCTCTGAACGGTTAAGCATTATGATGACTCTTAATGGTTCAGACCTCTTAGTCTGAGCGGTGTGGGGCTCGTCCACGGGCCGGCAAGCTCCGGCTCCCCCCCCCCCCCCCCCCAGCACAACCACCCCCTAGCTCGTCAGCGTCGCCTCCGGCTTCCCCTTGCCGCCTGCGACGGGGCTGTCATACACACACACACACACACACACACACACATATATATATATATATATATATATATTGAGGCCCATCCCCCACACCCTAGGTCCATCCCCTTCAGTCTCAACCTCACACCCGCTTACGTGGACAACACTTACTTGTTCAGCACTTAATGGTTCAGACCTCTTACAACCCCTAAGTTAACTAGTGTGGATTTTGTTTCTACAAACTCAAATCTGATCAACAAGGTTATGTAATGAAATTCAGTTAAATGATTAATTCCGTACTCATCGAAACGTTGGAAGTCTTCATCCTTGAAAGGAAATTGTTCGGGCCATTCTACATTCTCCAATATCTGTAATCATCATAAACAAGTTAGTGAATTACATTTTATCATATAAATAGGCACATAACTTACTCAGTTACACAATATATAATATATTTTTTTTGAACGGCAAACAACAACATTTTATTATCACCAAACTTTCAGACAATACAATGGTTAGTAAGCTACTAAGCCAATATATTAAAAAAAATATATATTCATTGTATATGTAATTACCTATCTATAATTTATCAAAAAGGTTTTGTGAGGTAAATTCACTATTCAACTTTTTGCAAGTTTTAAAGCAAATATTACATGTTGGTAGGGTTGAGCAGAAAACCGAAATAACCGAACCGTAACCGAAATAACCGACAAAACCGATGATGTTGGTGATGCACAACTTACTTTGTATACTATCAATACATATAAAAAAAATTCACATGCAAAATTGTCCTAAAAAGGTTGTTTCATAAACATTTATAAATTGACTAAAAAGGTCGCTTCTTCCTTGAAGTTAACTTAATCCGTTGTTGCCAAAGATTTGACGAACTGTGTTGGGTGGTGGCGATAATTGTGTCGTGGTAGTGAAGTGACGACGTCAGTATCAGTTGTCTGACGGTGTTGTATGGTTCCAATTAGGTACAAAGAGAGAGAGAGAGTAGGGAGAACTTTGTTAGCACTAAACTTTAATAAAGTTACCGTAGGGCACCAGAACTTTATTAGACCACCCGTAGTGGGGCGGTTTTTGGGCATTATTTTCAAAAAAAACGCCCCCCCCCCCCATTACATAGGGCGTTTTGGGGGGTTATTTTTGAAAAAAAATTGTATTGGCGTGATTAAGAAAACGCCTAAAATGGATTGTAGAAGGGTTGACTGGGTTTGACTGGCCAATGAGAAACTAGTTTTTTTTTTTTTTTTTTTTTTAATGATTGGAAGGGGCATTATTTGGGCATTATTCCCACTACGTCACTTTTGCAATAACACCCCATGCTGACTGGACTGCCACGTGTCGAATAATGCCCCATGATGGGGGCATTATTTGGCTAAACCACTACACATGGTCTTACAGTTACTTTTCTACTTATTTTTTAGGTGGGTGTTATCATTTCAATTTAGTTAATCTTTTTTCACGATAATGTCTTACGTTTTAGTCTAAATTTGGCGAGTTAACACTACGCAACACGCGTACATGATTCAACGTTTCTGCCTCTATGTTTTGTCGGTTTTACAGTCCCGTCGCAACACGCGGGTCCTAAAACTCGTGTTTATCAATTACAACAAACCTTATTCCACATGAAATAAAGAGTGAAGTAGTAAACTAACCTGTTGGACAGAACCTTTTGTTCTGGCGGATGCGATGATAGAATTGGAGGCAGACATGTTCATGAATTGAGCCCAAAAAGAAACCCCAATCCCCAACACCAGGCGTCGAGGCACTCTTAGATTCCTACTTCTCTTTAGAGTTGTTGACAATTGAGCACCAGTGAAACAAGAAATTGAAGGTTTGGGATGAAGACTGGAGAACTTGTTTTGTAGAATGTTTGGGAAACGATTAGCCATTTTTTTATTGTTTATATTATTAATTAATAAAAAGTGTGACTCAAGACTAAACAGATAATTCAAACATGAGTATGATAATGGGGTTTTGAAAATCAATCATGTGGGATGGTTGGTGTAGTGAGTTATATAGTGGATTAAACTCGTTTACGTGGCCAAACCATCTTCACGTATGAAAATGGATCATCTTTCACAAAAGAGTTAAAATGCTTGGTTGGTCTATGTGGTTTGCAAAAATTTCATATTTGGTTCTAGTGGTTTACTAATTACACGCGTGGTCCCAAAAGTTGTCAAAAATGAACTCGGTTGGTCCCCTGATGTAAACTCCGTTAAATTTCTCAGTTAACTATGTGTGAAATGACTATATTACCCTTGAACAATTAAAAAAATAAATATATATATATATATAAAGAACCTGCAACTACCTCCATTTTCTTCAACCTCTTTCTCTAAAAAAACTCTAACACCACCATCTCCTCCATCTTCACAACCCACCACAACCTGAGAAAATAATAATGGTCTCTAACAAGGGGCAAAACGGTCCATCAACCAAAAACCGTCTCTTCCGACCACTCCTCCGTCGCCGGCGACTTCAACACCACCAGAGCAGCTTTTTCCAAATTTTATTTGAACCTTTTTTGTGTAAAATTATTCAGACATGAAACGATTTTGTGTATTGTTTTTAGATTTATGAACTGGATTATGTGTTATAAAAATTCTGTCTGGGACTGGTCAATGCCGTATTTCAAAACAACACAGCGGGTCAAGGACCTCTTCACATCATCCTACCTGATGCTACACCTGTAGAAACACACATTTCTCTCTTGAAGTACACCTGTAGAAACACCCATTTCTCTCTTGAAGTAAAATTGGAGTATTTGATCCTGTTTTATGTCGTTCACTTGCATCGATTGTAGAGTTTGTAAATGTCGACGACCCATTACTAGAATTAGTGAGTGCCTAACATTGTAACCGGGATGCTAACCCTGAGTTATTAATCCGACCCATGGATAGAGGGTTAAGGACCAACGATTGTGGTGTTGGTCTGTGAGTGGTTTTGGGGGGCAACTAATTAATAACCAACTTCTCCATTTCCCACAACCAAACTTTGGATGTCCGACGGTGGTGTTGAAGTCGCCGGCAACGGAGGAGTGGTCGGAAGAGACGGTGTTTTGGTTGATGGACTGTTTTGCCCCTTGTTAGAGACCATTATTACTTTCTCAGGTTGTGGTGGGTTGTGAAGGTGGAGGAGGTGGGGGTGTTAGAGTTTTTTTAGAGAGAGGTTGAAGAAGATGGAGGTAGTTTGCAAGTTTTTTATATATATATTTTTTATTTCTTTTAATTGTTTAAGGGTAATATAGTCATTTCACACATAGTTAACTGAGAAATTTAACAGAGGTTACGTCAAGGGACCAACCGAGTTCATTTTTGACAACTTTTGGGACCACGCGTGTAATTAGTAAACCACTAGGACCAAGTATGAAATTTTTGCAAACCACAGGGACCAACCAAGCATTTAACTCTTCACAAAAAAAAACCAACAAAATTGCCAACCATTTATGGTTTTTTGAAACACGGGGCAATTGCATGTATCTTTCTCTAAATCCTTTTAATTGCAAATTTACCTAATCCAAAAATAACAACAACAACAACCATACCCGATAAATCCCACAAATAGCAAAGCTATTTATAAGGTCGGGGGAGGGTGGGATGTAGACAGACCTTGCCTCTATCCCTAGGGATAGAAAGGCTGCTTCCAGAAGAGACCCTCGGCTCCAAAACAAATGGCATACCAACACATCAAGTTAAAGAATATAGACAAATAGAATATAGAAAAAAAGAAGTCACCTATACCAAAAATAAAATTGCATAAATCCTCTTACTTAATAAAAACATAAAAACAATTGTATATGTACTTATTATGATTTATTTTATAGATTTAAATTACAGAATAAGGGGGCGTGGTAAAAAAAACACGGGGTGGTGTTGGGCGTGGAAAGGGCCCCACGTTTTGTTTAAAAAAAAAAACTCACCAATCACAAACATCCTACCACAAACCATCAATCAACTCGCGCCACATTACCAACAAAATTTGCCCTCCACGCCAGTGGAGATCCTCAAGCTCCACCCACAATGCCGCCCTCCACGGCCCCACACCATACACAGGTAGGAGCTTCCACGCCACATTTTCACGTCCACACCGTGGTCTAAGGGATCGGTGAAAAATCAATTTTGTAGGTAAATTTCCCAACAATTCAAACATATGGTCACGATAAACTGGGATGCTGACATTAAACACACATGGAGGTGAAATAGGTTCTTTTCAGATTGCATCTATATGCATATATGTGTATTATTATATATATATGTAATTGTACCCACACCATCTAATTTGCATCAATAAAATACTGAGTTCGTAACTTTGTCTTGCAGGCTGTAGCTAGATTACTGCATAGATGAATAAAGTATAACCCGCTTTCGTTCATCACAAAATAAGCTAATGGGAGAGTAGCAAGCAACCATCCCCCATAGATTACAAAACGAAATTGATCTTAATTTCCAACATTGTATCAAGTAGCCGAAACGCAAACATAGCGACTATCCCCCATGCAAAGTAGAGATGAAAACGACAACATCCTTATTTTCCAATGTCGTATCAAGCTGACCACTCAATTCCCAGTCACAATCATTCACAAGAACAAGAACCCCGGGTCGTCTGCACACCAGATCACAACATGACCAGCTTTAGTAGTGGTGGTGATTCACTTATGAATGGGTCAAATTTTTTATAAGGTAAATGGGTATAATTAAAAGATTAACTGAAAAGGATGCAGGTCAAAAGGGTAAAAATCTGCCAGAAGTGTCCTTTTAATGAATGCATTTTCCTAAATCATTTAGTTTAAAAAAGAGAAAAATGCCCGGATAGTCCCTGTGGTTTGTCCATTTTTCACCTTTAGTCCCTAACTTTCTAAAATTACAGCTATAGTCCCCAACTTTTGTAATTTCGTTCCCGGATAGTCCCTGAAGCGGATGGAGGTTAGTTTTTTGTGTTAATTGGGTGTGAATTGGGCTTATGGGTTTGCTGAGATTGAGAGAAAGAAAGCTTCTGCAGCTTTACAGGGAAGGGATTGTTGATTTTTAGTTAAAGTGTTTTTATAATATAGGTGGAGCACACAATATAATTAAATTTCTTTTTTATTGTTTTAATTTTTATGTTTAATAGTAAGGGCATTTTAGTAAATTCACATCCACTTAATACCAAAAACTAATCCCCATCCACGCTAGGGACTATCCGGGAACGAAATTGCAAAAGTTGGGGACTATAGCTTAAATTTTAGAAAGTTAGGGACTAAAGGTGAAAAATGGGCAAACCACAGGGACTATCCGGGCATTTCTCTCTTTAAGAAATGATTGATGTAGCAATACAATTTTAATAATCGTCAGTAACACGCTGTTTAGTTGATATTTAATAAAAAGTGTATTTGGATAGACATGGCAAACTGGACCGGCGAGAACTATTTGTCTTGACCTGACTTGACCTGACCTCATTTTGATACTTCCACCTCAAGAATTGAGTTTTGGGATGTTTATGAAAAAAAAAATCACAAAGCATGAGGAAACTTACACAGTGTCTCCCTTCATGAACATTTCAGGCCTCTCCTTGATTAAATTGTTACGAACCCACGCAAGCAAGTGCTTCATGGTTAACTAAGAAACAAGGTAAATAACAATTATACATCTAACTAGAGCATAGTCGTAAGGAATTATTGGATTTTAATAATCCCAACTATTCGCAGTTGGCCGCCAAGAGTCCCAACTTTAAAAATAACCACTGGCATTCCTAACTTTTAACATATTGGCCTCTAATGGACCCTGACTAATAGAACCCTAACGGCATTAGTCTCCGGTCGTCGGAAAAACGTTTTTTGGCCAGAAAACTCATTTTTCGCCAGAAAACTCAACATTTTCGTCCCGAACATCTGTGTAACCTTATTATGGACCTTTGGGAACCTTTTTCTAGTAAAAGCCCCAATTATTAAAGTCGCCGGAAAACTCCTTTTTGCCGGAAAACTCAACATTTTCATCCCAAACCTCTTCGTAACCTTAGATCGGACCATTTAGAAACATTTTTCTGGACAAAAACGGTTTTCCGGCGACTGGAGACTAACGACGTCAGGGTTCTGTTAGTCAGGGTCCATTGGTGGCCAATATGTCAATAGTTGGGACTGCCATTGGTTATTTTTGAAGTTGGGACTGTTGGCGGCCAATGACGAATAGTTGGGATTATTAAAAACCAATATTCCTAATCGTAAAGATCTAAACTTTTAGCGTTGTGATTGAAAAATGACAACTTAAAGATTTGCACCTTCTTTTCTTCAGCTGGTAGGTCAACATCAACACTGTGAACTTTCACCGAGTCACAAAGAAGTTCCAGCCCTCCACTAGATTTAACAACAAAACAAAAAATTAAGGATCGTATAACTAATGCCACTAAGAATTAGATGTTGAGGACGGTCAGGCATCATAGAATAGAATTGGGTAATAAGTACATATCATAAGTCCGAAATGCCAATTAAATCTTTAGACAGACTCCAGATTTATTAAAATGGTTTAAAATATGTACATAAAACCTTTACTACAAGCTAAGTAGTTAATGCGGTAAAATATTGGATATTGGTTATTTGGTTATCGCGGTGAGATATCGGTAATTTTAATATCAGGCTAAATTTATATATATAGCAATTTAACACTAACAATTCAGTATACTCTCCTACCATTAACAGTGGCGGACCTACCCACGGTCGTGGATGGGTGGGTGGCCGCACCCCTTGATAAAAAACTTTAGTGTATATTTTAGGCAAAAACCCGACCGCACCCCTTGAAAATATGGTTGAACGTCTCATCCGCACCCCCAGCAAACAATTTATGGTCCACCATGTTAGGATTTAGATCACACACACACGATCAATAAACGAAAGCAACAAGAAAAGTAGACACGAGATTTACGTGGTTCGGTCACAGTGTGTAACCTACGTCCACGGGGGCAACTAGGGTTTGTATTTTTATTGAGTGATCATGATTACAAGTACAAGAGATATATTTATAGGCTAGAATTAGGGTTAGTCCCTTGCTAAACAAGTAACTAAACAACTAGGCTTAAAATACTTAAAGCCCATTAGGGTTAGGGCCGGCCGAACCCTTTCCCATCTTCTCTCTAATTCTTGGCTAGCCTTAACGGGTTGGGCTGAAGACAACATCTCCAACAATCTCCCACTTGGTGTCTTCGGACCTCGAACTGCACCGTCTCTTCTGTACTTATGTAAATGAAAATCCCCCTTGATCTTCAAAACTCCCTAGTTACCCCGCCTTCTCAACATTATTCCTGAAGGCCAGCTGAAGCTATGCATAGCTTCAGCTTATCCAGCACCACAACCTTGGTAAACATATCTGCTGGATTCTTAGCACCTGGGACATTCTTCAAACTGATTAATCCTTCACTGATCAATCCTCTAACAAAATGATACCTCATCCCTATGTGCTTCGTCTTCCCATGATAAACGGGATTCTTTGCAAGTTTCACTGCACTTTCATTGTCACAATACAACGGGTAGTCAGCTTGATTCTTCCCTAACTCTTTCAGAAAAGCTTTCAACCATACTAGTTCTTTACTGGCCTCAGCTACTGCCATGTATTCAGCTTCTGTAGTAGATAAAGCCACACTTTTCTGAAGTTTGGACATCCAACTCACTGCTGTTCCTCCCACTGTAAAGACATATCCTGTAGTGCTTTTAAATGTATCTTTACAGCCACCCAGGTCAGCATCTGTATAACCCTTGAGAACCACAACCTTTCCTTTAAAACACAGCCCCATCTTTGACGTACCTTTCAAATAACGAAGCACCCATTTAACTGCTTCCCAGTGTTCTCTTCCCGGATTTGACATAAAGCGACTGACAACTCCAACTGCGTGTGCTATGTCAGGTCTCGTGCATACCATAGCATACATTAGACTTCCTACAGCAGATGCATATGGAACTCTAGCCATATCAGCTTTTTCTTCTTCTGTTCTGGGACACTGTTCTTTAGTAAGCTTGAGGTGACTTCCTAAAGGCGTGTTTCTAGGCTTGGTCTTCTCACTGTTCATACCAAATCTCTCTAACACTTTCCCGATGTACTTCTCCTGGGATAGTGTCACTGAGCCATCTTTCTTGCTTCTGGTTATACTCATCCCGAGTATCTGTTTGGCTGGACCCAAATCCTTCATCTCGAATTCTTTGGACATTTGCTTCTTTAACCTGCTTATTTCTTTCATATCAGAACCTGCAATTAACATATCGTCAACGTAAAGTAACAATATGATATAAGAGTTGCTGAACTTCTTCAAATAGCAGCAATGGTCCATCTGACATCTCTTGTACCCTGACCTCTCCATGAAGTTATCAAACTTCATGTACCACTGTCTGGGTGCCTGTTTAAGACCATACAAACTCTTCTTCAATTTGCAGACCCAGTTCTCTTTCCCAACAACCTTGAATCCCTCAGGTTGTGCCATATAAATGTCTTCATTTAGGTCACCATGTAGAAAAGCTGTTTTCACATCTAACTGCTCTAGATGCAACTTTTCTGCGGCTACAATACTAAGAACCAACCTGATGGTAGTCATCTTCACCACCGGAGAGAAAATCTCATCATAATCAACTCCCTTCTTCTGCTGAAACCCCTTGACTACTAAACGGGCTTTGTACCGTTTAGAACCATCGTGTTCTTCTTTGACCCTGAAGACCCATTTATTTTGTAAAGCTCTTTTATCAGGCGGAAGCTTTACTAAGACCCAAGTCTTGTTTTTATCTAAAGAGCTCATCTCATCCTTCATTGCATGCTCCCACTGGAGAAAATCTTTCATCTTGACTGCCTCAGAGTAGCTTTCTGGTTCACCGTTTTCTGTCAAGAGAATATAATTAACTGAAGGATTATATTTATTAGGCGGTTTACTAACTCGGGTGGATCTCCTGACCCAATTTTCTGACGGGTCAGGCTGCTGTGGAGGCTGTTCTTCTTCATGCTCTGAGCTCCCACTGTCAGAGACTTCTCCTGTCTCATTATATCCACCTTCAACCTCTGGTCCTGTGTCATCTTCAGAATCTGATTCAGGTTCTATAACTGGTTCATTCTTTTGACCGTCAGTGTCAAACTCGACCACTTCTTTCTGAACCTCTAACTTCTCTGAATTCCTATCTTTGTACAGCTCTGCTTCATTGAATTCAGCATGTTTGCTTCTGACTAGCTTTCTGCTTTCATGATCCCAAAGCCTGTAGCCTATTTTATCAGACCCATATCCAACGAGCGTGTATTTCTTTGCTTTGGCATCTAACTTGTCACCTTCAAGATCAATATCATAAGCACTACACCCGAAGATTCTCAGGTGATCATACTCAACTGCTTTTCCCTTCCATTCTTCCTGAGGAATCTTGAATCCCAACGGTACTGAAGGCCCACGATTGATAAGATAAGCCGCGGTGTTAACCGCATCAGCCCAGAACATTTTTGGGAGCCCTGCATTCAATCTCATACTCCTGGCTCTCTCACATAGTGTTCTGTTCATCCTCTCTGCAACCCCATTCTGTTGCGGAGTTCCTGGAACTGTATTTATCATCCTGATCCCTCTCTCAGCACAATAATCTGTAAATTCTTTGCTGATATATTCACCTCCGTTGTCAGACTTCAAGCATTTCACCTTCAAATCAGTTTCAAGTTCAACAGCAGCTTTCCATTTCTTAAATTTATCAAAAACTTCAGATTTATGTTTAAGAAAGTAAACCCATACCTTGCGTGTTGAATCGTCTATGAAGGTCACATAATAGCGAGATCCTCCAGGTGAAGCAACTGAAGTCGGCCCGTACACGTCTGAGTGAATCAGCTCCAATTTCTGAGCTTTTGGTGCTCTCCCTGTCTTCACAAAAGTCACCTTCTTTTTCTTGCCAAGGATGCACGGTTCACAAAACTCAGACTCGACCTGTTTCAGTTCTGGAAGCTTTCCCTTGGTAACAAGTATCTTCATCCCCTTTTCACTCATGTGGCCGAGTCGTTGATGCCATAACTTTGATAGACTCGGCCCATCAGATACTGCATTTACCCCGTCAGTTGGTACCTCAACCATGTATAGTGTACCTCTCTTCTTTCCTCTTGCAATGACCATACTGCCCTTAACAACTTTCCATTGTCCTCTACCAAAGTGGACATCATATCCCTGATCATCAAGCTGACCAATGGATATCAACATTCTCTTCAAACCAGGAATGACCCGAACATTCTTCAAGGTCCAAATGGTTCCCAATGGTGTTTTTAAGTCTATGTCTCCAATTCCTGTAATATCAAGACTGTGATTATTAGCCAAACGAACTTTACCAAAGTTACCTGTTCGTAGATTCTTCATCTTCTTTGTGCTAGAAGTAGCATGAAACGATGCTCCTGAATCCATAATCCAGTCTTCAACAGTATTTTCGACACAACAAATAAGGGCATCCTCTGAATCTGAGGCTGTGGTAGCATTCACCTCCTTTTTGTCTCTATGAGGTTTAGTACACTGACTTCTAAAGTGCCCATGCTCATCACAGTTCCAGCACTGTATGTCTTTTCTCGGTTTTGCTGGTCTTGACTTGCTTCTTCGTTTTGACTTTGACCTTCCTCTATTTCCACCTCTATTATTACTTCTCCCTCTCCCCTCAGTACTGAGCAACGAACTTGTCTCTCCAGAATTCCTCCTTCTCGAGTCCTCATTCAATATCAAGTCACGAACTTTAGCAAAAGTGAGGGTCTCAACTGCCCCAGTGACTGCAGTAATAGTTCCTGACCAGCTGTCAGGTAATGAGGACAAGAGCAGGCATGCTTGCAGTTCATCATCTATCTTGAATTTTACTGAATTCAAACGAGACAAGTGAGAATTAAACAAATTAATATGCTCAATAACAGAACTTCCCTCTTTCATGCGGGTGTTGACTAACTCCCGTATCAGAAACACCTTGTTGGCAGGAGACGGCTTCTCATACATATTTGACAAAGCCTCGATGATTCCTCGTGCTGAGGTTTGTTCAGAAATATTGTAGCCAACATTCATAGAAAGAGTGAGCCTGATAGTTGACATAGCTTTCTTGTCAATGGCTGTCCACTTATCCGTTACAGGTGTAGGAGGAGGCTCTAAGGCTGCATCCAGATCCTTCTGTATCAGCAAATCCTTGATTTGCATCTTCCACCATCCGAAATTCTTCCCATCAAACTTCTCAATTCTGACTTTTCCATCGTCAGACATCTTTGCTGAATAACAGAGACTAACCAGAGAATCGTGAGAGAATAAACTGAAAAAAACAACCCTGAAATCTGACCTCGAAAAACGTGCAGGAAATCCGAAAAACGCAGCAGCGAAAATCGGTAAAGAAACCCTTCTTTTTGAGCGGCGGCGGCTGGAAACCCTAATCTGGTTAGCGGCGGCGGCGGTTCTGCGATTCCGGCAAGATGGTAGGCGGCGGCAGGCAAAACCCAATCTGGGTTAGGTGGCGGCGGCGGTACCCGGTTGCCCTGGAGCGAAGCTGCGAAACTGCAGCGGGTCGGTGGGTGTCGGCGGTGGAAACCCTAGCGGCGGCGAAACCCTAATTAGGGTTTGCGGCGGCTGGAGGCAGGAGGTGGTAGGCGGCTGGTGTGTGTTCTTGATCAAGAGCCCGAGCTCTGATACCAGTTGTTAGGATTTAGATCACACACACACGATCAATAAACGAAAGCAACAAGAAAAGTAGACACGAGATTTACGTGGTTCGGTCACAGTGTGTAACCTACGTCCACGGGGGCAACTAGGGTTTGTATTTTTATTGAGTGATCATGATTACAAGTACAAGAGATATATTTATAGGCTAGAATTAGGGTTAGTCCCTTGCTAAACAAGTAACTAAACAACTAGGCTTAAAATACTTAAAGCCCATTAGGGTTAGGGCCGGCCGAACCCTTTCCCATCTTCTCTCTAATTCTTGGCTAGCCTTAACGGGTTGGGCTGAAGACAACATCTCCAACACACCACTGACTACATAGCTTTAGACAGACTCCAAATTTATTAAAATATGTACATAAAACCTTTACTACAAGTATTATTTGACAAAAATCTTTATGGTGCCTCCTGAAAAATTGAATCAACAGAAAGCAAAGGTGCATTCGCTTAAAGTAGATTTAGCGGTGAGTGCATACACTCAACCAACAATTAGGGTTCTACATTTCTCATGTGCTTAAATAAAAGATTCAACTGACTTGTAGTTATTTGTCTGAAAAAGCACCTAGAACTAGAAGCTTAACTAGATCTGGAGTCGAACACGACCGATGTATGATTACTTTGGATTCCCTAACATCTATAAAAGTTTTCCATGTCAAGAGTTGGGATTCTTTGGGTTTTGTTTCAATTCAGAGATGATCTTGAAGCAGTTACAGGTATAGATAAAGGCAGTGTCTTTGTTTGTGCAAACTCAATGAGGCATACAAGTTGACAAAGGATCATGTACCAAAGCTATCCAAATATCTTTTGATCCCAAACCCAAAGGGTATTTCAAGTCAAATATCAATGTTTTCTACTCTTGAAATAGCTCAGTTTGATCACAAATTGAAGTATACGACATACAAAAGAGAAAAATATATATATATATACCCGAATTCAAGAGTTAACTGCATCTTCAATTATCCTGCAAAAGAAAAACCCTAAAAGAGGGTTAAGAAGGGTTCGGAGATTCAACTCAAAATCCCAAAATAAAACATGTTTTTTTCTGTAAGAAGAAACCAACCTCCGTGAAATTGAAAACCTGCGTTCGTTGATGGGTGAATTGCTTGCAATGAAGAGAGCGTGCAAGTGAGGCTGTTTATTCGGCGGTATTGAAGCAACGGAGAAAAAAAAACCGGTAATGTTCATTCAGTTAACATTTGGGCCGGGTTCATTCCGGTTGGTTTTTGTTTGGCATGGTTGTAAAAATCTCGATTGGCGATTAATCCCGATTAATTGCTAGTCCGCATCCCACCTCTCGACTATCGACTAGCAATTACTTCAACACTTGTTTTTGGTATCTTAGATTGGGTGAAACTATAATAGTGACGTTTTAACAAGCTCACCCTTTATCTTTTTTTTTGAATGACGAAATTTCATTAAAATAACCACTAGCAAAAAGCAAACAACGCTTAAACAACAAAGTACACTAGATTTTCCATAACAAAGATCTAAACGGAGACCTATTTTTTATCCAAAGTTAACTGAGAGACTTTATTTGCTCCATGATTTTGTTAATGTTGACCGTTGCGCCGACAAAAACAACCTCATTTCTTGTCTTCCAAATACACCAACACGTCGAAATCACAACCCCATAGAAGACTTTTCTCAATCATCATTCCATTCTTTGGTTCTTATGCGTCGTCGAGAGACTCTTAATTGAGAACGCATAAATGGGAGGAACCCTACACCAACTCACCACTGCTCGCCAAACAAGATAAGCAAAGCTGCAAGAGGTGAAAAGGTACTTAGGCTTTCATCTTCTTCCCCGCACAGCTTGCAAATGCACGACCCAACTTCTTCATTCCTATTCTTTAAAGTCGTAAGGGTTGGGAGTCTTTTCATTTCTGCCTTTCGAAACCATTATATTAGCTTTAAGAGGGATCAAATTATTCCATTCCATAACGAACGAGGCAACCACGTTATTAGCTTCAAACAACGCGTTTTTCATTGACTGCACAAAAACTCCCCGTCTTTGCTCACAAGCCAAGTCCATCATGCCGAGTCTGAAACAAACCTTTATATAACGTCCGGAAAAACATATCCTAGTTGTTGGTCTTTTAGGGGTTTATTCACAAGCCTGTGACTACTTGTGAAGCTATTGTGATATGACAAGGTACATACGTACTTGTGTTGTTGTGACATCTAAATAGTTATGCCTAATCATTTAGTATTAGAGTGGGGGAGCTCTTTCGAAACAGTATCTCTGTCATCAGAGATATTAGTAAGATTTGCCTGCATTTCACTCTCCACAGCCTCTACCAATAGCGATTTATTTAAAAAGACAAAGATAAGATTTACCTACATTTTACTCTCCTCAGACTCTAACACGATATATTTAAAAAGAAGTAAGAAAATGATCAATTTAAAAGACGACCGATTTACTAAACAAAATGTTTAAAAATTTACGAGTTTTGAACAAACGAACGTTTTTAAATATACAATATATTAAAGAGGATAAATGGATTAAACATAAAAAGACGTCTATGACAAAAAAAAAACGTTTTTAAAGAAAGACGTATTTACTTCTATATATTTAAACGAGTTTAATTAAGTAATAATCGTAAAGATAAGAAAATAATAAAAACAAAATAACAATAAAAAGTAAAAAAAGAATATATATTTTAATAAAAAAATGAATAAAGAATGAGATTGTGGTTTGGTTTTTGTTAGTTTGAGTAATTACATAAATAGCCCCTTAAATATTAAAAGAAACTTTACAATTTACCTAAGTAACTCAAAAGTACTAAAATACCATTACATTTAACAGAAAAAAGTAAGATAGTTAGTGTTAGGGGTTATAACCGTTACAAAATCCAAACTTCAAGTTCTCATATGTCACAAGATTTGTTTTTGGTCGCAAGAGTTAAAATGACTAAACCTGGCCAAAATAGTATTATGATTAGGATAGATGATGTAACGTTATTAAAATAAAATATTAATTGCATATAAAGTTACGATTTCATATAGTAGAATCTTAGTTGTATGAAATTGATTTTCAGGCACATTGATCCATCATCTTCTCCCCCTTGATCCTCGGTTAACTAGGGGCATGTTTGGGTAAGCTTATTGAAACAACTTATTGACTTATTGGCTTCTTGGAAAAGTCAGGATTTTGTGACTTATTGACTTATTGGCTTTTCCCTCTCACATACACCCTCTTTGCCAAACATCATTTTAGAGCTTATGACTTTTCAAAAAGCCAATAAGTCAATAAGTTGTTTCAAAAAGCTTACCCAAACATGCCCTAGGTCTTTCTTACAGACAGACAACACATTTTCTCCCTAAATTCCCTCATCACTCATCCAGGTATCTCCATCCTCTCACTCTAATACTTCCAGATCTTATTCAATTCACATCATCATCATCATCATCATCATCATCATCATCATCATCATCATCATCATCATCATCATCATCATCATCATCATCATCATCATCATCATCATCATCGTTTGCATTATCTGTTTACTCCTAACATACATACATACATTAATGCGTAAATAAACTGAATATTTATAGGAATAACCAAACAGGGGTTTTAAGTTTTGGAGTTTTGGGATGGCAACTCCAGGTGGACCTAGACCTGCCTACATTCCGCCTAATTTTAACCCTAATTTGATTGCTGATAATATGCAAAACCTTCAACTTAATCGCCCTAACCTTCCCCCTGATTCCGGTCCCGGACCGAGAGGTCCGGTTCCTCCCTTTGGGCAACAGCCGTTCCCTACGTCAGCTCCGTTTTCGAGTCGTCCACCGCCTAATGCAGTTCCCAGAGGTGCAGTGGTGCCTCCAAGTGGACCTCCACAAGGTGCACTGCCTCCGTTTATGGTTCCGAACCGTGCCCCTGCTGCTGCTGGTGGTGGTAGTAATCAGCCTCCTTCACTTGCTTCAAGGCCAATGGGTTCCGGACCTTTGCCGTCTTCAACAACTAGTACGCGTCCTGGTCCTTTTGCAGGTCTCCCTGTGCCACCGCAGAATGTAGGCGGTGGTGGTCCGGTTACTAATGGTCCTCCGATGTTTAGACCGGGCGGTATGCAAGGTGGTCCTCAGTATCCTCCGAGACCGTCTGCTGGGCCTCAACCTTCTCCGCCGATCATGTCGTCACCTGCAGGTCCTTATACAGGCCAACCAACACCTTATTTTGGAAGTCTGCCAGACCAACCGCCTAGAGGACCTCCGGCATTTTCCGCTCAAAGTCCAGGCATGCCTCCGCCACAAGCTTCTCCGTTTGGGGCTCAAGCTCAACCATGGCAAATGCAACCTCGACAAGTAAGTATATCGTTTAAAGTTCTCTTGTTTTAATGTAACTTAATTGATCCTACTTTTTACTGTTGATATTGAGTTATAAATTCATATAATGTTTTAGAACGTCCCACCACCACCGATCCTTGGCTCTGGTCAACCACCAAGAATGTTCGGCATGCAACCGCCACTTCCTAATCAACAATCTATGGCTACAATATCACCCGCTATGGGTGCTGGCGGCTCCGCAGTTACAGTACCATCAAAGATCGATCCTAACCAAATTCCACGACCTATCCCTAATCCCTCCGTGCTTCTTCACGAAACTCGCCAGGGCAACCAAACCAATCCTCCACCGGTATCTCAAACTTTCTAAACAATTTATAAGTGTTAATGCACTACATCTGTTGATTGCGTCTAGGTGTCTAGGATCAGGTCTTACATCGTATTGTATAGCATAGGGCACGAAATACGAGAAAACATGTGTTTGTATGGGTTGTATAGGCTAGGTCCGCTCATATGAACATTAGGGTTTTGGTTCGCTTATTTGACATGATGGTCCGCTTATGTGGACTTGTCTGGTCCGCTCTTATGGTCATATGACACATAAGTGGACCCAAATGTCTATATATAGGGTTGTTCGAGCGGACCTCATAAGGTTGTTGTTGGATTCCACGCCGAAGCTCTGCCGGTGTGACGATCGAGCTGTAAAACGTTTCAAATCAATAAAACAAGCAGTTAGGAGGAAGAACAAGCTATATCTACTTGCATTTCTTATTATTCCGCATCTGAAACGCAAGAGACAACCTCTGAACGACTCGTTCGGGTCAGCAAACGATCCTACAATAAGCCTGCTTTAATTGCATTCATTTATGAATTATGATTGTTGTCGTTTTGCTTTATTTTGAAGCCTGCTACAAGTGAATTCATTGTAAGGGATACTGGAAACTGCAGTCCACGGTACATGAGGTGTACCATCAACCAGGTGATTCATACGTCGTCTTTTCTACTTTGTGTTCGAACATGTTGGTTGCTTAGTCTGATATGGGACTTTTATGTTGTTTCAGATTGCTTGTACGTCAGATATTTTGACCACTTCGGGGATGCAGTTAGCGTTGTTAGTCCAGCCTTTAGCCCTCCCGCATCCATCTGAGGAGCCAATCCAAGTAATGCATAAAACCTTGTTTTTTCTTTTGATAAATTATTATATCATATTATATTATATTATATATATAATAGAAGAGGGTGTCTGAGGAATAGTTCCTAAGACACAACCTCTTTTTATTTATTTATTGTTTTTCTTTACAAAATTTACAACAATGCCATTTAGGTTCTAGTTTTTTGTTTTTTGTTTTTGTGTATTCAATCCTTCTACTTTTAGTATTGCCATTTACACCCCCTCAACTTTCTAATAACTTTTTAAAATGTCATTTTGACCCTCTCGAGTTTTACGTGCTTATTTTTATGTATGTGAGTCAAATATAATACGGTTTCGTGCTTATTTTTATGTGCGTTTTTTGTTGGTCTACATTTTGTTCGGAAATGAGTCGGGTCAAATATAATCTGGTTTCACTAGGCGGTATAAATTCGAGTTACTTTACGTTTCGGCTCTGCTGCAACGTGTGGTACCATTCTTTAACGTAAAAAAACACTATTTTCTTACGTTCTTATTTTTAAGTACGTGTCGTTATAAATCCAAGTTGGTTTAAGTTTCGACGTAAATTTTCTCGCTAAAGAGCCAGGTCAAATATAATACGTTTTCATTCTTATTTTCCTGTGCATTTTCAGTTGGTCTACATTTTGACGTAAATTTTGTTCAAAACAAGTCAGGTCAAATATTTGACAGTACAAGTTCGAGTTACTTTATGTTTCGACACTGCCGCAACGCGCGGCGGGTCAAAATACTAGTTATATTGTATACGTTAAAGCTCATCAAATGTGAAAATTCTCCTTAGGGGCACTTTCCATTACAAATGCGCAGTCTGTAACATCCTTATAGTACTTTTATCATATTAGAATATATTTTGAAATTTTAAATAGTAATATTTTCAGATAGTGGATTTTGGGGAAAGTGGTCCTGTGCGTTGTTCTCGTTGCAAAGGCTATATCAATCCGTTCATGAAGTTTGTTGACCAAGGAAGGCGATTTATCTGCAACTTCTGTGGTGAGTAGTGATCTCCTGTTGACCAATCGTTGACCATCATAATCTAAGCTTATGTAGCTTTTCACGTTTATTATGCTTTTTTCGCAGGTTTCACAGATGAAACTCCGCGTGACTATCAATGCAATCTAGGTCCAGATGGCAGAAGGAGAGATGTTGATGAGAGACCCGAGCTATGCAGAGGCACAGTTGAATTTGTTGCCACAAGGGAATTTATGGTTCGGAATTCGGATCACTACTTCATGATTTAAGTTTCCAGTTATATATACATAGTGAATTAGGTTGAACCGTAACCGAATTTCTCGTATTTTGCCAGGTGCGCGATCCGATGCCAGCAGTGTTTTTCTTCCTCATCGATGTATCAACAAACGCCGTACAAACTGGCGCGACAGCTGGAGCTTGCAATGCTATCAGTCGAGTTATTTTAGATCTTCCTGTAAGTTTGTGTTCATTAATATTATGATATTATCGGATCATAATCATGTATTTGATAATCCGATCGGTGCAGGAGGGTCCTCAGACGATGGTGGGAATTGCTACGTTTGACTCAACCATCCATTTTTACAACCTGAAACGGGCATCACAGCAGGTTCATTGTTTTGAACAAATAACAAGAAGTTTAAAACGTAAAGAAAACATGTTTGTTTAACTGTTGTAATATCTTTCTGAATTTGGTGTTGCAGCCGTTGATGCTAATAGTTCCCGATGTACAAGATGTTTACACTCCTCTTCAAACTGACGTTATTGTTCAGCTTTCTGAGGTTTGTCATGCAAAATCTCTACATATATACATATGAGTTTTTTCTACTTGATTGGGACTAATATTAAGTGTAAATTATATTGAGTTAATTACTGTTTTCGTCCCTGTGGTTTGTCAAAAATCACTATTTCAGTCCATTAGTTTAAAAATTGCGATTTCAGTCCCTGTGGTTTCACGTTCGTAACCATTTCAGTCCACCTCGTAACCATTTCAGTCCCTGTACTAACAGAATAAATGGATTGAAATGGTTAGGAAAGTGAAACCACATGGACTGAAATAGTTACAAAAGTGAAACCACAGGGACTGAAATCGCAATTTTTAAACTAATGGACTGAAATAGTGATTTTTGACAAACCACAAGGACGAAAACAGTAATTAACTCTTTTGAGGTTACAGTGTCGTCGGCATCTTGATCTACTTGTGGAAAGCATCCCAACTATGTTTCAGAGTAATAAGACTGCTGATTCAGCTTTTGGTGCTGGGATAAAGGTACTAAGGTTTCTGTTTCATTGACATTTGACAATATTGCGTCTGAAAAGAAGCGCAAGATTTCTGTTGATTTTGTCACATGACCTTCGCTTCCATGTTATTCAGGCCGCTTTTATGGCAATGAAGAGCACTGGAGGCAAACTTTTGGTATTCCAATCAGGTAAGCTCCATGAATTTCTAATTAAATATATTTATTCGACGAGTAGTGGCAAAGTCATATTGATCATATTATCCGTGTAATTAACATATATATATATAGGGAGAGGATCATGAGAAAACTAACTAAAAAAGCCTAAAAAACATACCAATTTTTTTTTTTACAAATTTTTATAAAAAAATCGTTATTTTTTATATATAAAAAAAATTCAAAAAAAAAATATTTTTTTTTGTTGTACTGCACATGTGCATTATATCTGTAATAGTGCACATGTGCAATACAACAAAAAAAAATTTGAAAATTTTTTTCCATACATAAAATATAGCGATTTTTTATTAAAAAAAAAAAAAAAAAATTGGTATGTTTTTTAGGTTTTTTTAGTTAGTTTTTTGGTTTTCTCGTTTAAACTAGTTTTCTCATGATCCATCCCCTATATATATATATGATACTATATTGAGTGTGTATTCTGTTCTAATCACTGTTGAATATTTTAGTGTTGCCTTCTGTTGATATTGCGGCTCTTTCTACTAGGGAAGCGGAAGGACGATCTAATATATCTGCAGGAGAAAAGGTAAATGCCGTTCAAAATTGAAGTACCTGCTTCTGTTGATTTTTCAGGTTTACCTCAAGTCTCAATGTGTGTTTGTTTTTAATTTTCAGGAACCCCACAAACTACTCCAACCAGTAGACAATACTTTATAGACAATGGCTATTGAACTTGCAGAGTACCAGGTTGACTTTCCTAACTTGCCTCCTTTTTTACAGTGTGTGTGTGTGTGTGTGTCTATATATATATATATATAGGGAAGAGCTCATGTGAGAACTCCTCCGAGTTGTGAGAACTCGTGAGAACCGCACTTCTCGTGTGAGTTTTTCAACGAATTTTTGCACAAAGGTAGAGTAACATCTAACTAAGACATCTGTAAAAAACCCGGAGAAAAATTTACGAGCCGGCTTTTTCTCGACCTGTAAGTATCATCTATGGTGGCGTAATCACTGTAGCGATAAAGTTTTAGTGATTTTGCCCCATCGTAAAAAGTGCCCTATGATTTTTTATTTATTTGTTTTTTGAAATGGTAATTTGAAAAAAATCTTTGGAAGCCGGGTTCTCACAACTCAAGCTAGTTCTCATTTGAACCATCCCCTATATATATATATAGAGAGAGAGAGAGAGAGAGAGAAAGTGTATTGTACAATTGGGCTTAACGTACATTGCGTACGCTGTGAATGTATAACATGCTAATTTTGTACTTACAACATGCGATATTTTGGATAGGAGGTAAAATCGTATGAGTAAAAAAAACAATCGCATGTTGGAAAAAAATAAAAAAATCGCACGGTGGTTAGAAAAACAAAATCGCATGTTGTATATTCACAGCGTACGCAATGTACGTTAAGCCCAATTGTACGTTAACCAACCCCTATATATATATATATAGAGAGAGAGAGAGAGAGGCCTAATAAATAACTAACTGGTTGCGCCACGTGTTACAATTCCGTGAGCCCATTCGTATTCTGTTTCTTAATTTATAACAGTTGATTAAAAAAATTCAATAGTAATAAAAAAAATAAAAAAATACTAGTTAGTAACTTATTAGATATTTGACTTCAAATATATTCAATATTATTGCTTTATTACGTAAACTACTTTATTATACGTAAGTTCAATCATATCGTATCTCAAAAGATCGCATTATATGAATTTCTAACCTAGTGTGTGTATATTTATTTTCTATTTCTGTTATTTTAGGTGTGTGTTGATGTATTTCTTACTACCCAAAGTTATGTGGACATCGCTTCTATCTCCATCATCCCAAGGACAACCGGAGGACAAGTAATCATTAATATCTTATAAAACATCATCAATTGTTGTTAACTATATATTTGTGATTTGTTATATAACAAGTTGACGCCACCCGCGCGTTGCGGCGGGATGCTAAAAGGCTAATATAAAAAAAACAATATGAAGGAGAGTTGAATCGGCATGTCCTGTCTGTTGAATATGTGAAAATACCACCCCAACATATTATATTTTGTGATATGTTTTCTTTACAATTACATATATAATACGCGATAATATAAGAAGTTGGTGTTAATTATCGGATGGGGAATCGGCTCACAAATCAAATGGTAAAGACCAGTTTTTTTTTTAAATTATTATATTATTTTAAATTAAATATTAAATATTATATATTAAAAGCCAACTTTTCGTCTTAAAAGAACAATTTCATATAGCATCAAGAACTATTATAGATTTTATCCTAAAATCGTTAATAATAATAACTAATATTATTGTTTATTTTAAATAATTAATAGTTATATACTTATAAAATAATTATTATTGTCATTAAAAAATTGTGAGTGCAAATTTACGGTTTGATTTTAGGTCGCTTTATACAAAAATCAATATTTTTACATGTTAGTTTTTTAGAAATTATCTTCTAACATTATTTTGATTTATTGATTTATTATTCATAAATATTTTAAGAATGGATTGTTCAATCATTTCTGATTTAAAACCAAAATAAATCATCCTAGGAGTTTAACTCAATTATATTACTATATAATTTTTGTTCTTCTGTTTTATTCTATAGTTTCATCATGATGTGAAACATGAAGATTAGAAAAGAAATAAAATTATTTCTCTAAATATTTGCAGAAGATAACATGAATCTCAAATTTAAGGCCACACTATCTTCAAAACCACTAATCTGGAGTAGGTATTCTTATTACTTTGGTTCCAACCCTTCACGTTTGTTTAAATTTTTTTTTTAAAGTTAAACCATCAAACCCATTTATTTAGTTCCTTTTTTTTTGTTAATCACTGTAGACAAATGCATATTAATGCATATTTTAGAGAGATCAGAGTTCTAGAGAGAGAAAAAAAGGGTGTGGTGACCGGTCAGATTTCCGAGCAGCGGCGGCGGCCATCATAAGCCAGTCGGATGATGTTCCGGTTACGTCCGGCGGTTCTCTCCGGTGGCGAAGGTAAAACGATCCGACTTTCCGACGATAATCTGCAGTGTTGGCACTGTTGCCGGTGTCCGTTATTGTTGTTGCCATAAGTAATTTAACGGCAACCGTAACCCTGGTATTATGGCGTTAAGTTAGTGTTGAAGAAGCGAGAAACGTCGAGGTCCGATGTCAGTTATCATTGTTGCGTCCTCGACTATATGATGATTTAGTGCAAAAAGTCACCATGATCTAAACACCATTTGAATAAACCTGCATTCACATAAATATACTTATTCAGAAGATAAGAGAAACAAAATAACACATTCTAAATTAAAAAAAATCAACCCTAATTGAATTACCAAATCAATCACCAGAGAGCGTGGATGGCAGAAAAGGTGACTGAAAACCCGAAATATTCACGGTAATTTGCAGATACATATATATGTGTCACGAAACAGTGTGATGAATCAACACATCTTCATAAGATGGTTGTAGATACACACACATGTCATGGACCAGTGTGATGAATCAACGCACCTCTTCATATGATGGTTGCGTTATATTCTCTTGAACGGAACGACGGTATTTCAAACAGATAGTGTCTGACTGTCCGGTTGTTTAGATTGGAAGGGACACGTGTTTAACAAAGGAATCATGTTGGTTTGTGTGAGTGTAGATGGAAAGGCGGGAAAGAAACAAAACCGCATGAGTGGCTTTTTTTAATCAATTCAGATGGGTGCGTCCGTAATGATATGTGACGGTTTGTTTTGTGTCCCGTGTTACTTTTTG
Source organism: Helianthus annuus (assembly GCF_002127325.2). Classification (NCBI taxonomy): domain Eukaryota; kingdom Viridiplantae; phylum Streptophyta; class Magnoliopsida; order Asterales; family Asteraceae; genus Helianthus; species Helianthus annuus. Next base: position 203,738,251 of record NC_035436.2, on the reverse strand, counting down.
TTATAACGGTGCCTTTGTATGGACACGTCGGTTAAATAAGCAGGTGGTACCCCAAGTTAGTTTTTGTATTGTTATATAATATAATAATATTCAACCATTCTTTCAGGTGTACTATTATCACCCCTTTTCTGCTTTTTCTGATCCCGCAAAACTTTACAATGATCTTCGGTGGAATGTCACAAGGCCTCAAGGGTTTGAAGCAGTGATGCGTGTTAGGTGCAGCCAGGTCAGCAGCTCTCACTTCCTCCATACTTAGACCATGTGTAGTGGTTTGGGTGAATAATGCCCCCACCATTGGGTATTTTCCGCCATGTGGCAGTACAGTCAGCAAGGGGCATTATTGGGCGTTTTTCTAAAATGGGTGTAGTGGGGATGTGGGCATTATATTAAAAGGGTGTAAAGAATTAAATAAAATAAAAAAACTAACCAAATAAAGGGTATTGGTCAAACCTAAAGAAGATAGCTGCGATTGGTGGGTGTTTAATTGTTCCAGCGTGATTTAAATAACGCTAAAACCAAAAAAGTGATGAAAAACGCCCAGGGGGGCGGGTGCTGGGCGTGATTGGGGGGAGAAAACGCCAGGATATAGCCCACTACGGATGGTCTTATCATCTGATTTTATTAATATTAGTCGCTAAAAGTGGTTATTTTTTTCCATTAATTTTTCAGGGTCTTCAAGTTCAAGAATATTCCGGAAACTTTTGTAAGCGCATTCCAACAGATGTTGACCTTCCTGCGGTTCGTCTCCTCCCCGCATTCAAGTTTTACTTACGAAATCATTATTAAATATTAACGGAACCTTAATACTTTTTCAGATTGATTGTGACAAATCGATCATGGTAACCCTAAAACATGATGACAAATTGCAAGATGGCACAGAATGTTCTTTTCAGGTATCTATTTGTTATAAAATAACCTACTGAACTTCATATTGATTAATATTATCTTTTTTTATAGTATGTTTTAGGGCTGCAAACGAACCAAACGTTCGACGAACAGTTTGTGAATTGTTCGGCGGGAAGTTCTTTGTGTTTGTTCGTTTATTAAACAAGCGAACACGAACAAGAAATTTCGTTCATTTAGTTAAATGAACAAACATGAACAGAGGTCGTGTTCGTTAGTTTATGTTCGTGAACGTTCGGTAACGTGTCCGTTTGTGTTCGATAGTTCAGTTGTGTTTTTAGTTTTTATATCTACTTAAATACTTCAAAATTCCAACAAATTAAGTATCTAATAAGTGTTAGTGTATTATATATTCTGTTCATGAAACGATTGTTTGTGTTCGTTTGTTTCCATTTCTGTTCATGAACATTAGTTTGTGCTCATTTGTGTTCGTCAACGTTCGTTTTTGTCCTTTGCCTAAAATTAACAAACAAACACAAACAAGTTCATTTCCTTAACAAACGAACACGAACATAAAATCTCGTTCGATAAGTGTTCGTGAACGGTTCGCGAACACATATATTTCTTAACAAACGAACACGAACAAGGTCTTGTTCGTGTTTGTTCGGTTCGTTTGCAGCCCTAGTATGTTTAATTGTTTATGTTGTTTAGTGTGCACTTCTTTATACTACTGTATACGGGCAACAAAGAATACGCGTCTCTACCTTATCCTTGCCATGCACAATCACGCTGAGTAATCTTTTCCGTTCAGCTGATTTGGACACACAGTTTTCATGTTTTTTAAAACAAGGTAATTGATTTTTTACTGCATACTTGATTAAACACTTTTTTGAGGTAAAATATTGATTATTAATTTTAGAGTTAAATGCCATTTTAGTCCCTGTGGTTTGGGCCATTTTGCCAGTTTAGTCCAAAGGTTTCATTTTTAACCTGTGGGTCCAAAAAGGTTTCACACTTGCCATTTTAGTCCACTGGGTTAACTTCATCCATTTTTTCTGTTAACGAGAAGGCCAATTTGGTAATTTTGTATGTAATTTTGTTTACTAAAAGGACAATTCAGCCATATAAAATGACCGAATTGGTCTTCTCATTAACAGAAAAAAATGGATGGAGTTAGCCCAGCGGACTAAAATGGCAACGGTGAAACCTTTTTGGACCCACAGGTTAAAAATGAAACCTTTGGACTAAACTGGCAAAATGGTCCAAACCACAGGGACTAAAATGGCATTTAACTCTTAATTTTATTTGCTACAGCTGCGAATGGAATTCTTACAAACCCCTTAGTACAAGTAAGGGAGCAAATGACGAATCTTTGCATCAGCGTTCTTCACGCGTATCGCAAATTTTGTGCTACCGTTTCATCATCGGGACAACTTATTCTTCCAGAAGCACTCAAATTGTTGCCTTTGTACACTCTTGGTATGTTTCTTCTTAGTTTTTGGCATTTTAGTTTATCTCCGATTCATACTTTGGGTTGGTTGATAATTAATCTCATTTTTGGGTCCAATTTTAGCTTTAATTAAAAGTATCGGATTGCGAACCGATGCACGGATAGACGATTGGTCATTTTGGATCAACTACGTTTTCCCATTATCTGCACAGCTGGCAATTCCACTTGTGTACCCCAGGATGATAAGTATTCATGATCTTGATTCAAAGGTAAAGATAGAAGTTTTCTTTTTATTCTTTGTATGGTGACTTACTCTTTTTTTTTTTTTTTTTTTTTTTTTTGGGGGGGGGGGGGGGGGGGTTGTTACAGGAAACGGAGGGATCTGTTATTCCGTTATCAAGTGAACAAGTGAATGAAAGTGGAATCTATCTTCTTGAAAACGGCGAGGACTGCTTAATTTATATCGGAAGTACTGCAGATCCCGATACAGTGCGGCAACTGTTTGGCATTTCTTCTGTTGGTGAAATTCCTAGTCAGGTACGACACGTTTTACTTATGAACGGGTCGGTTTGGATTGTATTACCAGAGGATAGTAATAATTTATGTATCTTATATGTCCAGTTTGTATTGCAACAATATGAAAATCCTTTATCCAAGAAGCTTAATGAGGTCATAAATGAGACCAGGAGCCAAAGATGCAATTACCTTCGGTAAGTTTTATGTTTGTTGCATGACTTATAAAATTTTGAGTAAACTGCCATTTTGCTCCCTGAGGTTTGGTCACTTTTGCCACTTTAGTCCAAAACTCAAACCTTTTGCATCTGGGTCCCTGTGGTTTCAGTTTTATTGCCATTTTGGTCCAAAAATGAAATCAGGTCATATTTGTCTTATAAAATCCTGCAATTTTGTCATTTTCCTCAGGGGCAAATCAGGTCATATTTGTCTTATAAAATATGGTATTTATTTATAAAAAAGAAATGATCATTTTGCCCCTGCGGAAAATGACAAAATAACAGGATTTTATAAGACAAATATGACCTGATTTCATTTTTGGACCAAAATGGCAATAAAACTGAAACCACAGGGACCCAGATGCAAAAAGTTTGAATTTTGGACTAAAGTGGCAAAAGTAACCAAACCTCAGGGACCAAAATGGCAGTTTACTCTAATATTTTATATCGATTTCTTTATTACTTGATACATCTTTTGTCGGTATACAACACATTTTTTTTATTGACATTGTTTTACTTGTTGCAGCTTAAAATTATGCAAGAAAGGCGACCCATCAGGTAACAATAACATAAACCTGTTAATCTGTTATTTTTCTCTTTTTTTTTATTTCTTCTTGCAAAAAACACACACTTTTGTAATGTTTGAAAAGTTGCCATGTTTGTAAGAATGGTTAATTTGTTGGGAAAATTACGAAAATGGCCAATGACCAACAGCACTTTCGAATTCGGCCACCTCACGCGTCTTTGGAGCGGCGCATCATGCGTGGGATGCGTCTGGAGGTCCACGGGATGCGTCTTTGAAAATCCCTTCACTGATGATGCGTCTTGAAGTGCACGGGAATACGGGATGCGTCTGAAAGTTGCAGTCATCTCCGGCGAGTTGTAGACGCCTCCGGCTCGGTCTCCGGCGAGTTGCAGTGATGGGTAAACGGTCCGGCGATTCATGCGTCCTCAAGCAGGTGATGTTTAAGTAATTATTGGTGATGTAATTATTCTGTATGTCAAGGATGTATTTTTTTGGTTTTGATTTTGAAATAAGAAACATAATGGTTTTTCGGGATGTGCATATCTCTGAAAAGGTGAAAAGTGAACACTGCACATTTCTCATTGGATGCTGCAACTTATTGGATGCGTCTACATCCCTATTCTCTATGCATCTGGGCCCACTGGATCGCCCGTGTCCATTTCTTATTGGATGCTGCAGAAGTCTGCATACGGACGCATCCCGCACATGATGCGCCGCTCCAAGGACGCGTGAGGTGGCCAAATTCAAAAGTGGTTTTGGTCAATGGCCGTTTTCGTAATTTTCCTTAATTTGTTGCATGTTACTACAAAAAGTCAAATATGAGGGTCAAATCATTTTTTTCTTTTTGGTTTCAGGAGCCCTGTTTTTCTCATACATGGTGGAAGACAAGTCTCCAAGTGGTCTCTCCTATGTGGAGTTTCTAGTGCATGTTCATCAACAAATTCAAAGCAAAATGGCGTGATGGATGTCGGTTTGTTTCGTTTACAACTTCTGATGATAGTATTTTTGTTGGAATTTAGTTGAGCAAAGTTTGGAAATCATAGGCGTTTTGTTCGGTTTCTTCTTGTAGAGTCAGAATAATTAGTTTGGTTTGATTCCTGCTGCTTTTTTTTTTTTTTTACTTTTCTTTTACTGTTAAAGTGATGTTCCTTTTGTTATGTATAAGTTACAATCTTCTTTGAACATTAAATATAAACTTTATACCATTATTATCAATGCAAATTGTTGCCAAAGACACTAATGTTACTTTTACATTAGTGTCCAAAAGCCCTCTGCAACCAAAGTGTGAAAGTTCGGAGTGTCTTTCGGGAGCCCTTTTCTAAACGCTTTAGGCTACACGGTATGGTGATGGTCCTCCTTGGAGATGATCCGCCACGTAAGCGCCACATAGGATGGGCGTGCGGATGGGGCAAAGAGGATGCAGGTAAGGAAATTGGGGGGGGGGGTGATCCTAATATGCATATATATAAGTTGTATGTATAGGTGTGTGAGCCAGGGAGAGGACCGGCTCAAACGGCCGCAACCAAGTGACAAAAATAGCCTCAAAAGTCCAGCCATATTACTACACCATGCTACCGCATTGTTTTGAATTTGGAGTTGGGTCTTCATGATTTGCGACTTGCGGGTATTATAAATTTATAATATACGATCGAAAATACCTGCTACTTACAAAATTTAAAATTTGGTGGACGGATTGTGAATTCTCTAACACCCCGTATTTACTAATCTAACCCTCTTTTTATTTGATTTATTTTAGGACTACGGGGATTATAAATTTGGTACCGAATACCACACCGAACATACATGATGCCCTATTCGATTTTGAATTTAGCTCAATATCGATATCAGTACTATGCGGTACAGTACCGTTCCGGGACTGTTAATGGCACCGTACCATACCGGTACCGACCGGACATATATGGTACATTAATCGGCTTTTAGTTTTAGCTAAATTTCAGTAGTTGTACTATGTAGTACGGTATCAAATCAGTACCGATACCGATCTCATCCCTACTGGCAATCTTTGCCGATAGAGTTGTTTTGCAAAAGTAGGGGGTTTGAGCCCCCAAAGATTACCTTTAGGTGTACTCCATGAAAAAAAAAAAAGCAATCTTAGGTAGTTTGCCATTCAAATCAGCGAAGTTTAATAAGAATTCTGCCAAAAGCATCCGTTTTGCAGGCAAGTACAAGAAGTTCGCTGATTTGAATAGCCATCCTTATTGCCTCGCTGATTTGAACAGGCATCTTCTACAAGATCGCTGAATTCAACAGCAATCTTCTACAAGTTCGCTTTTTTCAACAGCCATCTTCTACAAGCTCGCTGATTTGAACATATATCTTCAAGAACTTCGCTGTTTTTAACATATATCTTCAAGAACTTCGCTTTTTTAATAGCAATCTTCAAGAAGTTCGCTTTTTTTAATGGCAATCTTCAAGTAGTTCGTTGTTTTTAACAGCAATCTTCAATAACTTCGCTGTTTGGAACAGCCTGGTTAAATTACTTCGCTGTTTTGGACATAAAGGTTAATTTGGTCGTTGTGTTTTGCTATAAGAAACAGAAAGTGGTATGGCTAAGCAGTGAAACACCTTCTGTGAGTATGAAGACAATCAATTTGATGTTTAAATTACCTAGCAACAAATGTAACTTGTGAGAGTATGAAGCTGTTTTTGTTAAATGAGTTTGAGAGATTATGAAGCAGTTTACGTGCACCGCACCGGAAGATTATTTGGGACTTCTTTCAACATGACGTTTTTCTCAGTTTTAAATTATGAACACATAGTGAGAAGACTTTGTGGGGTGGAGAACGATACTTCTCATCTACCACCTTCTCACGTAATGTGTATCATTACAATGACTCAACTACTGTTGTGGATGCTTCTACTGCGGCTATTGAGTCTTCCTGAAGATTCAGCTGCTCAACTGGTTAGGCCGTTTATGACGTTTTTCTGAGCTTTAAAGGATACTGCAGCTTCTGGTGGGGGGTATGTGGCAGCGAACTATCATTCTCTGCCCCGTTTTCGGTAGGAGATTAGGATCATAATACATTTGAAGTCACATTCTACCGCATGTGACTTGGAGATGATAATGTACTAATTAGATCCTATAGTAATGTTGTTTGCTTCTACTGCATCAGCCTGGTTTTTGTTCAACCTTCCCTGTCACGCGTATCCAGGCTTTTGCAAATCCTCAAACATCACCGAAGCTGCAGAATCATCACGGAAGGTGCGAACAACCCGTTCCATATCACTTTACGGGTCGAAGAGCCGGTGACAACCTTTAACGAGTGGTCTATATAACGGTACCCACTATCCAGCACCCCACCAAACCCTGTTTCACGTATATAACCTTCCACACGTGGTCCTATAGGATTTTGCCTCACCAACTTTCAAAACGAACGATCAAAACGCTTGATGTTTATGGGTGACCGAAAATTTTCCGGGTGATTATAAACCTCTAACGCACGGTGTTCCTTGTGTAAAAACAAAACCTCGTTACTGAGAGGACCAGGATTCAATTGATAACTCATTTTTAAGTTTGAGATTTTCTTGTGTGTGCTTAATCATTCTCTGCCCCGTTTTCGGTAGGAGATTAGGATCATAATACATTTGAAGTCACATTCTACCGCATGTGACTTGGAGATGATAATGTACTAATTAGATCCTATAGTAATGTTGTTCGCTTCTACTACATCCCCTGGTTTTTATTCAACCTTCCCTGTCACGCGTATCCAGGCTTTTGCAAATCCTCAAACATCACTGAAGCTGCAGAATCATCACGGAAGGTGCGAACAACCCGTTCCATATCACTTTACGGGTCGAAGAGCCGGTGACAACCTTTAACGAGTGGTCTATATAACGGTACCCACTATCCAGCACCCCACCAAACCCCGTTTCACATATATAACCTTCCACACGTGGTCCTATAGGATTTTGCCTCACCAACTTCCAAAACGAACGATCAGAACGCTTGATGTTTATGGGTGACCGAAAATTTTCCGGGTGATTATAAACCTCTAACGCACGGTGTTCCTTGTGTAAAAACAAAACCTTGTTACTGAGAGGACCAGGATTCAATTGATAACTCATTTTTAAGTTTGAGATTTTCTTCTGTGTGCTTAAACTAGGGTGAGGTTTTGTTTTGGATGGTTTGTATGAAAGTTTCTTTAATATGTTTTTTGTTGTATCAGTAAACCACATTCTATGTACATATATGTAGCAAGATAGGTATGTAGATTCCATTGATAATCTGATAAACCACAGTATTCTTCAAAGGAATAATGGAATTTAATAAATCCAACTTTTACCAGTTGGCCGGCAACGGACCCAACTTCAAAAATAGCCACTGACGGTCCCAACTTTTGACATTTTGTAAAACATTGGACCTTTGCTATCACCGTCCAAGGGATGTTACTGGTGACCGCCAGTGGTCCAATGTTTGAAGTTGGGACCACCCTTTCCTACTCTCCCAGCAAGGGTCCAATGTTTTACAAAATGTCAAAAGTTGGGACCGCCGGTGGTTATTTTTGAAGTTGGGTCCGTTGTCGGCCAACTGGTGAAAGTTGGGATTATTAAATTCCATTATTCCTTCTTCAAACTACTATTCTCAATTGTACAAAAAATGTAAGGGGTGATTAGATGGCTCTATACAAGACTACTAGAAGAATCTGCGTATCATACATATGGTTAAATGAATGCACTGTAAAACTCAATTAAAATTGAAGAGACTACTCTCTGCAAAACACTATTTTTCTATTTCAAATTTTGTCATTCACACACATCTCTTTTTTATGTTTTCAATGTTGCATGGGTGATGGAAGGCTGCAAGACAAAAACGGTAAAGGAATCACGTGAACCTGCAGCTTCAAAAAAGAATCAAGATGGCACAAAAAAACAACGAGCTTCTTCAAGGTAATGGTTAAAATCAGTGAGGCTCTTTAAACTTGTTAAAATCAGCGAGCCTTCATAAGTTTGCCATTCAAATCAGCGAGGCTCTTAAAGATTGTTGTTAAAATCAGCGAGGCTTCATAATCTTGCTGTTAAAATCAACGAGGCTTGATAAGTTTGTTCTTCTAAACAGCGAGGCTTCATAAGGTCGCTGAATAAAACAGCGAGGTTCATGTAAGTTGTTAAAATCAGCGATGTTCAGTCTGTGTCACGGAACTCAGGGAAAGAACAGGCTTTTGGCAGAATTCTTATTAAACTTTGCTAATTTGAATGGCAAACTACCTAAGTTTGCTTTTTCTCATGGAGTATACCAAAGGCTATAAGGTATGGTGATGGTTCTCCCTTGGAGGATGGTCCGCCACGTAAGCACCACGTAGGATGGGCATTAGGATGGGGCAAAGAGGATGGAGGTATGAAAATGGGGGATGATCCTAAATATATATATATGTTTGTGAGGTAGTTTTGTCCTCACATGGACCGTCCCCATCGGCAAGAAGAAGACGTTCACGACGCGACGGAGGGGGGCGAGCTGGATGGTGGAACGGCGCCGGAGCTGGACGACGGAGGACGAACCTCCATACCGTCCAGCCTAAAGGTAATCTTTGGGGGCTCAAATCCCCTACTTCTGCAAAAAAAACTCTTGCCGATAAACCTACAACATTCACAAAACTTCCTAGGATTTCCACATTTCAAAACACAAGACAATGTTAATGAACAACAACATGAACACATGATAATGTTTAACCAGATTTCAAAAAACTTATATATCTAAAAAGCACAAAAAATGTTGGTACATCATATCAGCCTATCAGGTATTCATCAACCCTAAACATAAACTGATCTCCACCCTACTTTGCACCTACACTCTCATCATCCTTGTGATAAATAGGCAAAGCCAAAGAATCAAAAAACTTCAAATGAAAAGACTTCACCCCAGCCCACTTCTTAGGCACCACCTCCACCACACCACCAACAGCAGCCACCACATTCTCCACAATCTCCTCCACTTTCATCCCTTCAAACTTGCCAACTTTCACCACACTACAAGTCCCCTTACTTAACCACAACAAAGAACAACAAAACCCCATCTCAATCTCCCCTTTCCAATCCCCATCTCGCCGTAGATCCACCGGCACCGGAATCTTTTTCCTCTTCTTATAAAACACCTTCCCCAATACCTCCGGCAACAGTTCTATCACCCTCCGGTCAGCCAAGAACACATCAAACGAGTTAAAAAGATCAACTTTTGACTCGAAAGACCTGTAATCTGACTTCAACTTTGAAAGTTTTAATATTTTTGAAATGGGTATGCCTAAAGATTTGATCTTTTTGTCGGCAAAGTCAAATGTGAGTTTTTGGGAGGAGGGTTTTGGCCGGTCATCGATTATGAGGCAGCTCCGGCAAGATTCCGGCGAGGGGTGGAGAGAGTGGGGGAATGTTATCTTTTTAGGGGTTTTTGTGAAGTCTTGGTTTGGGATTTTGTTGAGGGTTAAGAGAAGGTAGATATGATCATCAATGTCGCCGGAAAGTGGAGGGTTTTGATCGGAGATTTGTTTCTTTTTCCATTTAAGCAGAGAGATGACAGCTTTTCGAATTGTTGCTTCTTCAGGGATTCTTTGATTTGAAGATGATGCCATAACTTTTTTTTTCTCACCGGCGCCGCAGGGGTAGTAGGGTTTTGGAGTGGGTTTGGATAGGCTTCAAGTTTTTTTTGGATGATTTGCAAAACAACTCCCTTCCTTTATCATTTTATAAGAGTGGTTTAACTAAAATAAACGATAAATTCCGTTTTGCTTTGGTCAATTTAACGGTTTTGTCCCAATAATTTAAAAACATTCATTTTTTCCTTGATGTTTCGATCTTGTCGCCAGTTTGCTCCCCGGCTCTAACTCCATCCATATTGTATATTAACTGGAAGGGTATTTTGGTAATTTCAAGTATAACGTAAGGGTACCTGGATCTTGTATGTTAACTTGAAATTAGAAAAATACCCTTTCAGTTAACATATTGTCGCCAGTTTGGTCCCTGACTCTAACTCCATCCATATTGTTTGTTAACTGGAAGGGTATTTTGGTAATTTCAAGTATAGCGTAAGGGTACCTGGATCTTGTATGTTAACTTGAAATTACAAAAATACCCTTTCAATTAACATATAATATGGATGGAGTTAGAGCCGGGGAACAAACAAGCGACAAGATCAAACATTAAGGAGGAAAACGACCGTTTTAAATGATTGGAGCAAAACCGTTAAAGTGACCAAACCATAGGGAGCAAAACGGAAGTTACCTCAAATAAATATTTGAGTTGTGGGTTTCGCTCGTACTTCGCAGGACGACCCGAACACTTAATATAAAAGTAGAGTGACTAAACATGTATATTAGCAAAGTAAAAGTAGCACTAAACAAGTATATATAATGAAAGGAAATATTTTATTAAAGCACAAAGAAATGAACCTTTATCTCTAAAAATGCCCATTACGGTTAACATGAACTATTATCTACCAAGTAAATATATTTTGTTTACTTTTTTTTACTAAAAGGTTATTATTGTAACAGGAAATATTGAATTTAAATGACCCAAATTTTCAATATTTTGCTGATAGTACTTTCAATTTACGAATTGTACAATGTTACTTCCAACTTCACCTTATTTTCCTCAGACATTTCCAAATTAACTAAGCTTTAACTCAGTTAGCTGACGTTAAATGTTACATCACTAAACATGTGCCATATCAGATGTCACGTCATCAAAAAACCACGTCAGATAGATACCACATCACTAAATAAATGGCACATCAGATACTACGTCACTAAAAAGGGTCACGTCACTACACAAGTACCACATCAGCAAAAGACCAAGGTTTAGTTGGTTTGGGAGTGACAGAGGAAAATACATTGAAAATTAGGAGTGACGTGGTACAATTCGTAGGTTGAAAATATTATCAATCGAATGGTAAAAGTTAGGGTAATAACCCTAAATATTCTCCTATATATTCTCCTATATATTAATAAGTGATTGAAATGAATAGTAACTTATATTATAATATAATAAAATATTACATACAGTTTTTTTATAGTTTTATTATTTTAATATTATAATCATAATAATTGTTATCTTCTTTACTTTTTAACAGTGTTGCAAAAATCGCGATTACTCGGCGATTAATCGCCGACTAGTCGCTAGTCGGCCTCCTACTGAGTAATTTTTCACTAATCAGTCAAAAAATCGCTAGTCGGTCAAAGCCGGTCCAAGCCGCCCTAGTCGGCCCAAGCCGCCCTAGTCGGCCCATTTGAAATCCTTACAAAATAGGCCCAAGATTACAACTTTAGCCCATTTTCCTTATCTCTTACCCTAATATGACGAAGAATTTGAGTCGGAGAAAGAGGATGAAGTAGACGAGGAGATTGAATACGAGTCGGATGGTGTTCAAATCATTGAACACTACGGGGATGACGATTATATTTGAGCTATTTGTTAATGTTTGAATTTTAAGTACAGAGACTTGTTATGTTATGACTTATATGTAAGTTTAGTTTGTATTTTGAACTACTTTTACCTTTTTAAGTATTATACTGATATGGATGTGTGAATATATATATACATATTTATAAAAATAATAAAATTTACATATAAAGTTCCGATCCGATTAATCACGAGTATCCCGAGTAGTCGCTAGTCTACACCTCACCGGCTAACTAGCGACTAGCGAGTTCTCCAACCTTGCTTTTTAAGTTTGATAAGCTTGGTGTTAACCGGTACTTGTATCAAAAATACCGGTTCGTTATCGGTACATGAAGGTAAAAACCAGCACTAGCGTGGTACATAAAACGCCAAAGTCGGTACCGGATTGAGTTTGATAATCTTTTAATTCGAGAAATTTGGTACTGCTACCCAGTACCATTTGCTCATCCCTGATCACGGGTACCGTACGAACAACGGTATCGTACAACTTTTTTTTAGTTTTAGGGGTAGTGATGAGCTCGGTGCCAACTGATACCGAATTCGTATTGGTACAGAAAATACCGGTTACGGTATCGGTATATGAAGGTAAAAACCGGTAGCGAACCGGTACTAGGAACGCCAAACGTCAGTACCGAACTGGTACTTAGGATCTTTCGGTTCAGGAAATTCGGTACTGGTACCCGTTACTATTTGCTCATCTCTGACTACGGGTTTCTACCGAACAACATCATTACCATACAACTTTTTAGTTGATTTTCTTTCAGTTATTTTTTAGTTTTTTTTCTACATTTTTTTTTCTTATCAGCGATTCTGTGTGCAACGCGCTCGTAGTGATTTCAAACACATATAAACACAGACTAAATAACAAAATAAGTTCGCCAGAATGCGGCGACGGTTTTTATAACTAGTTTAATTAAACTTACATGATGCTCTAAATTCAACATGATATATTAGTCCACCTAATACTAACATGATAAAAATAATAAATGAAAATATATATGAACCATAAATATTATATGAAAATATAACCCTTAAAAAATACAAAAAAAAAAAAAAAATTGTAGAACCCTGGTATCTTTTTATTTAGAAAACTGTGGAAATATGACCAATAAACTACAATTAATTAATTTTTTTAACAGCCAACAAAAGCATTTTATTCATTCACCAGCAAAGGTTGCTAGCAACCACCAGTATATACAGAAGGCAAGCTTGCCTAACCAACAGGAAAAAATACACTCAAAATAGATGACAAAACCAATCAGCTACCAACCCACATTGTGCAGTTTAAAAGCACTCCCATGTACCCCAGTCCAAAAAAGGCTGTTCGGATCGAGCTTTAATCCAAAGGAAGCTTAATGTTTTTATCTCGCTCAACGTCCTCTGCAGCGAACACTGTATATGATTAAAAATCATGTTATTTCTGGTCTTCCACACACCGAATGTATAGCCTTTCTGAACTTCAACGAGCCGCCCACATATAAGTGTATATCCAGGATATGTTTTAAACCGAATGACGCATATATAGGTGGTACTTTACACCACGGCGCCACACCATCTGCATAGCATATGAGATACACCCCAACAAGCATAGCATACAATTTGCAACTTTAAATTATAAATCTGAGTTAATTGCTCGGATGGTCCCTGTGGTTTCAAGTTTTTTCACGTTTAGTCCCTACCTTTTGAAAATAGCAGGTATGCTCCCTATGGTTTGTCGTTTTGTTACTCGGATAGTCCTTGAGTAGATGTCAGTTAGTTTGAAAATAGCAGGTATGATCCCTATGGTTTGTCATTTTGTTACTCGGATAGTCCCCAGAGTAAATGTTGGGGGACTATCCGAGTAACAAAATGACAAACCATAGGGAGCATACACGCTATTTTCAAAAGGTGAGGACTAAACATGAAAAAACGTGAAACCACAGGGACCATCCGAGCAATTAACTCTTATAAATCTACTTCAACTATTAAAAAACATTGGAACACAATAATAATTCTTCAGAACAACCTATTGACACCCATAATGTTCTCTCTTTTCCACTGCTACTAGCGGCCTACAAACGTCTTAGAATACATGTTCGAACAAGTCGGTGTAGTCTGCAGTTTAATCACACAGATATAAGAGCCCAACACAAAGTGAATCAGTGGCGGATCTTGCCCGTTGAACGTCCTAGAGCCGAAAGACACGGGCACTAAAAAATGCCCGGGCCGAACATAGTATATATAAAAAATTTCGATCGAAATGCGGAAAATTAGCACTACGACCGAAAAACTTGCCAGGGCCATGGCCCTGGCACGGGCCTTCTAAGAACCGCCCCTGAAGTGAATAAACAGACTACCCGAAAAAAAAACATATTAATAATCATGAATAACCATTTAACTAACAAAATTATGCAAAATTGGATCTTGAAATATGTAATTGAAATATGGTATAACAAGAAGACTTGAGGCAAATTTCAGGTCGCTTTTCGGCTAACAAACGGCTGCAAGGCGATAGGCAGATCACTGGTATCCGTCACTCTCTTTTGCTTCTTCTTCATCACCCCATCCTCATTTTGCTCGACAAACGACCTTTTCGCTTGTTCTATTCCTTCTTGTTTCTTCCTGGCCACCTTACTCGGCTTACTCCTCCCCTTCGTTTTCTTCTTTATAGAAACATTCTTGGCGGCAGCAACCGCAGCCTCCTTCTCCGCCTCTGTTTCTTCTTTCGTCGGCTTTTCTTTCTTCCTACTATTCCTCAAGTTTCCAATTTGTGTGGGGTCCAGCATGATGGACTCCGGTGGAAGCTTATCAAGTAGGACCCGCACTTCCTTCTCTCTCCTCTGTTTAACCGTCTCGTACGGGTTCGCAACCCATGAATCAAAATTGGGTTCACCGGATCCGGGAATAAGAATCGAAGACAGCCCGCTTGAATGCCCTATGCCCAAAACATCTTCATACGGCCTAAACAAAACTTTATTAATCTGGTAACCTTTTGCCATAGTGTGAATCATATACCGACCGTAATCCTGTGAATCCGAAGTCGCCAAAACTTGAACGAATGATCCCGTTGAGGTGGCGAGCATACCCTTTTGACTAAAGTCAATAGACTTCGCAAGACCAGGTAGCGTTTGAACAGGTTTGTATGTCCTTAAGTCCCAAATTTTCAGTTTCTTGTCCATGCCAGCTGTCGCCATGAGATGACCGTTTGGATGAAAAGCGATGGCGGTGACGGGACCACGGTGGCAAAGCATCTCGACAAGCGGCGCTTGACTAGTGGGTTTCCACATCCTTACGGTACCGCCAGAGTGGCCTGATGCGAGAACACTGTTGTAAGGGTTGTGTTGTAAGACATCCGAACGGCCAAGGCGGCTACGGTAATTTCCGATCATTTGGCCGGTGGTGATATCTTGATAATGTAGATGACCTGATTTGTTAATGGATGATAAGAGAAAGTGGTTTTTGAGAAATTGAAGCTTTAATACGGCACCATGTTCCTGAGGAAAGTAAACGACCCGTTATAAACGTAAACGCTTGAAAAAAAAATGCCAAAATATCCAATCAATTTAAAGAGTTAATTACTGTTTTCGTCCCTATGGTTTGTCAAAAATCACTATTTCAGTCCATTAGTTTACAAATTGCGATTTCAGTCCCTGTGGTTTCACTTGCGTAACCATTTTAGTCCTCGTACTTAACAGAATAATGGATTGAAATGGTTACGAAAGTGAAACCACAGAAGAGACTGAAATGGTTACAAAAGTGAAACCACAGGGACTGAAATCGCGATTTTTAAACTAATGGACTGAAATAGTGATTTTTGACAAACCACAGGGACGAAAAGAGTACTTAACTCCAATTTAAAATTAGAGTTAGTTACTGTTTTCGTCCCTGTGGTTTGTCAAAAATCACTATTTCAGTCCATTAGTTTAAAAATTGCGATTTCAGTCCCCGTGGTTTCACTTTCGTAACCATTTCAGTCCCTGTGGTTTCACTTTCGTAATCATTTCAATCCATTATTCTGTTAAGTACAGGGACTGAAATGGTTACGAGGTGGACTGAAATGGTTATGAAAGTGAAACCACGGGGACTGAAATCGCAATTTTTAAACTAATGGACTGAAATAGTGATTTTTGACAAACCACAAGGACGAAAACAGTAATTAACTCTTAAAATTACCTTAAGACAATGAAGTTCTGTGCCTGCTCGGTTATAAATATAAGTGTACCTGTAGATTACCAATTTGTTATTAATCATCGTGTCTTCAATCGATTATCTCATACGCGTTCAAAGATATACAAAAACACGTGACGCTTGATAAGCAACTTAGTAAATAAACTTGCTAGTAATAAGAGAGGCGTTACTTCTTCTGTGCGGCAGCAAAGAACAATTCGTTGTGCAAAAACACCGCATCACGAACGGTTTCCCTAACCTACGAGAGGTATCCAAAATTAATGGTAATCAAACATTTAGCAGACACGAAAATGTCGATAAGTTGAGATCTATTATACCTGCATGTCTTTAATAGGTTTCAAGCTATGCAAGTCTATAATTGACAGGTGGCCTTTGCGTCCTGCGGACAACATGTATCGACCGCTAGAGGTGTAATCTAGTGTGTACGGACCGAGATCTGTTCATGCAGATAATTAAATGAAAAGTAATTAGAAAAAAATAAAAAAAAATAATTCATAAGAACATGAAATTCTAACAAGGAAGGTTTTAGGATTTACATTTTGAAGCTGAATTATCTTATTAGTGTGTCTTGAAGGTAGGGGTGCTAAACGGGTCGTGCGCGCGGGTTGGCGGGTTCAGCCCGACCCGAACCCGAAAATCGTATTATATAAGAACCCGAACACGACCCGAAGTTTCGTGGGTTGACCCGAACACGACCCGTTCAACCCGAATTTTTTTATTTTTTCTGAAATTAATATATTAAAATTAAAATTTACTTATAAAACACAAATGTATATAATAATATCATATTTAAATCATAAAATCTATGTTAATTTCTCTTTTTAAGTTATAATCATGGCATAAAATACACACCCCATTTAATTTACAACACAAAATATATTGTTAAGAAATATAATATAGTATAAACATGTTAAACAGGTCAACCCGCCAACCAGACCAGGTTGACCCGAACCCGACCCGTTAACCTAAACGGGTTCGCGGGTTCAACCTGAAACAGACCCGAACCCGTTTAGACTAGACCTAAACCCGCGAATTTCGTGTTAGGTTCGTGTCGGGTTTTCGGATCGTGTCAGAAATTCACACCCCTACTTGAAAGCACCGAGTATAAACATATAATGTTTCTCCTGATCTGGTTACTTAACAGTCAAATAATAAGTAGTTTCATACCGACTGCAGCAAAAGTTTTTGTTTAACGTCTTATTGGCTTATTTTAGTACCTAACGTTGCAAATGTGATTCTAACATATTACGTAATACTTCTTGAGCTTAACAAAATAATTAGTTACAATTAGAGTAGCGGTGCAAACCTGGTAGAACAAGATCAAACTGATTCTTTCTACTGGCAACGTCAACTTCATTAGCAATTGATTGTTGGTTAAACCTCCATGTTTTCTCAAGACCTTCGGGTTCTAGCCGCCCTTCCTCAGTTTGCATAAGCCACTAAACCAAAAACCGTATATGTAAATCAAAAACCGTATAAAGCAAATAGTGAATCTCTCTTATGTGGTTAAAAGGTTTTTTTACCCTAATCTCAAAATCTTCATATCAACCCAAATTAATCAGAAACTCATAATCCTTATCACTTTTTTACCCAAACACCACTTTTTACCCTTTAACCTAAGTAGTTAATGCGACAAATATCGGATATCGGTCAAGGACCGATCTTTGAGATATCGGTTTTAACACTAACAATTTAGTATACTTTTCTACCATAAACAAATTAACTTCTTGCGACTTGCAAAACACTAAAAATTGTAGCAAGTATGAACTGACTAAGACTTAAAACACTAACATTTAACACTAATAGCAACAAGAAGAAGAAAGGCGAATCGTAGAACTAAAAAGAAAGGTACTGATATCGGGAATATCGATGATATATCGATCAAATATCGGTCCAATGTCGGTCAATTATTGGTCAATACTGCCGATATTATCAGTACCGATATCTCGGTAGGGGACCGATAACTGATATATCAGTGATATATCGGGATATTAACTAAATAGCATAGCTCCGCTTCATCGGAAACTTGCCCAACATCATTCTAACACCAATTCTTATCCAAACAACATACAAATAAACTCAATAATAATATCCTCTCTTTAACAAGAAGCATGCAACTAGCAAACCCATCATTAAAAATCAAATCTTTTTACCTTCTCAGCCTTAGCAGCAGCATTTGCAGACCTCTTGAACAACTCTTCTTTATTAGCAAGCTGACCCTTCAACTTTTTATCTTTCAAAGACTGAAAAAAACAGAGTAATTTTCAAAACCCAATATCAAAAAAAAAAAAAAAAAAAAAAAAAAAAAAAAAAAACAATAAACGATACCTCCAAATCAGCAGCTTCACCTCTCTGGTACTTCTTTACTTTGATTTCAAGCTCATCCGAAACATCCTGCAAACGATACACTCAAATTAAACTACTAACGACTTGAAAAAAGGGGTTAATTAAAATAGAATCTTGATGGGACTTACATGTTGTATCTCCATTTTGAACTGTGATTGTATTTGCAGGTGGAAGAAACACGATGATTGAGCGATAAAAGAAACCCCTCAAAAACCCTAAAAGCTTTTACGTTCAAGTTGGATCGAATTAGGGTTTTTGTTTTGTGTATATCGGTTTAGGTGTCTGAGTCTCTGAGAGAGTATGAGATGGGCCGGGTGTGATTTGAATAAATAATTGGTTTGGGCTCAAATGGTTTGGGCTCAAATGGTTTGGGCTGGGTCATTAACAAACTTACAAGTTACCGACTTGTGAGTTATAGACTTGTAGTTACGTGGTTGGTTATTTTGATTGAATCGGTTAAACGGAACAAATCAAAGTAAGAAATTTGTAAGTCTGATAACGGAACCGGATTTATAATTTGATTTGGTTTAGTTTTGTTCGGTACGGAGATGGTTTGATTTTTGGGTTTTTACCAAGGTTGTAAAAAGCGCTAGACGCTAGTCCGGCGCTCGGATTGGGATTTTTATTTGTAATTTTCAGTTTTGTTGTATGTATATACACTTTTTATAGGTAAATATTTTAAGGAGATAAGTTTTAACTCCTACTCAGCTCATGTTTTAAGTATATAAGATTAACTGCTAGAATTCACATGGTTTGTTTGGAAACTGGCTGGAATTTACATTTTTTTGGCTAGAATCTGGTCGGAATGGCCGATCGAAATGGGGATGGAGGTTTAAAACGAAAAAGGAAAGCTTATGGTTTAAAGTCGTTTCGGCTTTACATTCTCATAGATGCTCGTGGGATTTCCTTCCGGTTCGGGCTTCTTTGAGTGGTGTTTGGAGTAATATCTCTAGAGTCGTTTCGAAGCCGTTGGTCGGTAACGCGAGTTTTATTAAGGGAAAGGTCGGGAACAGAGAAGATATATATTTTTGGTTGTACCCGTGGCTTAAGCCGGAACCGCTGAAAACTTGCTCCTCGAATTTGTTTAGTTTAGAGCTGGATAAAAGATGTAGAGTCTGGGAAAGGGTGGTGAGACCGATTACGAATCCGGGTGCGGCTTGGAATTGGAGATCGGCTCCAGCTTCATCTTTGGTATTAGCGGAGTGAGCCAGTTTGTGTGCTTTGATGAGTTCGGTTTACTTAGAAAATGAACAAGATGGTTGGAGTTGGTTGGGTGATGAGAACGACAAGTTCAGCTTCGGGTCGGTTAAGCGTCTTCTAGACCGTAATTTTGATTATAGTTCCAGATTTGTGTGGGAATGGTGCAAAGGGGTTCCATCGATATGCAATTTGTTCGCTTGGAGGGCTGAATTAGATAGGATCCCGACGAAGGAAGCACTGCGTAAAAGAAACTTTCCCATTTCAGATGAGTCTTGCCCGTTTTGCAACACGGAAATGGAAACGGTGGCGCACATTTTTACGGGTTGTTGTTTTCTCAACTGTGCGCTGGCAGAAGGTCAGCGGATGGTGCAATACCCCGTTTCTCTTTGAGTTCTCGTTTAGAGATATTTTGGAAGGACACAATCATTGTGGTTTGAGAGGAAAGCAAAAGGTTGCCTTACATGGCATTGAGATAATTGTATGTTGGAGGCTCTGGAAAGCGAGAAAGGAGTGTGTTTTCTTGGGGAAGAAAGCGAAGGTGGAAGACTTGTTTAGCGACGTTAAAATGCATTGGGTATCTTTGGTTCAAAAGCAGGTCGAAACGTAAACATGTAACATGGGAAGAATGGTGTAAATTTGTAATTATGTAGTTGTGTATGGCCACTCGGTTTTCGGGTTGATGGTTTGTAATGAAGTTTTCCAAATGCACACTATAGAATCCTCGGAGATTTGAGCTCAAAATGTTAGCAAGTGGCTCAAGTAGCTTTACTTTGTTGGCCACTTTAATTTGGGCTAAACCGGCCCAATCAGCAAAATTGCAATTTTATTGGATTCCATTTGGAAACTGGATAATCATTAACGAATGGAATCCCAAACAGTATCTAGTGAAAGTCATATCTTCATATCTGGTTTTTGATTGGGTAGAAATGATTGTCTAGTCAGCTCGGACCAAATACAACTGCCATCCATTATAAGACTGCAGCGAGTAAGGCGTTGGTTGGGGCGGGGGATACCCTTCAACGTCAACTGCTCTACTACGGTTTGGCGTTGGTTGGGGCGGGGCATGGCGTTGCCCCTTTAGTGTGGGTACTCAGATTGGCAGGGGCGGGGTGACTTGGCTGGCTTTGGTTTGCTGGTTTAATATGGCTGGCTACTTTAATTAAAAAAAATTCACATGGTTGGCCACGCCAAACCATACCCCTCATTTTTCACCATAACTTTGTGTATCCCACCCACGCCATATGTCGAACAATGCCCCCAACCCAAGCCCCTCCACTCCCCGCAGTCTAACCATTACCCTTCAAGTTCTATCAAATCATCTAACATAATTTACTAATCGAAAGAGAAGATCAAATCATCTAACATAATTTACTAATCGAAGGAGAAGATAAGACAATGTAAAATGATAAAACATACACAATGATAAAATATACGTGAGTGCTAAAACATGCAGGTCAACACACTCGGGTCAAATTGTAGTGATAGCGGTGGTGGTTTTGGCAAAGCAAATATACATTTCTTTCCATTTTTAAGTTATACTTTTGTGGTGTTTGTTTTTTCAGATGCAAAAGGTCTGCAATCTACGGACCACATCTGCAGGCATCTGCAGGAGAAGAGGTGGACCAGAGGTCTGCAGTCTGCAAGGAGAAGAGGGGTTTTTTTTTTTACTTCTGTCAAAAAACACTTCACAACACACACAGAGAACACTCCTCTCTCTCTGCCTTCATCTACCACCACCACCACAACCATCCGCCACTACCTCCTCCTCCATTGTCCATCTGCCACCACCACAACCAACAATCACCATGAAGCACCACCGCCCCCTGTCTCCTGCCGCGAAGCCAAGCACCACCGCAAACCCTAGCCCCCACTCCAAGAACCCACCCCCGTCGCAAGCACCACCACCTCCTTCGTCGTTCCACCACCGCCAAGAACATCAAAACCAACCATTGTCGTCGTCATTCGATTTGGGGGTTTTGTTTGAAGATGAAGAACATCAAACCCACCACCGCCGATCTCTCTCTTATTTCGCTCTCTCTCTCTCCTGCCGCTCCCTCTCTCTCTCTCTCTAGGGTCTCTCTCTCTCTTCTTTCCCTTTTATGCAGGTCTGTGGAGAGTAGTGGTGGCAAAGAAGTGGGGGTGGAGGTGGTGGCGGAGATGTGGTGGTGGAGGTGATGGCGGGGATGCAGAGAGTGGCGGTGGAGAGTGGTGATGCAGAGATGTGGAGAGTGTCTGTGTTTTGAAAGAGAGAAGAGGTGAGAAGAAGTGAGAAGAGGTGGGCTTATGTCTGCGTGGGGAAGAGGTGGGGAAGAGCTAAAAGGTGAAAAGTACTTCTAGAAAACAAACAAGTTGTATGACCCAAAGGTCTGCGCGTGTCTGCGCGATGCAGACATAAATGGCCAGAAATGCTTCTGGCCAAAAAACAGATAGTACCTTTATGTTTCTTTAGAGCTTATTTTTCCCATATTCCTATATCTTATTATTTTCACACCTTTTTATCGCTCTATCTCTTTATATATATCTATGTATATATAGAGAGATAAAAGAGATGAGTGTGAGAATATTAACACCCTAATTTAATGGCCCGTGAGAAAACATACGATTGCATTAGTTGACCTAAAAGTTATATTGGAGACTTTAACTATTCTAATTTTACAGTTTTTATAATTCCTGTAAATAGGGGTGCAAACGGGTCGAGCGGCTCACGAGCTACTCGAGATCGGCTCAAGAAAAAGCTCGAAACGAGCCGAGCCTTATCGAGCCCGAGCCAAGCTTGAGCCTAAAATAAAGCTCGTTTGCTTATCGAGCCCGAGCTCGAGCCTCGCATGTGAAGCTCGTTAGGCTCGTCGAGCCTTAGTGTAAACGAGCCGAGTCGAGCCGAGCTTATTCAAACGTGTTTACAAGCCGACCTCGAACCTAAAAATAAGCTTATTTAGTAAACGAGCCTGAGCTTCACTTATCGAGCTCGCGAGCCTAAAATGCCTGTTATTTATATTATTTTTATTTAATGTATTAATTAATAGATAATAAACGAGCCGAGCCCGAGCCGAGCTCGAGCTTGAGAAAATACAAACGAGCCGAGCTCGAGCCCGAACTCACATAAGTTAATCGAGCTCGAGCTCGAGCCTGGTCAAGCTCAGGCTCAGCTCGACTCGTTTGCACCCCTACCTGTAAACCATCTATTCCAAACTTTGAGTCACATGGTATAGAAAGGGTTAACTACTTAACTTCATTAACTGTTTCTAAGTTCACACCTATTATTCATTATTGCAATAGTACATTTGGATATGAAATACTTGACTTTTCTTTTATTTGTCCATTGTCCAATCACATAAATTGTGCATAAACTATAGTCTTTTCACAATTCAGAAATTATAACGGAAGATGTGCGTGTTGTATGTAAACTGCATGCTCCAAACAATCAAACATTATTATGATGTTTTTTTAACAAATATATAATTATAACCGAAAATATAACATAAGTTTTGTATAAAGTATTCTCACCATTCAGAAAATATAACCTAAGACATATGTTGTTTTGCATGTAAATTGCATGCTTCAAACACTATCATGATGTTTTTTTAACAAATAAATAATAAATAATTATATAAACTCGTTGGGATAATCGAATGATGTTTTTTTTAACAAATAAATAATTATATAAACTCATTGGAATAATCGAATAAAAAATAGAAATAGCAGTGAGTCATTGTATTAAATATTCAAAAATAAATCAATATATGCTTTTAAATCTAACCACCATTCCCACACCCCACAAAGTCTACACTCCACAGATCCAGTCTGATGACCTACTTTATGTCTTTTACGTATGAACACATCATAAAGTATTGTACTATTTTATTAATAATTTTTTTAAGTGACAATAGAATCAACCTCGATTACTTATAGACCATTCACTCGATTAAACGGAGTACTCTGAGAGTAACTCGAGTCCACTACTAATTCCAAGAAAAACCCGATAACCCACCTGTTCATAGGCACGACAATAAAATTAGCGGTAAAACCCGTTTGACTCAAGGATTAAA
This sequence comes from Helianthus annuus, assembly GCF_002127325.2. Taxonomy (NCBI): domain Eukaryota; kingdom Viridiplantae; phylum Streptophyta; class Magnoliopsida; order Asterales; family Asteraceae; genus Helianthus; species Helianthus annuus. Next base: position 203,714,536 of record NC_035436.2, on the reverse strand, counting down.
CCTAGGTTTCCCTGGGTCTCCTATCATTACCCACTAGTGCCTCACTTTAAACCAAGTGAGGGTTGAACCTGCATCTATTAAGAGAAATGCAAGTCTTTCACCACTCGATCTAAAGATCATTGGCTATTAATGAAATTACAAAAAGATAAAAAAAAAAAAGTAAATAGAGTATCATTTTTCTTGACTTCAAAAATCAACGGTAGGACCACGGTGTGAATGCAGATTTAACCAATTTCATAAGTTTTGTTCATAAATGTGACTGTTGTCTCTACATGGGATGGTCGCTCGAAGTTTCATTTTCATATTACTTTTAACAAACTACGTATATTGTATATTCTTACGGTTTGCTCAATCGTAAATCTTTTGATCCTTGAGCCGGATTAATGATTGGAAATTTTGTTAACTCATAACATGATAAATAGGGCGTTTTTAGCATCTTTTTTCCCGTTTTTCCATCTTAAGTGTTTTTCATTATTGTGGAGCTTGTTTTTATACCCGGTTTTGGAGTGTATTTTTTGCAACTAATTACTAGAAAATTCGGATTGTAGTGTGGCAAATTGTAATTTTTATGTATAAACTTTATATAGAGAGAATTGGTGTACTTTGTAATTTAAAAATATAGAGAGAGATATGTGGCTATAATAAAAAGATGGCGATGATTGGACAATATTTTCCTTGGTGTTTTAGGCTTTGAAGGGGTATGGTCCCAAAACGACCATTACCCGCATCAAACAAACCCCTACCAGTAAGCAAACCGCACCCATGCGGTCACATCCTTTGAACCCATTCGGTTCGAAGATGAATAGCTTGACCCAAGTACGAAAGAAGATGAGCATATCGATGCGGCTGGCACCGCATCATATGGCCATTTTCGTCACGACAAGGGAAGCCAGCAAATAGTCTCCACATACGATGATGCGGCCAACACCGCATCTCGCGTATTTCTTGATCACAAGTAGGAGACGCGGTAACTTCAGACGTTACCGCATGCAGCGATGCGGCTCGCACCGCACCCTGCATATCCAACAAGTGGACTGACACGCCAGGCAAGTGGCTGACACCACGAGGCAAGTGGCGCCGGCGACAGTCCCCTGTCAGAGCTATTAAAGCAATGGGCTGACGTGGCGTAACCCCCACGGCCGGCGAGACTGACACACCTGCAACGGTGCAGCTCGTCGTCAGCCCATCCATCAATCTCCTCCTTCACTCCTCGGCTATAAATACCGACCCCAAACCAGGTTTGAGGTATCTCTGGCCAACTCTCTCACTACTACTATTATCTTGCTTTGCTTCCCAAGCAAACTACTGATTCTCACGCCGGAGAGTGGTAACAAGGAGCACCCCCCACCCCATCCTCTTTGTTACGAGTCACGGCTTGTTTCCTTGTGCAGGAGATCATCCACCGGTGACCCAGCCAGCGATCTCCGAGAGGAAGGGATTAACCCTTCTTGACGAGACCAGTGTGTTAACCCTGCCAGGTTAACCATTGTTTCATCATTGGCGCCCACCGCTACTCTTAGCACTTTTTAATCCATCCCTCTCCCTCTCAAGATCATGACTGATAACCAAAACACCAATGCGGATAACCCAAGTCCCCCGGTCCCAACAGGGGTCCACCCTTCGACCCCCCAACCCGGACACATTGGCACGTCCACCCAAAGGATCCCATCCTTTGCGTTCGAACACGACTTATCACAGGCCCCAACTGTGCTTCCACCAGGCGTGGACTTACACTCCTGGTACCAACAGCAGACTGACCTGCTGATAGCGGCTTACAACCGCGCTTGTACCGAAGCCAACGTACAAGCTGGGCCTACTCCAATACAACACACACCTGCCAACCGTATACTCCAGTACGATGGCAGGTTACACTCACGTCAGGCTTCCAGAAGCCGACATGACGACCGTGGATCATCTTACTGTTCGGTCCATACACTCAATGAGGATACTTCCTCATATGAGTCCCGCTCCAGAGGGCCAGTGCATACCCGCCTGGGCCCCTATGGGGAAGATAGGAGGCGATCAGCCTCCAGGCGCGGCCCAGGCATCCAGAGCCGACTGGGCCCGCAACCTTACACGGAAGGGTACGATCATACCGACCCTGACGATCAAACCTACCGCGGGGAGTCTCACGACACCAACAGCAGACCGGGGGGACGCAACTATGTTCCTCCCAGTCACCCCCGCACTACATACCTCAGGGCGGCAAAGCGCCCTGTGCACGAACCATACAGGCCAAGGGCCGCGGCCGAAAATTCAAAATTCGTCCCGCACATCGCCAACGCCGATATCACAACGACAAAATTCCCAGTCAACATTGGGAAATACAGTGGCTCGACCGACCCGGACGACCACATGAACATCTTCACAGGCGCAGGCGTCAATGGCAGGTGGGACGAACCCACCTGGTGCAATTTTTTCCCCCAGACCCTTATCGGTCTGGCGAGGGCATGGTTTGATTCTTTGCCAGTGGGATCACTGGATTCTTTCGAGGACTTGCGCGCAAAGTTCCTCGCCCATTTCAGCCAGCAGCGACGCCACGAACGCGATTCGTTGGACGTCATGAACATCTGGCGAAGGGATGACGAATCGCTCGAGGCATTCGTCATCCGTTACAATAAAGAATGCCTAGAGATAGGCGACGTGGCGGACCAAATGGCGCGAAACCATTTTATTCGGGCCGTCAAAGACAGAGAGATGATCATGACCATCTCTGGCAAGGAGGGTTTGCCTAAAAAATGGGAGGATGTCATGACCGCAGTCAAGACATATGCCCAGACACAGCGGTCGCTCGAACCGCACGTCAAAAAGGCAAAACCCCAAGCCGAAACATCCCACCAAGGGTCCAAACGTAATAACAAACGAAACCGGGATGCGGGCAATCGGGATATTACTAAACCCTATTTCCCGCAACCCAACACGTTTGACCCACAATGCTACAACCCGGCCCGAGACACTCGGGCACCAAGAAAAGAATCTCGGGACCGCAAATGGACCGAGATCAACCAGTCGCCAAGAGAGGTCCTCCTCGCGGACCCACAATTCTTGCGACCGGCCCAACCAATGAAGTCCAAGAAAAGTCAGGACCTCACACTATACTGTGAGTACCACAAGGACTCGGGCCACACCACCAACAACTGCATCAGTCTCCGGCTGGAGATTGAGCGGGCGTTGAAAGAGGGGAAACTGCAACACCTTTTACCAGGTGGACAAAAGCCCACCAAGCATATCACCCCTCACAACGAAGGTACCTCCTCCGGAAAGAAAGCCATGTACGTGGTTTCCACCCACATGATCTACGGAGGCAAGGGTAGGCCGCGCAAAGCGGCACGAAGACCGGACAATGATTGGAAAGACGAGCAAGTCGTCTTCCCAAAAGTCCGAGGCGGACCGCGTGACAGACGCGCCGTCGTCATTTCAGGCCAGCTGGCCCATTACTGCACCGAGCGTCTGTTCATTGACCCGGGCAGTACATCCGATATAATCTACGAGCAATGCTTCAATCAATTTGACCAAGAGGACAAAGATCGGTTGCAAGCCGTAGATTACCCGCTGGCCGGATTCGCAGGGGAAACAGTCTTTCCCCTAGGTCAAATTACATTTCCCGTGCGTCTTACCAATGGTAAACACACGCGGACGGAGGAGGTAAACTTCATGGTTTTACCGCACACCTCCAACTATGACGTCCTCCTTGGGAGAGAATCCCAAGGAGATTTCAATATGATCACATCCATCCCCCACTCCGCGGTTGGTTTCCCAACCGCATCGGGGGTTGCAATCATCTACGCCCGCAAGGACGTCATGATGACGGACGAAGCACGTCCGACAAAGGTCGCAAGGCCCACCCCCGTCGACCAACCGGAAAAATGGGTTCTCAACCCAACACATCCGGAACAGAAGGTCACATTGGGTCATGCCTTATCCTCGACCACCAGAGCGCACCTGAAGGAGCTCCTCTTCAGGAACCAAGACATCTTCGCATGGACTCCCGCAGACATGACAGGGGTCCCACGTGAAATAGCGCAGCACTATTTGAATACCAAACCAGGTATCAAACCAGTGATCCAAGGCCAACGCCACCTTGGGTCAGCTAAAAATCAGGCGATGCAAGAGCAGATCGAAGAACTGCTCTCCGCAGGTATACTGCGGGAAGTCAAGTACCAGACTTGGTTATCCAACCCGGTCATGGTAGAAAAACCATCCGGGCGCTGGCGCATGTGCGTCGATTACAAGGACCTTAACAAGGCCTGCCCCAAGGATTGTTACGCGCTTCCAGAACTCGACGAAAAGGTCGATAACCTCGCGCCATTTCGGTGGAAGTGTTTCCTCGATTGCTACAAAGGGTACCACCAGGTACAAATGGCACTTGAGGATGAAGACAAAACGGCATTCCGGACCCCAACCGGAAATTACTGCTATACAAAAATGCCGTTTGGGTTGCGCAACGCGGGCTCAACCTACCAGAAACTGATGAACGACACTTTCCGCGGTCAAATAAGCAAAAGTGTCGAAATCTATATGGACGACCTGGTCGTCATGAGCATGGAGGAAGATACCATGCTCACCGATATAGAAAGAACATTCCAAACTCTGCGAAGCGTCAACATGAAGCTCAATCCAGGGAAATGCTCGTTTGGAATGGAAGAAGGCAAATTCCTTGGGTTCATCGTCACCAAAGATGGATTCAAGGTAAACCCGGAAAAAGTGCAGGCGATCGAGCGCATGCCATCGCCTGCATCGATGAAAGATATGCAACGCCTGGCCGGAAGGCTGGCGGCACTCAACAGATTCTTGGCTAACCACGCAGCCAAGTCATACCCTTTCATCAAGACACTGCGAAGCTGTTCAAAGAAAGAACAATTCCAGTGGACCACAGAGGCCGAAAAGGCCTTCCAGGAAATGAAGGAGTGTTTGATACAACTCCCAACACTAACCGCACCATGCAAAGATGAGCCACTCATCTTATACCTATCCGCTGCAGACAACGCAGTAGGCGCGGTATTAATAGTGGAACGAGCGGGGGTTCAAACACCCATCTATTATATCAGCAAAATGCTCAACGACCCGGAGACGAGATACTCAATAATGGAAAAATTGGTACTAGCACTGGTACATGCTTCAAGACGGTTACGACGCTACTTCGTAAACCACATCATCACAGTGCTAACCAATTACAGGATCGGCCCGATCCTGTCCAAACCCGACATCTCTGGGAGATTAGCAAAATGGGCAATTGAGCTGGGCGCACATACGATACACTACAAACCGCGCCCTGCCATCAAAGGCCAAATCTTAGCTGATTTCGCCGCTGAAGTACCAGCGGATCGCATCCAAGAATGCGAAGAATCCCAAAGTCCTGCACCCCCACCACCCTCCTCAGAAGTATGGGCACTATTTACCGATGGTGCATCCAACGAGGAAGGCGCGGGCGCAGGTCTGCGACTCGTCAGCCCTGACGGCCAAGAACTTACATATGCCATCCGCCTCGATTTTAAAAGCACCAACAACGAGGCAGAATATGAAGCACTATTAGCCGGGCTACGTTTAGCAGTCAAAATCGGCGTGCAACATCTGGAAGCGCACGTCGATTCCTTGTTAGTTGCGGGCCAGGTACGCGGCGACTATGCCGCCAAAGGGGATATCATGATCCTCTACCTCGAGCAAGCCCTGCAGCTAAAATCCAAATTCGCTTCATTCAATATTCGACACATTAATCGAAGCGAAAACAAATCTGCGGATGCACTATCAAAACTTGCATCCACCAGCTTCCAGCACCTGGCAAAGGAGATACGTATCGAGATTTTGCAAAATCCTTCGGTTCCTCTCCGCCAGGTCAGCGTCATCCAATACGGAACAACGTCATGGATGACACCAATTATCGCATACCTTCAGTCAGGTGTGACTCCCGAGAGCAAAACAGAGGCACGTAAGTTGCAATACAAAGCGTGCCACTATCAAATGGGAGACGGTATCTTATACCGAAAGTCATACCTCGGACCGCTCCTCCGATGCGTTAATCCACAAGATGCCACATACCTTATCCGAGAGATACATGAGGGCATATGCGGCATACATGCCGGACCACGCATGGTCGTGGCAAAAATCATGAATGCCGGGTATTACTGGCCCGGCATGCACCTGGACGCCGTCAAAGAATTACGCAAATGCATGGACTGCCAGCGCCATGCACCAAAAACTTTGCGGCCAAAAAACAATCTGGTCCCCGTCACTACTGCATGGCCTTTTCAAAAATGGGCGATCGACGTAGTGGGACCATTCCCGGACGCACCAGGTGCAGTTAAATTTATCATAGTGGCGGTTGATTACTTCACAAAATGGGTAGAGGCGAAACCACTCGCTTCCACCACTGCTATGATAACAAGAAAGTTCATTTGGGAGCACATCATCTGCCGTTTCGGTTTACCAATGTACATTGTTACCGACAACGGCACCAACTTCGCTGCCGACGAATTCCAACATTGGCTAGAAGAGTTGAACATTAAACACATATTCTCGTCAGTCGCACACCCGCAAGGGAACGGCCAAGTCGAGAGTATAAATAAAGGCCTAGTCGACGGAATCAAAGCACGATTGGGATCAGCCAGGCGTGGCTGGGTCGATGAACTCCCAAGCATCTTATGGGCTCACCGCACTAGCCCAAAAACAAGCAATGGGGAAACACCTTTCAGCCTCGTCTACGGGTCTGAAGCGGTGATACCCGCGGAAATGGGCCTCCCATCTCCTCGAATGTTGGCTATCGAAAAGCTAGACAACAACAGGGAACGTAGGATCGATTTGGACCTCCTAGAAGAAAGGCGCGAGAACGCCGCCATTAACGAGGCCAAATACAAATCCAAACTGGAAAAGTATTACAACGCGCGAGTCCGCGTTTGTACTTTCACTCCAGGGGACTACGTCCTACGTGACAACGAGGCATCTAATGCCGAGCGCCCAGGAAAACTTGCCCCCAAGTGGGAAGGACCCTACCTCATCAGCGAGGTCTTAGGGAAGGGCACATACAGGTTACAAACACTAGAGGGCGAACCTATCGCCAGAACATGGAACGCACAACAGCTTAGACGCTGCTATATGTAAGCTATGTTCCTACACTCTCTATGTAACCTATCGGACCGCAGGTCATTTGCAAATAAATAAACGTCATGTTATACATTGTTGTTTGTTTACTACTATTACAAATGCGTGTTTCCACTTCGCGGTATCCAAAAAACAGATTGGCAAAATCTTCATTTACGATACCTATACAAAGTGGTAGCCACACGCAACTATTGTAATAGGCCAGCAAAAGGCAAAAAGACTTGCATGTTTTATCCGGCCGGATACACAAGTTTTTGTTACACACTTAACACAATTCCTGAGCCCAAAAAGGCAAACAATGGAATTGACGCGGACTCATACGACAAAGGTATGGAGTACACTCGACCCCATTCACAAATGGGTAGAGTTCCGGTAATATAAGCTTTTACAAAGTTTACGCAATTCTAAAAACCCTCACACGGTAAATAACAGAATTGATACATACCCATACAACAAAAGTATGGAGCATACTTGACCCCGTTCATAAATGGGTAAAGATTACGCATACACACGTTCAGACATGCAAGAACTAAAAACACTTGTACAAACTGAACAAAGAAACTTTATATTCAAAAAATTCAAGTATCCACATGATGCTTACGGAATTTACATAAAGTTCCTATTCTATACAAGAGGAATACAAAAAAGGAGGCACACTAGCCAACCTAAACCCTATTTTGAACCACTGGTCCCCGCGTCGCCTCCGGCACCACCAGCGGGTTCTTCCTCTTCCACATCAGGGTACAGCATCCGCAAGCGGTCAACATAGTCCGCAACCTCCAAACACTCGTCCAGCTCCCCTACACAGGCAAGGGGCGTGTCATAAAAGGAGGCTACGGCCGCTTCCAGACGACCCTCGGTATCCACATCACGGAACCCGGATGCCTGATCGGTATAACCGCCCGCGGATAGTACATTGATGTGCCCAATGCAGCGGTTAAAACCAGCCTTGAAGCCAGCCTCGCGCGCACGCTCCTTGAACAAGTCCAATCCAGATGAGGTCTCAGGGGCATTCATTATAGCCTCGACAATCTGCAATAAAAAGATCATAAGTCTTGAATGCTAATCCAAGCAAATGTAAAGGCAAAGGATACTTACACGCGCGATGCCGTGAGTCCGCAACCACTCACGGTCAGCTTCCAGTTGGTTAAAAGAGGACACCAAGGCATCCTTGGCCTCAACAGCAGCGTCAGCCCGGTTCTCCGCAACAGATACGCGGGCAGTAAGGTCCGTAACCGCGACCTCCCGGGCCTGAACCTCAGCCTGTTACAAGAACAGCAAACGGTTCACCCGATGAATATTTTCAAAACAATAGACGAAAGCAACAACGCTAAAGAAACGTACCTGCAGGCTTCCAACAACTTTGCCTAAACGAATGCGCTCCGCATTCGCCTCTTCAAGAGCCTTAGAAGCACGGCTCTCCTTCTCTGCGGCCTCTTCATGGGCCTTTGAGGCACGAGCCCCGGCTTCTTTGGCCTCTTCAAGGGCCTTCAAGGCGTCGGCCTTCGCCTGCAGCGCCTTCACAGAAATGGCCTCAGCCGCAGCCTTCTCTTGGCTCAAGGTAGCATTCGCTGCCTTGGCATTTGTCAGCTCCTGCCGAGCATGAAACAGAATGTCATTCTGCTTAGCCCATGATGCATTCCACTTCTTGCGCTCATCGGACATTTTTTCATTCCAACTTTTGCGCTCATCAGCAAGAAGTTTAGCAAGGGTACGCACCTGTTTTAGCTGGGCAGCGGCAGCCCACTCCGAAGTCTGTTTCTGCTTCTCAAAAGCAGCTTTATCCTTCTCGAGCTGCTCCGCACCCGCACGAGCGGCCTCGATCAACTTCTCGGCTCCCGCCCGCATACGAGCAGCCTCCTCCTCGCGGCGGCCCAGCACCTTATAATCTTCCAAAATGGCATTAGCCACAATGGAAGACCCTACCAACATAGTCGAGAGCTGGTTTATACGCAGCTCCCGCGGTGCGGCACGAGCCCGATCAACCTCAAAGGGGGTCCCCAGACCACCCAAAATCTCCCTACATGCCGCAGGGTCGTTAGAAATATCATCCCCCTGCATAACAGTCCAGGGGGGTCGGTGGTACACCATACTGCGACCCGGGGAGTAGGTGCGGTAATAATACTCCAATTCAGACTCTCCAGGCTGAATTGGAGGCCCGTCGTGACCCGCATCACCAGCAGACGAGCCGCTACCTTTCTCCCCAGCAGGAGACTTCTGCGGCTCAGCATCCTGCTGCCGCACCTCAGCATCAGACTTCTGCTTACCGGCATCTGAAAACCTCAAGTTCAATCCGTCACCCTCATCAGGAGAGATCAGATTGTCCGAGGAGTCCACAGTGTCAAAAATCCGGTCAGCAGTCGCCTCCACCGTCTTCTCCAAAAGGGGATCACGAACTGGCCCAGCAAAAGGGGCCGCAGGCTCCTTAGGCGCGACCTTCTCCTTCAATACACCCGCACCCGCGGCAGCGGTGTGCGGAGGAGACGCAGGAATGTCAAAAAAAGAATACCCCGCATCTCGGGATTCTGCAAATACAAAGAGTATTCAATGAGTATTTCCCACTCATGGTACATACAAAACAAAGAAAAGGGATATACTTGCCAGCAGCAACTGCAGGTTTCTTCTGCACCGGAGCAACTCTCCTGGTCTGCAGTCTCCGCCTCTTCGGTTCACCACCACCAGCAGCTTTCTGCTCTGCCCCCCTTTTCTCTCCAACAACGGGGGGAACCACAGCAGTTCCACCCGCGGCCGCACCAGTACCTATAACACCCAAACCCTCAAGGGTGTCAGATACTACGACGTAATCGGTATATCCCCGAGAACAAGATTGATAGGTACCTGCGGCTTCGAAAACGGAAGCAGGGGCAGCTGAGCCTTCAACACTCCCCTTGCCACGACCCCGCACGGTCTTTTTTATCGTTTTCTTCTCCACAGTCTTTTTGGGGACGCGTTTCTCAAACTTCCCCAAATCCGCAAGGACACCTGGATTCACACAATCAACAGGACCAGTCAAAAAGATTAACTGAAAAAACTAATGCCACGTAAGACGTACCTCTTGCGTCTCCCGGAACCGGGGCTTCCAGCACCGCTTTCGATGGTACGCGGAAGTTCTTCAGAATTTCAAGGTTGAAACCTTTCTTCAGCTCAACCGCGATCAGTTCCACCTGGCCCTTGAAATCCGGCTCAAACATCCTCCACAAGCCAACCGCATCCGCTGATACATGCATGCAGGTTATCACAAAGGCTTAGGAAATAAGGAAAATAACAAAGGGTAACGAACTTACCACCACCCTGTTCCCGCAACACGGGCCTTTCCTTCCTATCCGGTCTAGAGAGCATCATCCGCAATATCCATAGTTGGTCATTATCCAACTTCTTGAGTTCAATAGGCCGCAGCCTAGAGAACCAGTCCGCGGTCTTTGCGGAAGCAACAGGAATATCTTCATCGGAAACTCCAACATCGACGTTCCTGAAAGACATGTTAGCATAGACCGCACAGGCTTTCACGTAGAAGAACCTCTTCTTCCAGCCTGTCACACCCTTAGGGGGTGTCATCAACTTCAGACTCCCATGCCTTTGAGTGAACGAGAAAAAACCGGTGTTCACCGTCAACTGGTAGAAACGCCGGAAATTCTCCACTGAAATGGGCAGGCCATGGGCACGGAATGTGTACTCAAAATTCCGAATTCGGAACATTCCGAAAGGACTAAGCTGGGAGATATGGAGGTGATAATACTCCAATACCTCCGCCACAAACACCGTCACCGGCAACCTAAGGTTACCGTGGGTGAAAAAATCTGCCCACAAGGTTATATAACCGGCCGGAGCATCGGCACCGGTGTCCCCCACTTGTGGGTAAGTAGCATTCCAGTCTTTGGCCATCTGAACAGTGGCCATCAGGGTTTTAAAACTACCTTTTGTCCACTTCAACACCGGTAACCCACCACCGGGAACATCAACATCATCATCCTCATCTTCTTCCTCAGCCACTAAAGGCTGTTCAGGGTTTTCACCCTCCACATTGTGTGGACTAGATGGTTCAGCCATCAAAAGTAGCAAAGAAACAGAAGATGGTGAACAGAAACACTAGAAACCTCACCGGAATTTCAGAAAAAATCGTCGGAGAAGACAGATGACAACTTTCTCTCAAACGGCAAATTTTTTGAATTTTCGACCAAGTGAGAGGAAACCACAAACGGTTTTCCCCTTATATACCCATCGCAATTAATGCGGAGGGAGAAAGCAAATCATCACGTTCAAAAAGAGCGTATCTTGCAACAACACGTGTCGAGCGCCGTTTTAGCTGACGGTTATCACGCGCGCGTGGCCGCCCACGCGCCTGACAAAGAAGACGTTTACACTCCCTGCTACAGTGCATTTAATGCCTCGGGCAGTGCAAATGTCCTTTCATTTCAGCACATGCAGAAACGTCTCACCAACTTCTACCAACTCACACGTGCGATCAAGCCACGTAGGCAAGAAAAAGCGACAACATTATCTAAAAACCTAAGCGGCATGCGGTTTTACTGGTTTACCACACCATAACCCATACCGCATGTCGTTTTTTTATATACCCTAAAAAATAGGTAGAAATATATCTATCTATACTATAAAGGGATATATTACCTTTTCCGCATCACTCACGAGCACACGTGAAATATGCGGAAGTGACACACATGAACCCATTCAGATGTGTCAGATGCTCAGAACCAGTGTTGTTCTTTGGACTGAACCGCATCTCAGGAACAGGCAAAGCGCATTGCCTTCCTTTTCTTCAAGCTTCAAATCCCTCCTGTCCGGTTCACAACCACAGAGGGTGCATGAACAACTTCTTCAGAAAAAACAAGGAACGGAATCTACGCGCCCGCACATCAGCAGCCCTGACTCCTGAACCTTCAAGAGTTACATCCGTGCAACAAGCACACTTTGAGCGAATATGGGACTGCAACATCGCAGACACCCATAAAGAGCTACAGACATAACCATAGCTTCCGCAGAGTGGTTGCTACGGAAAAGCAAAGCTCACTCCACATCACCGAACGAGGCTACCTCGTTATAAACTCGGTATTGGAGCGTGAAGGAAAGTGGCTCCAGAAGGAACGCAGATACGTGCTCTAAACAAGCACTTATCAAGCAGCAAGTGTCCGAACAGCGGTAACAAGTCTGCCTATGACTTTGTTTACCTGCCAACGGACCGCGGTAACAAGTCTGCTTAAGACTTTGCTTACCTACCAATGGATCGCATGGAATAAACAACGATGGGCATCCCCTTGCCTATGACCATGTTTATTTACCCATAGTGTAGATCCACATTGTTCGACCAAACAGGGCCAACAATGACGCAACGAAGTAACCGCAAAGAACGTACGGTTACTTGAGAGCTATCAAGATGAACACGAACACCCCACAAAAAAGGGATGGTCATCTCGTCATAGGATGCTGAACATAGAACTTGAGCAAAGTTCTAATACAACATCCAAAACCTTCAAACCCAACCGCAAAGGTTGGTTTAAAAGCTTTTCTTTTCTTCTTCGTGCACCATTCTGGCAAATGGTTCGAAGAAGAAACCACCTCCAAGAGGTTCGAAACATGTGCAAACCTTCGAACCACCATCCAAGAGGTTGGTTCGAAGTTTGTGCAGCATTACTATGAAGGTCCCTAACAGGCCTTCAACACAACAACAGGTGGCAACCCACCTGATGACATGCAACGGCTGAGAATTTCGCATCAAGCGAAATCCCTTCACCGGTACGGAAGAGGCATAGCCGGATTTTCTACCAGATCACCAGTTTGATCTGGCCTAGAATTTTCTCCAGACTGCCACACTACCTTCCTACACCATAAGTCCAGTACCCCTCCCACGTGCAACTTGCACAAGGTAGCAACACTAGACTGGGGGGACTTGAAGGGGTATGGTCCCAAAACGACCATTACCCGCATCAAACAAACCCCTACCAGTAAGCAAACCGCACCCATGCGGTCACATCCTTCGAACCCATTCGGTTCGAAGATGAATAGCTTGACCCAAGTACGAAAGAAGATGAGCATATCGATGCGGCTGGCACCGCATCATATGGCCATTTTCGTCACGACAAGGGAAGCCAGCAAATAGTCTCCACATACGATGATGCGGCCAACACCGCATCTCGCGTATTTCTTGATCACAAGTAGGAGACGCGGTAACTTCAGACGTTACCGCATGCAGCGATGCGGCTCGCACCGCACCCTGCATATCCAACAAGTGGACTGACACGCCAGGCAAGTGGCTGACACCACGAGGCAAGTGGCGCCGGCGACAGTCCCCTGTCAGAGCTATTAAAGCAATGGGCTGACGTGGCGTAACCCCCACGGCCGGCGAGACTGACACACCTGCAACGGTGCAGCTCGTCGTCAGCCCATCCATCAATCTCCTCCTTCACTCCTCGGCTATAAATACCGACCCCAAACCAGGTTTGAGGTATCTCTGGCCAACTCTCTCACTACTACTATTATCTTGCTTTGCTTCCCAAGCAAACTACTGATTCTCACGCCGGAGAGTGGTAACAAGGAGCACCCCCCACCCCATCCTCCTTGTTACGAGTCACGGCTTGTTTCCTTGTGCAGGAGATCATCCACCGGTGACCCAGCCAGCGATCTCCGAGAGGAAGGGATTAACCCTTCTTGACGAGACCAGTGTGTTAACCCTGCCAGGTTAACCATTGTTTCATCAGGCTTCTTACTCAATGAGTTTTTGGTGTTTTAGAATAATAATTTTTTTTTTGTTAATATGGGGGCTAACTAGATACGTTTTAAAAAGCTCAGGTTTCCTTATCGTGGATCGTCGAAACTAGCATCATTCCCATAACATTAGAAATGTAAGAATTTTTGTTATGGAGTCATGCTCCTACCCATGTGGCTTGCAATTTGAGCGTAAAAGGCATATAGAGTCCCACACCACTTGTTTTGGGGCGTTAGCCCTTCTTCCGTAAAGGGAGTCACGCCCCTTTGTTTCTTTGACCGCATTTTATTTACAGTATCTCCATCAATCGCATGAATCTCTTTTATTTAATTGGTTTTACTTTATTTAGTTTAAAGATTACTTTAATAGGTGGAGATTCTAAAACCATTACATACAAAATGTAAAATATATATATATATATATATATTATATATATATATATATATATATTAGCATGAAATTATGCATACATGATAGTTATGTGAGATATACATTCTAACATGATGAAAAAATGAAACCATAACAAAGATAGAGAAATCACAAGACTAGCTATTGACTAGTTAACTTTTCAAGAATAGCCATTAGAAGGTTCTTTACGAGCCTTCACACAAAAATCAAGCTGGTTAAAAGCTCTTCAAATGTTCTTTCGGCAAAGATCAACCAGTATGTGACACGTTCCAAAAAATGGCTCTAACGGCTTTATTCTTCACTGAAAGAAGTTTTGAAGGGCTTTCAACCATCTTAATTTTTAAAAATTACTAGTCAATAGCTAATGTTGTGAATTTCCCATGACAGATACAAATAGCCTAAAAATGTATTTAAAAAACCCTAACATATAACCCAAAAAATACAATAAATTCAAATTGTAAACTATCTTTAATATATAATGAAGGTGTATTGTATAATTTTGCTTAACGTACGCTATGAAAATATAACATGCGTGATTAAGTTTTTTACCTCATGCGTGATTTCTGATTTTGTACATGCGTGCGTGATTATGGTTTTTAATGTGCGTGACAGAGGCGTCTCTGAGAATTCATGTACCTTGTTCGAGTTCGAAAAAATGTGCCCTTTCCGTAAAGTTTTATTATTATTATTTAATTTTAAAATCAAATGGGTATTGGGCTCACTAAAGCTAACGCCAATGGGCTAACTTCCAAACCATAAAAATTGTTTTGTAAATGGGCATATCTTGGAGTTGGAGTTGGTATAAGTATACTATTTAAAAAAAAATTAACATATATATCGGATTTTATATAAAAAACACATGCCCCTCGAATCACGGGCCCTGTGCGGTGGTCCTCCCCGCCCACCCTCATCACCGCCTATGATGCGTGATTAGGGTTTTTGAGTTTTATAATATACGTAATTTCATCTAGTACACATCGTACGTTAAGGAATATTGTACGTTAACCAATCCCTACTATATATAAAGCTTATTTTGAATAAAAATAATAGAGCTATTTTGTAAGGATGTAATGGTAGGTATATATATAAACGGTTCCCATGTTCTACATACATCATCGATCTCATTACATTACTATTCCAAACAAACACAGATGGTTTCCATGGCGATTGCTTCCATGTGGGCTTCCATGGCTGCCTGGTTTACACCCACTGTTCTTTTCTGTGCTGCAAATCTCATCATCGCCACCATCTTCATAGCTTCAAACAACAACACCACCAACAACAACCATTATTCTCACGAACATCATACTCCACCCACTCGAATCTCTAGAGTTTCTTCCTTCCTCGATCGAGCCAGATCCTTCAAGCTCCCATCCTACTCCGTAGCAGAATCTCAATACCTGTATCCGTCTCAATCTGAATCTGAATCCAAAACGGCGACGTACAGTTCAACCAGTCGACTCGCTCAGTCAATCCATGCTAATCCAGTTCCACCAGAGATAACTCACGCCCACGAGTTATACCCATCGGAACCGGAAACACAAGCTCTGAGTCAACCCACCCACTATCCTTCTTTCTTTGAACGAGTTAAATCCATAAAACTCACCTCCGACTCACCTGGTCAACTCGGCCGATCTCCTTCGTTCCTAGACCGAGTCAGATCGTTCAAACTCTCTTTCCAACCACCGGAGACTGTGGATACGGATACGGATCCGGGTCATAACCCGGAGCAGCATCACGTGATCCGAAGCAAGTCCGAGAAGACAACGGTTAAGAAGAAGAAGAAGAAGTTATCTGGGGAGATGAAGAAGTCACGCAGCGAGATGAGAATGGCGGCCAACGACGAAGAAGACGACGGTGAGGATGTTGACTTGCGGCGGCCGGCGACGGCGAGGGTGAGGGGGAGTAATGATGTGGATGAAGAAGTGGATGCAAAAGCTGATGATTTCATTAGCAGGTTTAAGCAGCAGCTGAAGTTACAACGGCTTGAGTCGATGGTGAGGTACAACCAGAGGCTGCAGAACCGAAGTAGTTAAGAAGAATATAGTGTGATGTTCGGTGGTTAAACTCGCCGGAGAAGGTGGTGGGAGTGTTGGTGTTTGTCGTTTAGTGTATCTACTGTCATATTCACGTGTTTTTACTAGGACTAGTGGCCTCCCTACTCTTCGGTCTTTCCATAAAAGTTAAAGGTGGTTATGTATATTTTTTTAAATACTTTATGTAAGATTAAATACTTATATTATATTATATTATATTATAATAATAATAATAGATCAAAATATAAGTATACTTATAATATAATTATAATATAATGTATTAGTCGGTAATTGTTGATCGACTGATTTATTCTTATTAACTAATAAGGTTTTTCGTTGCGTGTATTTAAGGAGATAATTAGAGAGAATTTTAGTTTAGACTCTAACAATA
The DNA here is from genome assembly GCF_002127325.2 of Helianthus annuus. Lineage (NCBI taxonomy): Eukaryota > Viridiplantae > Streptophyta > Magnoliopsida > Asterales > Asteraceae > Helianthus > Helianthus annuus. The sequence goes on along the minus strand of NC_035436.2, from coordinate 203,697,888 downwards.
ACATCGCATAACCTTGACCTCGTCTCTCTTTCTTCATATTACGAATTCTTTAACTCTAAAGAACTTGGAACTACCATCAATCATATTCATCCTAAATAGGTACTGGATCAAGCTGACATTCATGTCTACATCGATGTTTGCATCAATCACTGGATTATCTGCTGCTCTGGATGCTGTAACAGGTATTATTTATATGTTTTCATTCATTACATATTAACAGAACTGATCAACGTGTGGTATCAGAGCATATGTTGCTTACGTAAGTTCTGTTAGTTTTCCTTATGTTTGGAATTAAACTGGAAAACTAAAATATTGAGGAAAACCAAATTATGAACTTACTGTTCACGCTTTCTGTAGAAATCTAGAAAAGAATTGATGTTTTAATCGGGTTAATTTTTATGAGAAATCTGAATTATTGTCTATACTTGAAATCCACACATAAGTATTAGTATAAGGTTTCGATTCCAAGTGAAAGTTCATAAGATTCTTCAATGCTGCTCTTCGTGTTCATTATAAAACTCGAAGAATCATTAAGATTTAGGATGAATCGATTAAATAGATTATGTTTTCCTAGTCTTTGATTATATGGAATAATGTGAAGATGTGAAACAAGGTCATAAGAGTACTCCTAACTTTCTAAAATTTAGAGAGTATTTATTGTGCGTGATTTTTCTCGTATATAAAGAATGAATAAACAATATTCATTTTATAATCCACCAAGACTTATTCAACCCATTAATGTTTTTCATAAACAAGATATTGTTCACGTGTGTGCGAGTTCGATTGTGAGTTAGTGTTTGCCTTTAAGGAACACAATACACAATGGGTGTCACTCCTTGTAAACCATTTCAAGTTTTATCATCCCTCTTATATGGGACAAGTGACAAAGCTTAATCCACTTTCCTCATCTTTAAACTTTAAGCTTCTGTATTTCATTCATCTTATCTCAATTTTAAACATAGTTTGGTTCGTTATGTTGCTCTCACAACGTAGAACACAAACCCATGAATAATTATTTATACAATACATATAAAAATATAATTATGGGTGTTCAAAACATTTAGCGAAAAACACATTCTCACTAAAATTTCCAACAAAACTTATTCTATTTTGGGTAAGATAGTCAATATGAAGTCATGTCAGAATTCTAAAGTACATAAGATACTCTTCGTAATACATAAATTTAATTTAATTGCAATTATATATGAACTAAACTTACTTTAAAAAAGTAATCTGATTCATACTTCACTAATTAACTCCTTATTTTACACAACATCAATTTTCTGAATTATTGACAACTTTATGTTCATGTCATAGACACTTTTATTCTTTTTAATGTCTAAGAATACAATTGGCCAACTGCAAACATTGTGACATGTAAAAGAAAAGGTTACTATCTTTCATGTTACTATTTATATAGATGAACTTGTTGATTGTAAATGTGAACATTTATTTAAAAAAAACAAAATTGTTATTTTCTTCTCTTCTTTGTCTATCTTTTAAGTAAGGAATTAGATATCTCAAGTTGTAAACCTAAATTACACAAGTCAGGGTGATGTATAACGGATGACAATGGTTAGGCTGGAGGGTGTGGTATAAAGCCTCTAGGGACTTTATCACGCCACGTCAGATTTACCTAGGCGTCACGTCATATGCAGTGGCGGATCTTGTTCGTTGAACGTGACAGGGCCGAAAGACACTTGCACTAAAAAAGCCCGGGCAAGCCCAGGCCAAACATAGTATATATAAAAAATTTCGAATGAAATTCGGAAAATTAGCACTACTGCCGAAAAACTTGCCCGGGTCGTGGCCCTGCCACACCTCTATTAAGAACCGCCCCTAGTCATATGGGTGGCTTTAAAGCCTCTCCCTTTAACTTGCATGCAATGGTTTAAAACCCCCTTCTTCCGTGCCCCTTCCCACACCCTCCTACTTTCCTCCACGTCACTTTTCTGACACCGCTGATGTGTCATACATGTGTCGAATAACGCCCAAGATTCAAGTCGTTCCACACTGTGTGGTCTAAGAAACAACAAAATTGAATAGTAAATAATAAGTTACAAGCAAAATTTGACAATTATATAGAAAGTTGGAGATCTGATGCACGAATTTGATGTTTGTGTGAATTTTGACTAATTGTGCAAGAAACCGGTGACTTTGGTAGGTTTATATTTGCAGGATAGCAGTGGAGATTACATGCAAATATTGGAGATTGCAATGAAAGCAACAACCATGGACGTTTGTGAGGAAGAACTAAACAAAGGAAGCTAAGAAACATGACCGAAATATAATATATGCCACCCCATACTACAATGTTAGCGGACATGAATACTTACCGAACGAGAATTTATGTTCATGTTCATTCATTAAGGAAATAGTTGTGTTCGTGTTCATTTGCTAATTAATTCTAGGTAACGAACTCAAACCAACGTTCATGAACAAAAACTAATGTTCACGAACACAAATGGAAACAAACGAACAAAAACAAACATTCATGAACAAAATATATAATAACCCGATACTTATTAAATTTTTTAATTGTTGGAATTTTGAAGTATTTAAATAAAATATAATAATGAACTATCGAACATAAACGGACACATTACCGAACGTTCACCAACATAAACGAATGAACACAACCTCTATTCATGTTTGTTCATTTAACTAAACGAACGAAATATCTTGTTCGGGTTTGTTCGTTTATTAAACGAACGAACACAAACGAACTTCCCACTAAATGATTCATGAACTATTCGCTGAACGTTTAGTTCAAGTGCAGCTCTACGTACCATAGTATTGCTTCCCTAAATCAATTTTCTTCAACTCCATCATGAGTAATTGAGTATGCATGGCTAATCACCCGTGATCCACAACTATGTGTAGGGTTTGTGTTATTATATTCATTTTGAGTTTTAACTCGTATTAGACATGAATAGACTTGTTTTGTTGAATCGTTTGTTGATTTAAGTTCATGTGTTTGATATGTTGTGTATGTGGTTGTTCAAAGACATATTAACTAATATCAGTTCATGTGTTCTAACTATAGTATAATGTGAATAAGAAGATAAACTCTTATATATGAGGTATTTTGGTGCCAAATTTGAGCCTTCAATAATGCGTTAAGTTAAGAATTTTCTTTCTAAAAATGCATTATATTACGTGAAATTGTGAGCGTTTACTTTCTCAAATTGCTAACAAACCTTATTTCTAATAACAGTTTTGTATCTAAAAAAACTGATTTTATTTTAATTTAATACAACTAATATGTTTATTTATAATTGAGTAAACTTTCATTTTGCTCCCCGTGGTTTGGTCACTTTAACAGTTTTGCCCCAAACCTTTAAAAATAACCATTTTACTCCTTGATCTATTTAACTTATCTCCATTTCACTCCCCGCCCCTAACTCTGTCTAAAATGTTTGTTAAAGATAAGTTTATTATGGTAATTCTATAAATATGTATTTAAATTGATTTTATAAAAGTCTAAAATATTTGTTAAAGATAAGTTTATTATGGTAATTCTATAAATATGTATTTAAATTGATTTTTTAAAATCCATTATTAATTCCTTAAAACCATTTTTTATTGATATTCAAGAGAGGAAACTTTAACTCTTACGACAGACGCCCAAAGGGTTCAGACCCTCGAAGGGTTGAAGGGCGAAACCCTTCAGGCAGAGATAAAGGCATGAGTTTCACTCCCCTCACCAAAACCCCTCAAGAAATCCTGGCAACAGAAGAAGTCAAGCAAAACTTTAGACCTCCCCGGCCTCTCCCCAAGAGTCGAAAAAATGAGAACTCCACTCAGTTCTGTGAGTTCCATGAAGAAAAGGGACATCACACCAATGATTGCTTCCAACTGAAAAAGAGGATTGAAGAGGCTGTTAAGTCAGGAGAGCTCGCTCATTTGGTAAAAGGGGTTCGAGATAAAATGGCTGAAGGCAAAGGGAAGGAAGTAAACATGGTGTATTCTGATGAAAAGGTTCCTTACAAGAAGCGACGGTTGGAAGATTGGGAGCTTCAGTGTGTCTGCTCCCCCCCCCCAACAAGGAAGGACCCACTTCCTGGTCCCCTTGTGGTTGAAGCCACCGTGGGCACCTTACAAACATGCAAAGCATACATAGACACGGGAGCAGCCACTGAAATCATGTTTGAGAAATTTTTCAACCAACTAAGCGATGCGGAGCGTTCAAGGCTCCAACCCTCCGGGACCTCCATAAAAGGTATCGCCGATATAACCCTGAAGCCTTTGGGGCAAATAACCCTTGATGTCTGTTTTAAGGAGGGATCAAAGGAAAGGACCCGATCACTAACCTTCGTGGTTATCAACATCCCTTCCAACTATGACGTAATCATAGGGAGGCCCGGACAATGTGCATTCTACATGGCAGTGTCTGTTGGCCATGGCACTGTCAAATTTCCCACTGAAAGAGGAATTGCAACCCTTCAACCCTCTCAGGAAGCTTATCTAATCGAAGGGGAAAGTTCGAATGGTGAGAAAGACAAGCAAGGGTTAGTCATCAACCCTAAATACCCTGAGCAACGAATAAGGGTCAACCCCAACCTTTCCCAAGAGACTCTTTCATACCTTGAAAAGCTGCTGAAGCATCACAGTGATGTGTTGGCCTGGTCTCCTGAAGATATGACTGGGATCCCCCGAAACATTGCTGAACACGAGTTAAGGATACCATCCAATGTCAAGCCGGTGGTTCAAAAGAAAAGAAGCCTGGCACCCGAGAGAAGCCTGGCAGCTTGCCAAGAGGTTGAAAAGCTTGTATCAGCTGGCATTCTCCGAGAGGTCAAGTACCAATCATGGATTGCAAATCCTGTTATGGTCAGAAAACCCGACAACTCTTGGAGAATGTGTATAGATTTTAAAGATCTTAACAAGGCTTGTCCCAAGGATTGCTACCCGCTCCCAGAAATTGATCTCAAGGTTGATTCTCTCACAGGGTATCCGTTTAAATGTTTTCTCGATGCATACAAAGGTTATCACCAAATCCTCATGAAGAAGGAGGATGAAGAAAAGACAGCTTTCCACACAGACAAGGGCATTTTTTGTTACCAAAAGATGCCTTTTGGCCTCAAGAATGCGGGTGCAACCTACCAACGACTCGTCGATAAGGCCTTTGAAAACCAAATTGGTAGAAACATGGAGGCATATGTCGATGACCTGGTGATCAAAAGCAAAACGGAATACCAAATGCTTGACGATATCCAAGAAACCTTCAAAAACCTTAGAAAGATCAACATGAAGCTTAACCCGGAAAAATGCTCGTTTGGATTTGATGAAGGAAAATTCCTGGGTCACATCGTTGGAAAGCAAAGTATCAAAGCCAACCCTAACAAGGTAAAAGCTGTCCTTGAAGCTAAACCACCGAGAACCAAGAAGGAGGTTGAAAGCTTGAACGGTAAGCTTGCAGCCTTGAAGCGTTTTACCTCAAAACTGGCCGAAAGGTCTCTACCATTCTACAAAACGCTCAAGAACTGCTCAGATAAAAAAGATTTCAGATGGACCAATGAAGCTGAAGAAGCTTTCAATCAAATGAAGCAGCACTTAGCTTCCCTACCTGATATCGCAGCACCAGAAACTGGGGAGCTCATATCGGTGTACCTTTCAGTTGCCGACGAAGCCATCAGTGCAGTTCTCACTATTGAAAGAGACAAGGCTCAGGTACCCGTTTATTTTTTCAGCAAAACTCTAAAACTAGCTGAAACCAAATATCCTCCCCTTGAAAAACTCGCTCTAGCCCTGGTCCAAACAGCCAGAAGGCTTAGAAGATACTTCCAAGCACATCCTATACAAGTGGTCACTGACCAACCTGTCAAGAATGTGCTTGAAAAAACTGAGAACTCAGGAAGGTTGGCAAAATGGGCAGTGGAACTAGGTGAACATAACATCACCTACGTCCCACGAAAAGCCATCAAAGAATATAGTGTGATGTTCGGTGGTTAAACTCGCCGGAGAAGGTGGTGGGAGTGTTGGTGTTTGTCGTTTAGTGTATCTACTGTCATATTCACGTGTTTTTACTAGGACTAGTGGCCTCCCTACTCTTCGGTCTTTCCATAAAAGTTAAAGGTGGTTATGTATATTTTTTTAAATACTTTATGTAAGATTAAATACTTATATTATATTATATTATAATAATACTAATAGATCAAAATATAAGTATACTTATAATATAATTATAATATAATGTATTAGTCGGTAATTGTTGATCGACTGATTTATTCTTATTAACTAATAAGGTTTTTCGTTGCGTGTATTTAAGGAGATAATTAGAGAGAATTTTAGTTTAGACTCTAACAATAACATCGCATAACCTTGACCTCGTCTCTCTTTCTTCATATTACGAATTCTTTAACTCTAAAGAACTTGGAACTACCATCAATCATATTCATCCTAAATAGGTACTGGATCAAGCTGACATTCATGTCTACATCGATGTTTGCATCAATCACTGGATTATCTGCTGCTCTGGATGCTGTAACAGGTATTATTTATATGTTTTCATTCATTACATATTAACAGAACTGATCAACGTGTGGTATCAGAGCATATGTTGCTTACGTAAGTTCTGTTAGTTTTCCTTATGTTTGGAATTAAACTGGAAAACTAAAATATTGAGGAAAACCAAATTATGAACTTACTGTTCACGCTTTCTGTAGAAATCTAGAAAAGAATTGATGTTTTAATCGGGTTAATTTTTATGAGAAATCTGAATTATTGTCTATACTTGAAATCCACACATAAGTATTAGTATAAGGTTTCGATTCCAAGTGAAAGTTCATAAGATTCTTCAATGCTGCTCTTCGTGTTCATTATAAAACTCGAAGAATCATTAAGATTTAGGATGAATCGATTAAATAGATTATGTTTTCCTAGTCTTTGATTATATGGAATAATGTGAAGATGTGAAACAAGGTCATAAGAGTACTCCTAACTTTCTAAAATTTAGAGAGTATTTATTGTGCGTGATTTTTCTCGTATATAAAGAATGAATAAACAATATTCATTTTATAATCCACCAAGACTTATTCAACCCATTAATGTTTTTCATAAACAAGATATTGTTCACGTGTGTGCGAGTTCGATTGTGAGTTAGTGTTTGCCTTTAAGGAACACAATACACAATGGGTGTCACTCCTTGTAAACCATTTCAAGTTTTATCATCCCTCTTATATGGGACAAGTGACAAAGCTTAATCCACTTTCCTCATCTTTAAACTTTAAGCTTCTGTATTTCATTCATCTTATCTCAATTTTAAACATAGTTTGGTTCGTTATGTTGCTCTCACAACGTAGAACACAAACCCATGAATAATTATTTATACAATACATATAAAAATATAATTATGGGTGTTCAAAACATTTAGCGAAAAACACATTCTCACTAAAATTTCCAACAAAACTTATTCTATTTTGGGTAAGATAGTCAATATGAAGTCATGTCAGAATTCTAAAGTACATAAGATACTCTTCGTAATACATAAATTTAATTTAATTGCAATTATATATGAACTAAACTTACTTTAAAAAAGTAATCTGATTCATACTTCACTAATTAACTCCTTATTTTACACAACATCAATTTTCTGAATTATTGACAACTTTATGTTCATGTCATAGACACTTTTATTCTTTTTAATGTCTAAGAATACAATTGGCCAACTGCAAACATTGTGACATGTAAAAGAAAAGGTTACTATCTTTCATGTTACTATTTATATAGATGAACTTGTTGATTGTAAATGTGAACATTTATTTAAAAAAAACAAAATTGTTATTTTCTTCTCTTCTTTGTCTATCTTTTAAGTAAGGAATTAGATATCTCAAGTTGTAAACCTAAATTACACAAGTCAGGGTGATGTATAACGGATGACAATGGTTAGGCTGGAGGGTGTGGTATAAAGCCTCTAGGGACTTTATCACGCCACGTCAGATTTACCTAGGCGTCACGTCATATGCAGTGGCGGATCTTGTTCGTTGAACGTGACAGGGCCGAAAGACACTTGCACTAAAAAAGCCCGGGCAAGCCCAGGCCAAACATAGTATATATAAAAAATTTCGAATGAAATTCGGAAAATTAGCACTACTGCCGAAAAACTTGCCCGGGTCGTGGCCCTGCCACACCTCTATTAAGAACCGCCCCTAGTCATATGGGTGGCTTTAAAGCCTCTCCCTTTAACTTGCATGCAATGGTTTAAAACCCCCTTCTTCCGTGCCCCTTCCCACACCCTCCTACTTTCCTCCACGTCACTTTTCTGACACCGCTGATGTGTCATACATGTGTCGAATAACGCCCAAGATTCAAGTCGTTCCACACTGTGTGGTCTAAGAAACAACAAAATTGAATAGTAAATAATAAGTTACAAGCAAAATTTGACAATTATATAGAAAGTTGGAGATCTGATGCACGAATTTGATGTTTGTGTGAATTTTGACTAATTGTGCAAGAAACCGGTGACTTTGGTAGGTTTATATTTGCAGGATAGCAGTGGAGATTACATGCAAATATTGGAGATTGCAATGAAAGCAACAACCATGGACGTTTGTGAGGAAGAACTAAACAAAGGAAGCTAAGAAACATGACCGAAATATAATATATGCCACCCCATACTACAATGTTAGCGGACATGAATACTTACCGAACGAGAATTTATGTTCATGTTCATTCATTAAGGAAATAGTTGTGTTCGTGTTCATTTGCTAATTAATTCTAGGTAACGAACTCAAACCAACGTTCATGAACAAAAACTAATGTTCACGAACACAAATGGAAACAAACGAACAAAAACAAACATTCATGAACAAAATATATAATAACCCGATACTTATTAAATTTTTTAATTGTTGGAATTTTGAAGTATTTAAATAAAATATAATAATGAACTATCGAACATAAACGGACACATTACCGAACGTTCACCAACATAAACGAATGAACACAACCTCTATTCATGTTTGTTCATTTAACTAAACGAACGAAATATCTTGTTCGGGTTTGTTCGTTTATTAAACGAACGAACACAAACGAACTTCCCACTAAATGATTCATGAACTATTCGCTGAACGTTTAGTTCAAGTGCAGCTCTACGTACCATAGTATTGCTTCCCTAAATCAATTTTCTTCAACTCCATCATGAGTAATTGAGTATGCATGGCTAATCACCCGTGATCCACAACTATGTGTAGGGTTTGTGTTATTATATTCATTTTGAGTTTTAACTCGTATTAGACATGAATAGACTTGTTTTGTTGAATCGTTTGTTGATTTAAGTTCATGTGTTTGATATGTTGTGTATGTGGTTGTTCAAAGACATATTAACTAATATCAGTTCATGTGTTCTAACTATAGTATAATGTGAATAAGAAGATAAACTCTTATATATGAGGTATTTTGGTGCCAAATTTGAGCCTTCAATAATGCGTTAAGTTAAGAATTTTCTTTTTAAAAATGCATTATATTACGTGAAATTGTGAGCGTTTACTTTCTCAAATTGGTAACAAACCTTATTTCTAATAACAGTTTTGTATCTAAAAAAACTGATTTTATTTTAATTTAATACAACTAATATGTTTATTTATAATTGAGTAAACTTTCGTTTTGCTCCCTGTGGTTTGGTCACTTTAACGGTTTTGTCTCAAACCTTTAAAAATAACCATTTTACTCCTTGATTTATTTAACTTATCTCCATTTCACTCCCCGCCCCTAACTATGTCTAAATTGTTTGTTAAAGATAAGTTTATTATGGTAATTCTATAAATATGTATTTAAATTGATTTTATAAAAGTCTAAAATGTTTGTTAAAGATAAGTTTATTATGGTAATTCTATAAATATGTATTTAAATTGATTTTTTAAAATCCATTATTAATTCCTTAAAACCATTTTTTATTGATATTCAATATAAATAAAATATATAAATATATATAATTAGGTTAATACTATTTTAAATATTGTACGGGTTGAATAAATCTGATTTTATATAGCAAATAATAAAAGAATGTTATATCTTCAAAAACCCTGTGTATTACACGGGTTTATCTATTGTTAAAAAAATCTTTCTAAATCAAAATGGATTTTTTTATTATTTTTTTAAATTAGGTTAATACTATTTTAAATATTTGGTTTGATTAATACGTTGTTTAATATAATTTCTCATAGTAAACAATAATAACATTAACATTAAATAATATGCATATTTATCCACTATTAAGTGAAACAATGCTTTTTAGTTTAGATAAGACTTTACGATTTGAAGTTAAGTTTATGCCAATAATTTAGGGTTGATAAATTTATATTAATTTAATTGATATTTAATAATTTAAATTTAATAATAATTATCTACAATTAAGAATGGTCTAGAATAATGACAAGTGTCCCAAAATTAGTTTCTTTGAATAATGACAAGTGTCCCAAAATTAGTTTCTTTTATTATATAGTTTAGATATTTAAAAGAAAATGAATATGTATTTTCTCTTAAAGGATAACTTAAAATTAGAGTAAATTACAAGTTTTGTCCTTTATGTTTACATCAAATTTCTGACGTTGTCCTTTTGGTAAAAAAATTACAGGTGGTGTCCTTTACCTTTTAAAATCTTGCATGTTTTGTCCTTTAGATCAAACTTGGTTAGAAATCTCAGTTAAAGAATATCATGTGCAATGCACATGAGGGTAAAATGGTCATTCCCTCTCAACTCTTTTAATTCCCCATTTATAACCCACACCAAGCCCTAACCAACCCAAATTCATCTCTTCAATTTACCTGTCATCAAATTTTTTTGGGTTTTCTTCATCCTCCAAATCAATCATGGTTTTCTGCTATTGTGGAAGATAGTGTTTGGAAGCGATGATAATTATGAAACTTGATGTTACAGAACGTTAAATTGGATTATTTGAAGAGCTATTATGAAATAACAATGGTTTGTTTACCAGGAGGCTATCTAACGTACTAGTGCAACTAAAATCAGGGCAACCAAGCTGCCCATAATTGGAGATTTACAGCAGTGCGGATAAAGTTATACCTGCAGGATCAGTTGAGTCTTTCATCGAGGCACAACAGAGAATGGGGCATGTGGTTAGATCACGAGCTATACACGACTCAACTCTCACAGTTTTTCAAGGACTGCGTGCTTGATTCTCGCAGACATAATTAAAACGGTGGTGATGTTTTGACAACCTTGATTCTTTAAATTTTTACTTCTAATCTGAGTTTTGTTTCAGGGAGGGGATGAATATACACAAGAAGAATAAGTGTCATGTTTTTGACTCTTGCTCTCAAATCAAATTGTTTCTGTAATTTGGTTTGTTACTCAAAGCATATGAAATTGTGAGTCCAATCTTTTGTTTCGTTGGACATTGATGGTTAACATGATAAGCTATTTTCGGTTAATTTGTCATGAATTGAAGAGATAAACTTGGGTTGGTGAGGGGTTGGTGTGGGTTATAAATGGGGAATAAATGACCATTTTACCCTCATGTGCATTGCACATGACCTTTTTTAACTGAGATTTCTAACCAGGTTTGGTCTAAATGACAAAACGGGTAAGATTTTGAAAGGTAAAGGACACCGCCTGTAAACTTTTGGCCAAAAGAACAGCGCCTGAAATTTGATGCAAACATAAAGGACAAAACTTGTAATTTACTTTTTAAAATTATTTCTAATAATTGTGTTACATTAATCCACATTAGGTGAGAGGTATATATGTCATAAATTTTATTTCATGTTTAAATATATGATTAAATGTGAGTGACAAGCTATAAGTCATGGTCATTTACTAATGTACTGACACGTTCATCGAACTTGTACGTAGGACAAGTGTGAATGGAAAATTTATTGATTTCTACTTTATAAGAACCTCTATCCCTTATTCAGTTATTCCATCCCTCATTGGATGGGGCAAATGACATAAACAATACCATCCTATTATAGCCTAGTGGTATTTTGGTGGTGGGATAAAGCTTATGACCATTAGGTTATGGGTTTGATTCTCACAAAGAGGGTTTTTCTCAGATTTATTGGGTTTCCTCCTGAATTGGTGTATAGGCATTATTGCCTAGTGGAGATGGATATGATCGGGTGGTTCTGCTGATGGCACGATGATACTCAAATGGTCCGTTAGTGATCCAAATTTGCCGTTAGAAAAATGACATAAACAATGAAACATAATTTTTAATCAAATAACACCATCAATAAAACATACAAACTTGTGGATTAACCAAATAAATAAAATAGATCATTAATGTCGAATCCATAGTCAGAAACGACGGGCGTTCAAAGAATAAGTTCGATGCTCTCTCTCCATTCATTTCTTTGAATTTATAATTACATTGTGCATCTCTATTTTAGGATAGAGATCAATACAAATCGTTACAATATATACGAAATATACACTTGCTATTAGGCGTTACTAATCTTAGACTCGGCAAGATCCGGTTCAGATTCCTCCTTTCATCGCGTGGTGACGGTTCTTCTTGCGGGACATCAAGCCTTGGGCTGCGACCACAGGTAAATTTCGTTAGAGGACTAATAAGTTGAATATCGAGAAAATATAAATCATAAATTTATATATAATATTTATTAGTGAAATAACTTAATGCATAAAATAAGGAAACAAAAGAAAAAGCTATATTTAATCTTTTAAATTTTCAGTTCTTTCTTAAGTAATTAAGGGTTGTTTGACAAGTACTAAATGGGTAAGTGATGAAACAGCAAGAGGTATGAACCATTAAGTGTTAAACAAGTAAGAGGTCTGAACCATTAAGTGTTAAACAAGTAAGAGGTCTGAACCATTAAGAACCACTATAATGCTTAACCATTCAAAGACAAATATCTGACAAATTCAGATAAGAGTTCTTAACCATTCAGACTCAGTATAATGCTTAACCATTCTGAGACAAATGTCTGAACCATTCAGACATTTGCTTGTGAAACAAACAGTCGAAACTATTAAGTGCTAAATCAGTAAGAGACCTGAATCATTAAGAGTTGAAACAAACAGCCCTAAATAACATTGTTATAATTAAAAGGAATCATATACTAATTTTTTGATATTTTAGTTACGTATCATGAACGTAATTATTGCCACATAAGAAAAGCTAAAAATTCATATCAAGCCAATATTTTTTTTAACGTAAACGCTACTCTATTACTCCAATAAATTCTAAATTAATCTTATGCCGGGGTTTGAATTTAGGACCTAGTATGCCTCTACTAAGTATACTAGCCCCATACATATTAACACAATATTTAAGTACTTTTGATCCTACACGTGAAATGCCCCCCAAAATATAGTATCAATAGTTTTTTGTAGGGGTGCAAACGAGCCGAGCGGCTCGCGAGCTACTCGAGATTGGCTCGAGAAAAAGCTCGAAATGAGCCGAGCCTTATCGAGTCCGAGCCGAGCTTGAGCCTCAAAACAAAACTCGTTTGTTTATCGAGCCCGAGCTCGAGCCTCACATGTGAAGCTCGTTAGGCTCGTCGAGCCTTAGTGTAAACGAGCCGAGTCGAGCCGAGCTTATTCAAACTTGTTTACAAGCCGACCTCGAACCTAAAAAATAAGCTTATTTAGTAAACGAGCTCGAGCCCGAGCTTCACTTATCGAGCTCACGAGCCTAAAAAGTCTATTATTTATATTATTTTTATTTAATATATTAATTAATAGATAATAAACGAGCCGAGCCCGAGCCGAGTTCGAGCTTGAGAAAATATAAACGAGCCGAGCTCGAGCCTTGAAAACAAAGCTCGAATCGAGCCGAGCTCGAGCCCGAGCTCACATAAAGTTAATCGAGCTCGAGCTCGAGCCTGGTCAAGCTCGGGCTCGGCTCGGCTCGTTTGCACCCTTAGTTTTTTGCTATTAAAAGTAAACGAATAATTTCTTTTAAAAAGTTAAAGTTACGTTATTATTTTATCTTTCCCATGTAATGTAATAATAAAAAAGGCAACACTTTTGATTTTACATTATTATACATATATAATAATATATAATTGGTTGATCACTTACTAGAGTCGTCGTCATCATCAGCATACTCCGTAAATTCCACCAATAGCAAAGCTAAGGTAGGGTCTGAGGAGGGTAAGATGTAGACAACCTTACCTCTACCCCGTAGGAATAGAGAGGTTGCTTCCGGTGATCACTTACTTGTAAACTTGATTAAGTTACTTGTGTTTTGTAAAAAAAAATGCGTAGTGATATGATGAGAGCCTGGAATAACGGTGTTGTATGAAACAATATGCAGTTTGATGCTCATCCCATTGAGAAAAGTGATCATAATGTCGATCATGGCAAGAAAGTACTTAGCTAGACGCCTGGGCTTGAGCGCTTAAACACCCTCCCTTTCAAGGGACGTACTTTACGACATCTATATTTTATAGTTTAAATACTGTTTTAGGGTTAAAATGTTTCTACGGCAAATTGAATTGGAAATCATATGCTGTGTGTGATCTAAACTACATGAGACAAGTTAGATATAGTTGAAACTGTTATTGCTGTTGAATTTACTGTCTTTTTCTTGTAAAATTTATGTTGATTAATACTGATTACTGAATGATTGTTACGAAACACTTTCAAAAGGTTTAGGAATGATTGTTACGAAACACTTTCAAACGGTTTTGGCGCCAACCAACCAAATCCATAACCGTCTTCATAACTGTCATCAAGTCTATGTATATATATATATTCACTGTCGGATCATGTTCTAACTGCCAAGATATCGACATCCATTCATTACCTTCAAGATCTTTGAATTGGTTTGTGAGGTTAGTGTTTTCGATATCCAACACGTGTTGGACCGTTGATTTTACCTCGCTTGGGACTAGATTTCAAGCTTCAAGCTCTTCAAGGACATTGTGCGTGTTGGGTCTAATGAAACAAATGAAAAGTGGATGAGTTGCATGTGTTCTTTCATTACTTTACTCTTTTCAGGGGTTTTCAGAATAAATTCTAGAACCAACATTATGTCTTGTTGTTGCTTCTTTGGTTTGAAGGCTTCGATTTTAGAAAAAAAAAATGTTACACAAATTTGGATAGGGTGTGGTCATATGAAGTTGGGTGATTTTGGTGAGTTTATGATGTATTTGAACTCATTGACTTTCATAACATGCTTTATTTTTTATTTGATCTGTAAGACAACTTGAAACCATTTAAAAAAGATATTATTAAAGTATCATGTTAGTTAGAAGATGTATAAAACAATACCCTTTAATTTTTTTGGGGTTATTGGATTATAATAATCCTAAGTTTCAGCTGTCGGCCGATAATAATCTTAACTTTAAAAATTCCCTCTAACGATCCTAACTTGTAAGAATTTGACCCCCACTGATCCCTTTCCAATATAGGTGCACTTAAATCATTTAAGGAGACAGCAGGTACTTGAATCTATTGAGGAGACAAAATTCTTAAATGTTAGAAAATGATTAACGGGGGCCAAATTCTTACAAGTTGGGATCGTTGGAGGGATTTTTTAAAGTATGGATTATTATCAGTCAACATGTGAAACTTAAGATTATTAAAATCCAATAACCTTTTTTTTTTTTACTTTCGAAATTACTTTACTGATTTTGTGTACATTTATCCAAACTCTTGCATTTGATAAATCATGTTGATCATGATTACACATTGACCAATATGCCTTAATTTGAAAGGCACTAAAAGAGTTACTTAACAATTAACTTACGGCATTTTGACATGATGACTAGACGGATTAATGTTGAAACATAACACTAAAAGAAGAGTTTAGTCATGAAGTTTTAAAAAACGAGAACTCATGCAATTCGACAAACCTTGGACATGATTTTTGTAATTAACTCTTAGAAATATATATTATAACTTTCAAATAAGGTGAAATCAAATAAGTTACAATAACGGAAATGAAATAAATTACAATTCTAGTTAAGGTTATGTTTTATACAGGTAAAATAAATCTGATTAAAAAGTCTATAATCTTGTTTGATTAGATATGTCGTATCTCATATGTATAAAATATTAACTATGTTAGATGGTGACTTTCTCTATAAGAGATCGTCGGTTGGAGTCTCGTTTGTTAAAAAATGCCATGTGCGAGCTAAGGGTTTTATCACAGTAAGCCTTCGAGTGGTGGATTTCCATTAGAATTTGTGACAGGTCGGGCAACTAGTGCGTTTTGCGATCTGTGAGTGACCTTTTGCCTATGGATGTACCCGGGTGTAGAGGTGCACAAAATGGGTTTTGGGTTGTACCCGGAACTGGGTACAACCCAATTAGGTACTATTGGACCCGGGTATTAGGAACAGTTGGGTAGGAACCAGAACCAGGTATAAGGATTTATAAATAACCCAGTGTAACTGATTCGGGTAGGAACCGAGTTCGTGTAATCCGGAACCGGGTACAAATAGGGTATGCCTATTTTTTAAAAAAAAATTACCATTCGGAACCGGTTTTCTTATTACCATTATATCCCTCACTTAGTGTAAATAGGTCTCGAATGTTTAGTTTTAACCACACCACTTCTCTAACTCTCAAAAACACAAAATCGCTTAACTTTTTTCACATCTCCAAGACTCCAACGATTGCAAGCAACGAGAATTTTGTTTTGGTTCTTGGAACCAAAAGAAACCCAGAGGTCCGGAAACACTTCGACCTGTGTCTTATGTGGGACAACACCGAGATGGCTCAATGCAAATATTGTGAAAAGTTCATGAAAGTCGTGGCAAACTCGATGCTTAAAAAACATACGGAGAAACATCGGACGGTTAAAAAAGCGAAAAAGGAGGGCGAGTCGTCTGGAACCGCTGGTCAAAAGTAGTGATAGTGTTTAACTTCCACTTTATGTGCTATTTGTTTAAGTTTTTCGTTAATTTTAATGTTTAAGCTAAGGATATTAGGATGTACTGTTTGATATTTAATGTTTGAATGAATCATGTTTTAATGTTTAAATATACAACTTATATAAAATAACATTAATATTAAACATACTTAACATTACACATAAATACTAATATTAAAATACTAAAAGTCTAAAACTAAAACTAACATACTAATACTAACTACAATTGAACATCCATTATAAGCTTATGTAGGCCCATATTCGATCTTGAACAACAACGATTCCTTGTTATCAAATGCAATAACGAGTGCGTAAACCAAGTTAGAGCATCAAACCAAGCACACGACAATCAATAACACAAGATAATACTCGATAACATTCCACGTATTGATTTCAGGAGAGTTTTGGTACAAAATACAAATGATACGCTCTCACACAAAGCCTTATGTCCAAGTCTTACATTCCACAAGACATGTTGTATTTATAGGAAACACACCAGCAGTCAAACGACATGGGCATGGTCTAAATGACAAGAAGTGTCATTTGGACACATGACTAAACGACACCACATCTTGTTTAGGTTGTCCACAACTAACAACCCATGTCCTTTGGGTAACACTCAAACGACACCATATGCAAACAACAAGTAATGTTGTTTGCAATACCTAGATGTCGTTTGGAATTGTTGGGCCAAGTCAAAGGATGTCGTTTGACTTTGTCAACTTACACAAATCAAACACAAACAATCTTTAAACGTTTATACAACGATCGAAAGATATACAAAATGATAAATTACAAGCTGCAGACAAAAGAGCATCAACAACTTCCAAATTTCAAGATTGGTAAACGATTTTCCATTAACTCGATCATACTCGACTATTGATTCTTCAATAACTCGCTCATCGTCATTTGCGTCTTCCGACTCGTCTATTCGTTGGTCGTAAATTTCGTGAAATCTTCCTATTAGTTGGGCCATGCTTATGATGTTTGCTTTAAGAGCATTACATTTACATTCGGTTGGATAACCCATTTCCTCGCCAAACCTCTCCTTAACCCGAGACCAAAAACCCCTCCCAAAGTTATTACTTGGACCCTTCCCATGTAAGTCTTCGATCCTAACGTGTACAAAAGCTAGACCTAACGTATATTCCTCTTCGTCACTCCAAACGACATTTTCGTAAGTTATTTGTTTTGCGGTTTTTTGGGTTCATTTAAGTGTTTTCGAGTTAAGTAATCAAACAATACAACCCAAAGGTATTCGTAGTGATTTTGGATGCCAAATAACCGGTTCCAACGATCAAAATAGTAAATACCCGGTTATTGTACTAATTTTAATATTAGGAACCAATTTTTTTTTAACCATTAAAACCGATTCCTACCCGGGTAAAAACAGGTCAGGTAGGACCCGGTGTTGGCCAAAAATAGTGGATCTGAGTAGAACCAATAGGGTATAAACAGGTTGGGACCGGTTCTTCTTACCACCGGGTATAAACGGGTCGGGTACCCGGGTTCGGTTTACCCGAGTGGCCATGCTTTATTCGGCGTCCAAAAAATGTTAGATGGGCTGTTGGCTATTTATAAAGTTGGCCCATCATAAACTTTTAGCCCATTTTAAATGTACCAATAGGCGATAGCCCATTGATGATTCATTCTTATCAAGATGTAAGGACTACTAGTAAACTCTTGTATATGATAATGTCACCATGGCTTCTTCATCATCATCACCATTCTCAGTTAATTTCATATTTCCACCCACTCGAACATGCTCTTCAAACTTCAGATTGTTTTGTAGCAATCAAATAATTCAACTTGAAACCCAACAACAGATTATCCCCAAAAAGAAGAACCAAAGAAAACCCAGACCTAGTTTCTCCGAACAAGTTCTTGAAAAATGGTCTCGCAAACCCACTTCATTGGGAGACAAATTCCCATGGCAGAAACAAGAAATGCAACAACAAGAAGCCAAATTTGCAATCAAAGAAGAAGAAGAAGAAGAAAGGGTTTTAGATGAGTCAAGAATCGGTAGCAACTCGCTTGTGGGTGACTCAGTGAGTTTTGATTCTATAAAAAGTGTAAATACTGCTCCTTGGGTAAAGAAAACTAAACCCCAGAAAGAAAGTTTCGATTTTGAAGATGGGAATTCACAAAAAGATAGTGAGAATGGTAAAATTGATGGTGGGTATGTTGGTAACTCGTTTGTGGGTGACTCAGTGAGTTTTGATTCTATAAAAAGTGTAAATCTTGCTCCTTGGGTAAAGAAAACTAAACCCCAGAAAGAAAGTTTCGATTTTGAAGATGGGAATTCACAAAAAGATAGTGAGAATGGTAAAATTGATGGTGGGTATGTTAGTAACTCGTTTGTGGGTGACTCAGTGAGTCTTGATTCTATAAAAAGTGTAAATCTTGCTCCTTGGGTAAAGAAAACTAAACCCCAGAAAGAAAGTTTCGATTTTGAAGATGGGAATTCACAAAAAGATAGTGAGAATGGTAAAATTGATGGTGGGTATGTTAGTAACTCGTTTGTGGGTGACTCAGTGAGTTTTGAGTCCAAAAAAAGTGTAAAGCTTGCTCCTTGGGTTCAGAAAAGTAAACCCCAGAAACAAAGTTTTGATTTTGAAGATGGGAATTTAGAAAAAGATAGTGAGAAGGATGAAATTGATGATGAACATGTTTCAAATAATGGTCAAGAAAGTCAAAGGAGTGAGAGGGTGCCATGGGAAAGAGAGAAAGATTTGTTTCAGAGTAATAGCAATACACCACTGGCAGAGAAACTGATACCGGAATTCGAGTTGAAGAGATTGAGGAACAAAGCTGGGAGGATGGTGGAAAGGTTTAGAGTTGGTGCAGCTGGAGTTACACAGGAATTAGTGGAGTCAATACATGATAAATGGAAAACTGTTGAGGTTGTGAAGTTGAAATTCAAAGGGCCTTCTACCATGAATATGAAAAGAATTCATGAAAGTTTAGAGGTCAGTTAGCCTTCTGTTTGGTTGATTCAAGTGTAGACAAAATGACAAATACTATGTTGTAGACTTGTAGGCACTCAAACATTAAGAACTCGACACATACACTAGACAACGTTGTAGGTTTTCGATTGCTAGAATAGTTTCTGTTACCAAGTTTCATGTTAATTGTTAAGTATGTATGCTAAAAGTTCACAAACACCAACCAATATTGAACTTGATACTTACTCCTAGGGGTGCAAACGAGCCGAGCTACTCGCGAGCTACTCGAGCTCGGCTCGAAAAAAAGCTCGAACGAGCCGAGGTTAAACGAGCTCGAGCTCGAGCCCGAGCCTAAAAACAAGCTCGTTTAGTAAACGAGCCCGAGCCAGAGCTTTGCTTATCGAGCTCGAGCCGGCTCGCGAGCCTTAACGAACTTTCTTTTTATATATTTTTTATTAATATATTAAACATATACTTAAATAATAATGTTTACCATTTATATAAATCTAAAAGAATAACTAAATGTATAACAATAATTATAATTAATAAAAATTAATTAATAAATACTAAACGAGTCGAGCCCGAGCCGAGCTCGAGCTTGAAAAATTACCTTCAACCCGAGCTCGAGCTTTAGAAATAAAGTTCGAATCGAGCCGAGCTCGAGCCTGGTCGAGCTCGGGCTCGGCTCGGCTCGTTTGCACCCCTACTTACTCCCTTTGACTTTCAGTAAGTCAAATCGTATTTTCCGCTGATAAATTCTTCAAATGTGTTTCATTTTTGCTTTCTAACAGAGTAGAACGGGTGGCTTAGTGATATGGAGATCAGGCAGTTCGGTTGTATTATTCAGAGGAATGGCTTATAACCTTCCCTGTGTACAATCGTTTACAGAACATAAATCAAAGCATACAGAAAACGAATCATCAATAAATTATGCGGGTCGATATGTTAAGGATCTTTCTGAAGAAGAATTATTAGATTTAGAAGAGCTCAATCTCGTTTTAGATGGATTGGGCCCGCGGTTCAAGGATTGGTCAGGACGCGAGCCACTACCTATAGATGCAGATTTGCTTCCTTCTTTGGTTGAAGGGTATAAACGTCCTTTTAGACTTCTCCCGTACGGGACAAGACCTGGCTTACGAGATAAAGAGATGACCTTTATTCGTAGGACGGCAAGAACAATGCCTCCGCATTTTGCACTTGGTATGTACTAGTCTTGATAAAGAGATGACCTTTATTTGTGAAAAGACTAAATTACCCTCATTTTTTCCTGCTTGATTGCCATAAAGGAAGAAATAGAGATTTGCAAGGCCTTGCGGTTGCAATGGCAAAGCTATGGGAAAGAAGTGCTATTGCAAAGATAGCGATCAAGCGTGGTGTGCACAACACTCGTAATGAAAGAATGGCGGAAGAGCTCAAGGTTAGATCTTTTAAACATTTTTTAAACTGCCATTTTGGTCCTTGAGGTTTGGTTACTTTTGCCACTTTAGTCCAAAACTCAAACCTTTTGCATCTGGGTCCCTGTGGTTTCAGTTTTATTGCCATTTTGGTCCAAAAATGAAATCAGGTCATACTTGTCTTATAAAATCCTGCAATTTTGTCATTTTCCTCAGGGGCAAATCAGGTCATATTTGTCTTATAAAATATGGTATTAATTTATAAAAAAGAAATGATCATTTTGCCCCTGCTGAAAATGACAAAATAACAGGATTTTATAAGACAAATATGACCTGATTTCATTTTTGGACCAAAATGGCAATAAAACTGAAACCACAGGGACCCAGATGCAAAAAGTTTGAGTTTTGGACTAAAGTGGCAAAATTGACCAAACCACAGGGACCAAAATGGCAGTTTACTCTTTTTCTTTTTTGTGTGCTTTCGTCAGTTAAAGATGACTGAAATGACCATTGGGTCGTTTGATTTAGAGACTGACAGGAGGAACTATAGTCTCTAGAAACAAGGACTATATCGTCTTTTACAGGGGTAACGACTTTTTACCGCCTAATGTGACAAAAACATTGACGAAAGCGCAAGAACTAAGCATTAATCGCCAAGAAGATGAAGACAAAGCACGAGAAAGGGCTTCAACTTTCATTGATTTGACTACTAAAAACGCTGTTAAAGGCCCGTTAGTCGCCGGGACCCTAGCGGAAACCATGGCGGCTACCTCAAGATGGGGAAGCGAGCCTGACAGCGAGGAGGTTGAGAGAATGAGGAGGGAATCAGCCGTTGCCCGACACACTTCTCTTGTCAAACTTCTTGAAAACAAGCTAGCCCTTGTAAGTTACAAACCCCCCCCCCCCCCCCCCCCCCCCAAGTTCACTTATCTCATGAGTCCAAGGGTATTTTAATCAATTTTACATACTTCACGGATTGCAGGCCAAAGGAAAGATAAAAAAGGCAGAAAGGGTGTTAGCAAAAGTTCAAGAATATTTACGACCAGCACAACTTCCTACCGATCTGGAGACGCTAACCGATGAGGAGAGGTTTTCGCTTCGTAAGATAGGTTTAAGTATGAAACCATACTTGGAGTTAGGTAAAAATACATTTTCATCTCTAAAGAATTTCATTTAATCCTTTGTCGGTTAATTTAACAACGTTTAACGAAGATCGGGATGTTTAGGGAGGCGAGGTGTTTTTGACGGTACGGTTGAAAATATGCACCTACATTGGAAGTATAGGGAGCTAGTCAAGATAATGGTGGAGCGAAAAAGCTTTGCACAAGT
Organism: Helianthus annuus; assembly: GCF_002127325.2. Lineage (NCBI taxonomy): Eukaryota > Viridiplantae > Streptophyta > Magnoliopsida > Asterales > Asteraceae > Helianthus > Helianthus annuus. The sequence continues at coordinate 203,675,415 of NC_035436.2, read as the reverse complement.
GAAACATGTGGCTATTTCTCTTGAGGCGGAAAGCGGTGGAGTTTTGGTGTCGGTAGACAAAACCACCAAAGGCTATGCCATCATAGTTTATCGTGGAAAGAATTACGAGCGACCGAAAGAAATAAGGCCGAAAAATCTTTTGACTAGAAGAAAAGCTTTAGCGCGTGCAATTGAATTGCAAAGACGCGAGGTAGGGCTATATTTGATAATGTTTTTAGGCAGTGGCGAAGCTTGAATTTTTCGGCCGGGGGGGGGGGGGCGAAAACGTATATACCCAAAAATTTCTATAGAATCGGGGGGGCGAAAACGTATATACCCACAAATTTCTATACGAAAACTACATATATAACACTACTGAGCGAAAAATTCGGGGGGGGGGGGGGGGGGGGGGCGGGCGCCCCTCCCCGCCCCTCTTATCCTTCGCCCTTGTTTTTAGGGGCAATGACTGTTTACCGTCGTTTTTGAAATTACGCAGGCTTTAAAGTATCATATCCTGGAGTTATCGAAAAGGATTGAGAAGCTGAAATCGGAACTTGTATGATTTATGGAACTCTCTTTAACTTCTTTTTCGATGGTTCACAAGTGTATTTTCGTAAATAAACAAGTATTATGAACTATTGGATTTGCAGGAGGACATGAAAATGATTGATGAAGTTGATGAGGAGACGTTGAGATCAAGAATAGAAGATGATTTAGGTTCCGAGTCTGAATCTGATTCGGATGATCGTCATGAAACGGCAGAGGTAATCTCAAAATCAAGCGCCCGCTAAATATTATATAGGAATATTGGATTTTAATAATCCCTACTCGTCGTTGGCCACCAACAGTCCCAACTTAAAAAATAACCATATTGGCCTCCAATGGATCCTGACTAACAGAACCCTAATGCCGTTAGTCTCCGGTCGCCGGAAAAACGTTTTTGGCCGGAAAATTTCTTTTTGGTCTAAAAACTCAACCTTTTCGTCCCAAACCTCTTTGTAAGCTTATTACGGACCTTTAGGAACTTTTTTCTAGCAAAAGCTCCAATTATTGAGGTCGCCGGAAAACTCCTTTTTTGGCGGAAAACTTCTTTTTGGCCGGAAAACTCAACTTTCTTTGTAACCTTATTACAGACCTTTGGGAACCTTTTTCTAGAAAAAGCTCCAATTATTGAGGTCGCCGGAAAACTCCCTTTTTGGCGGAAAACTTCTTTTTTTGCCGGAAAACTCAACTTTTTCGCCGGAAAACTCAATAATGTCGTCACAAACCTCTTTGTAACGTTAGATCGGACCTTTAGGAACCTTTTTCTAGCCAAAAATGTTTTTTTTTTTTTTTTTTTTCCGGAGACTAATGGCGTTAGGATTCTGTTAATCAGGGTCCATTGGAGGCCAATATGTTAATAGTTGGGACTGCCAATGGTTATTTACGAAGTTGGGACTTGGGATTGTTGGCGGCCAACGGCTAATAGTTGGGGATTATTAAAATCCAATATTCCTATTATATATAACTTAATTGCATGGTTGTTGTGAATAAGCATGTTGTTTGTTATGTCTATTGTTACAGGATGAAGAAGCCTACCTTGAAACTTACCAACATGGTGAGTAAAGCTGACGAGTTTCGACGCAAACCATTATATTTAAAAGCTTCTGTACCATGTAAGCGAAACTCGAGTAATATGATCCATAACACATGTACATCCCTTTTTGTGTGCTGATACACATTCAGGTTGGTAAACCTTAGACGACCATTATATTGTACTTGGAACACTTGTTACCTGAATAAAAGAAATTGGTAGTGTTCGTTTCATATTCCATATGATGAAATTGGAATTTAGTAGACCTGGCAAACGGGTCGAGTCGGGTTGGGTCATGGGTCAAAACGGGTTCGGGTCAAAACGGGTCAATTAAAAAAAAGTTGTTTTGGTTCAGGTCGAAACGGGTTCGGGTTGGAACGGGTTCGGGTCAGAACGGGTTTCGGGTCGGTTTGGTTAAAAAAAGACTTGTTAAGGGACTTTAATCCAATACATAATCTAACATTAAAGGGCCATTTGTATTAATGCAAATCAGACATATTTCACCAAGTTCACGTCTTTGTTAATAATATTGTAGAGCTTCGTTAGTATCTGGTGAGGTTGTCGAGATCCACCTTCAAAACGGTGTCGGCGTTTCTCTTTTCCCTCACAACTGTCTATTGGTGATCATAGATCTGATGGGGTTGGAAGTTAATTGCCCTAATTAATGATACGATTATTGATTGTTTTCCTTAGTTTAGTAATGTCTTTTACCTTATCCCTCAGTGGATTTTTCTGGTCATTGATATGGGATGCTTAACATTGCACTTTAAAACTGGTCATGTGATGTTAGATTGTTAGATTGAGATGAGCAGTTGTACAAGGGTGGTGCAGTTGATAAATTTTCATATTTATTTTGCTGCTTTGAGTGTGTGATTGGGCTCTCTTGTGATGATGTGCCTCAACCGAATGAAAATTTCCAGGTTGTGTGTACAGTTTTACAGTCATATTATTTATGTTGAAAAGGTTCGCGTTGAAACGGTTGGATTCAAAACGCTGGTCGAAACGGTACGGGTCGAAACGGTACTGGTCGAAACGGTACGGGTCGAAACGGTACGGGTCGAAACGGTACGGGTTGAAACGGTTCGCGTCGAAACGGTACTGGTCGAAACGGTACGGGTCGAAACGGTTCGATTCGAAACGGTACTGGTCGAAACGGTACGGGTCGAAACGGTTCGATTCGAAACGGTACTGGTCGAAACGGTACGGATACTTGTGCCGGCTCGAAACCCATTCCGATCCGAAACCTGACCCGTTTCTTTAAGACACTAACCCACATCGACCCATTTCTTTAATGTTGTCGACTCGCTTTGACCCGAAAATAACAAGATGGAATTTCAAGTGACCCATTGTGACCCAATTAGGTAAAATATCTTACCCAAACCAACCCAAACTGACCCACTTGGAAGACTTTGGGTCAAGATTGCCCCCTCTAGAATTTAGACTCCATTTCTTATCTTATTCGTTTCAACAAAGGAAGGAATTGAATCTCAATTTCATTCTTAAATCTTGTTTGGTTAGCAAAGGAATTGGAAATGAATTCCTTTAAATTCCTTAAACTAAGGTAGCGTTCGTTTCATGGAATGGAATGGAATGGAATTAGGAAGTTTTTCTTTGTAAAATTGATCTTGGTTGGGGGAGGGAGGAATTTGAAATCCTTCACTCTAATGAAATTTGTGACTATTTCAACATTCCTTAGAAATCCTTTACTCTAATGAAGGAATGGAATGGAATGTTGAAATAGTCACAAATTTCATTGATTAAAGAAATTCATTGGATTTCAAATTCCTCCATCCCCAAACCAAGATCAATTTTACAAAGAAAAGCTTCCCAATTCCATCCCATTACATTCCATGAAACGAACGCTACCTAAATTTCTTAAACTAAAGGAATTCGAAATCCTTCCAAATTTTGAAGGAATTCAAGTAATGTCATTGGAATCTTTGACCGGTCACCGATGTCTAAAACGTCTCAACCTGAACTCGTCCGTCGCCAACACGCAACGTCTTGCCCCGACCCGGCCCGCCGCCTACCCGCAAAAATTTGACCCGATCAACACGCGCCGTCGCCGACCTGCAATGTCTCGACGCGACCCGACCTAGCTTCGACCGGACATGTGTAGACCTGACCCATTATTGACCCAAAACATATCGAACTGACCCGACCCATTAACGAGTCGAAACGTCTTCAAAGTCCAGGTACGTATCTATTCAATATCAACTAATGTTTTCTTTTTGTTTCTAATGAAGGCCTCTTCTCCAAGTTGAGTTCGTGCTTTCTAGGGTTTCTTTACCTTTATTATTGTTATTATTGTTATTATTACTTTTATTACTATTGTTATTACTATTGTTATTATTATTATTATTATTATTATTATTATTCTTGATATTATTATTATTGTTATTACTATTGTTGTTGTTGTTGATATTATTATTATTCTTATTGATATTATTATTATTATTATTATTATTATTATTATTATTATTATTATTATTATTGATTTTGCTGGATTTGGAGGAAATTTGTTCTAGTTGCTTATGTGCCCTAGGTCATAGGTTTGATTTTTGTTGACAAAAATTATTATTATTATTATTATTATTATTATTATTATTATTATTATTATTATTATTATTATTATTGATTTTGCTGGATTTGGAGGAAATTTGTTCTAGTTGCTTATGTGCCCTAGGTTATAGGTTTGATTTTTGTTAGACGAATATCTATAACTTAGATCATATTATTATAATTATGTTACTATCCTAAGTTTTTTATATATGGCGGTTACTGCCATATTATGTATGTATATATACGTATGTATTGCAACAGAATCAATTATCAATTCATTTTTATGAACATTATCTTTCGTTCTGCAAAACCCTAAATCGGAATTCTAACATAGTGGTATCAGAGCCACACCGATCCAAAATCCACATAGTCACACATCACGATTAAAGCATGAATCAAACACAAGGAATTCAAACTCAGATTCCCAAACTCACCGGACAAAATTATTATCATTGGCATATTCAGATCAAAGTTCTGTTTGAATCACAAGAATATGGAGTGTTGTTGATGAAGGAATACAAGAACTGGGAACAAATCCAACCGAAGAGGCAACAACAGCGCATAAAGATGCAATGAAGAAGGACAAACGGGCACTGCATATTCTCTTTCAATCGGTAAACGACACAATATTCGAAAGGATTGCACTAGCCAAATCGTCAAAAGAAGCATGGAACATCTTGCACAAATCTTACCGAGGAGAAAACCGGGTAAAAACAATTAAACTCCAAACTCTTCGTTGTGAATTTGATGCCCTTAAAATGAAAGAAGGAGAATCTATTGAAGAATACTTCAATAGAACAATTTTTATTGTTAATCAATTACGAATGACTGAAGAGAAAATCAGTGAACAACGAATTGTAGAAAAATTATTACGTAGTTTGACTCGAAATTTCGAGTCAGTGGTGATCACTGTGGAAGAAACGAAGGATCTGGAGAATGTCTCAACCGAAGAATTAATGGGAATTCTTCAATCTCATGAACTGAGATTAAAAAGATACGAGGATAACCCAACAGAGCATGCATTTCAGATGCAGAATTCGAATCAAGACAGGTTTAAGCAATCAAGGAACGAAGTAGGAGGAAAAGGTCGAGGAAAATAGAGGGGCCGAAACATGAGTATGATTAGATGTTATAACTGTCAGCGATTAGGCCACACGGCAAAATTCTGTCAGCGAAAGGATGACAGTGAGAAGGCTGACAACATGTTAATTCATAAAGACGAAGAAATCGATGAACAAGAAGACACTATGTTCATGATTTTTAATATGGAAGAGACAGTCAATGATGACTGTTGGTATCTAGATAGCGGATGTAGTAATCACATGACAGGAAACAAGAATTTATTCATTAACTTAGATGAATCCATAAAAAAGGAAGTAAGGACAGGAGACGATAAAAGGTTAGAGGTACTTGGCTGTGGAGAGGTATCCCTGAAAATCAAAGATCGAATTCGTAAAATACCCAATGTATTTTATGTGAAAGGTCTGAAACATAACTTACTTAGCGTGGGACAACTCGTACAGAAAGGGTACATAGTGCTGTTTCAAGAAGATCAGTGTATAATCAAGGATGCAAGAAAGGAAACTGTAGGAGAAATTACAATGACTAGTAATAAAATGTTTCCCCTTCGGCTGAATAGTGATTTGAATCTGGCATTGACTATGTCTACAAATGATATTTCATCTCTATGGCATAAAAGATATGGGCACGTAAATATGGATACGCTAGTAAGTATGGGAAATAAGGAACTTGTACTCGGATTACCAAAAATAATGAATAATGAAAGCATTTGTGAAGGGTGTATCTCGGGAAAACAGTCAAGAAAAGCATTCTCAAAGAAAATCACATGGCAAGCCGACAAACCCTTACGACTAGTTCATTCGGATATATGTGGACCTATGAGGACTGAATCAATAGGAGGATGCAAGTACTTTATTACTTTTATAGACGATTTTTCAAGGAAAACTTGGGTATTTTTTTCTCAAGTATAAATCAGAAGCTTTGAACTATTTCTAAGCGTTTAAGGCCTTGAATGAAAAACAGTCTGATCATTCAATTAAAACGCTGAGAACTGATAGAGGAGGAGAGTATTGTAGTAAGGCGTTTCAAGATTATCTAAAGCTACACGGAATACGTCATCAACTTACTAACAGCTATTCTCCCCAACAGAATGGGGTAGCAGAGAGAAAAAACAGAACTTTAATGGAGTTGAGCAGGAGCATGATGAACGTTAAACACTTACCAAACAGTTACTGGGCAGAAGCGATAGCATGTGCTACATATATATTAAATCGAACGGTTACTAAGACAAGACCAAATATTACTCCTTATGAGGCATGGAACGGTAGCAAGCCCAATGTGGAGCATCTCAAGGTGTTTAGCTGTTTAGCCTATGTTCATATCCCCAAACAACATAGAGATAAGTTGAACAAAAAAACGGAAAAGGCAGTGTTTATTGGTTACAGTGAACATAGCAAAGGTTACAAACTATACAATCCAGAAACAAATAAAATCACCGTCAGTCGAGATGTAATCTTTGATGAGAATAAAAGATGGGTCATGGACTCAGGAACGGCTGATGCTCCACTGGTTGTAACAGATACCGATGAGAGTGAATCTCAGGATGACAGTAAATCCGACAATACACCAGTGGGAATAACTTCCGCTGAACAACCTCAGGACAATGTTTCAACATCACGAGAAGATGGAGAATTGAGTCAGGGAACAAATCAAAATCAGCATCATGAGAACGTCTCAACAGCCGAACGCATGCAACAAAATGATAATGAGACATCATCTTCTGATTCTGAAAATGACGTTATACGTACAAAGAGTCTCAACAACATTTATCAAAATACAAGAGCACTGACAGAATCAGAAGTTTTACAAAGGTATAATGAAAGCCAAGTCGTGAACTTTGTTCTTTATACAAGTGCTGACCCAACTTCATATGAAGAAGCCAAGAAAGACTTGAGGTGGAGGGAAGCCATGGACAAGGAAATAGAGTCTATTCACAAAAATCAGACATGGGAACTTGTAGATCCTCCAAAACATCAAAAACCAATTGGTGTTAAATGGATCTATAAGACAAAATATGATGAAAAAGGGAATGTAGATAAATATAAAGCCAGACTGGTAGTGAAAGGGTATAAACAGAAGTACGGAATTGATTATCAAGAGGTGTTCGCTCCTGTAATTAGATTCGAAACTGTTAGACTAGTGCTGGCTCTCGCGACTCAATACGAATGGCATCTCCATCAAATGGATGTAAAAACTGCGTTTCTAAACGGGAAATTAGAAGAGCAAGTCTATATAGAGCAACCTCAAGGGTATATCAAGAAAGGAGAAGAGAAGAAGGTATGTTATCTCAAACGAGCTTTATATGGTCTAAAGCAAGCACCTAGGGCATGGTACAGTCGAATAGATGCATACTTTATTCAAAACGGATTTAAAAAATGCACTTATGAACACACACTATATATCAAGGACACCAATGAGGGAAAAATCATAATATGTTTGTATGTGGACGACTTAATCATAGCAAGTAGCTCGATAAGATTAATTTCAGAATTTAAAGCTTCAATGAAAAGGGAATTTGAGATGACGGATATGGGTCGATTACATTACTTCCTTGGCATGGAAGTAACATATGATAATGATAGTATTACACTCTCACAAAGGAAATACATGAGAAATTTACTGGAGAAATACAGGATGACACAATGCAACACAGTATCAACTCCAATGGAATATGGATTAAAATTATCTAAGGATGATCCAGAAGAGTTTGTTGATGAGGGGATATACCGGAGCCTAGTCGGAAGCTTAATGTATCTCACCAACACTAGACCAGATATCATGTTCGCAGTAAGCAAGTTAAGTAGGTTCATGGAATGTCCAAAGAAAAGTCACTGGGAAGCTGCAAAACGTATATTAAAATACATCAAAGGGACCTAGGAGCAAGGAATTACTTATTCAAAAAGGAAAGAAGAAACATCTAGTGGGGTACAGTGATAGTGACTATGCAGGGAATGTAGATGACAGCAAGAGTACCTCGGGATATATTTTTCATTTGGGGTCTGGTCCTATATCTTGGCAATCAAAGAAACAAAAAGTGGTAGCATTATCTTCCACAGAAGCTGAATACATGGCACTATCACTAACGGGATGTCAAGCATTATGGATCAAAGGTATACTGGATGATCTACAAGGAAAAGAAGACTACTCAATTCCAATATTATGTGATAATAAATCAACCATTTGCCTAGCTAGAGATCCCGTATATCATGGGAAAAGCAAGCACATAAGAGTCAAATACCACTTTATCAGAGATCTCATCAAGAAAAGAGAAGTAGAGGTTGTATTCTGTGCAACAAAGGATCAAATAGCAGACATCATGGCAAAGGCTCTACAGCCAAAAGATTTCACTCGATTGAGGAAACTGCTGCACATGAATCTGGCATGATCAAACTTACGGGAGGGTGTTAGACGAATATCTATAAGTTAGATCATATTATTATAATTATGTTACTATCCTAAGTTTTTTATATATGGCGGTTACTGCCATATTATGTATGTATATATACGTATGTATTGCAACAGAATCAATTATCAATTCATTTTTATGAACATTATCTTTCGTTCTGCAAAACCCTAAATCGGAATTCTAACAATTTTTGTTGACAAAATTTCTTCAACTATCTGGACATTCATTATAATAGCCGAGACTCATGTTTAACATCTTTGAAAACAAACCTTAAATCAGACACAATTTTTGTATTGTTACAAAGCCGATTTGACTGCACAAGTCAAAAATGCATCTATAATTCTGGAAAACAATATGATTTACCTTAACTATGAATTCAAAACTTAGAAGCTGGAGTTCAATCCTTACTTCTACAACAGTTATCTATGTATATTAAACTGAAGTATGTTGTTTATGTACTTTCCAGGCCACTTTGTTATTCTTAATATATCAAGACCAAACATGTTGTGCAACTTTGTTTATTAATTGTTGTATGTTTTTTGTTACTCTTCCAAATCAAAATGTCTCCTGACAAGAAGAAAGAGTTTGATGCCAGCATCTCACTAAACACGTGTGCTACTGGTGGAACCGTCAAATTTGGAATAAAAGACCTTCAAATGTATAGTGTTTATCTTCATGTTTATAGACATTTGCTGCTAGCTTGGACTTGAGTCTATTTCCTATAATTAAAGTTTTTTTTTTTTTTTAAACAATACAAATTCAACCATAGGAAAACTTCAGCAAGATTAGTATCACTATCACCACCATTGGCGGAAGCAGTGTATAAGGAGAGGTAGCCCGGGCTACCCCTCAACTCCGTCTTCATAGTGTAATTCATCAAAGAAGTCCTATATAATCTGTTAAAAAAACAAATAGTGAAATATTTATATTTTTCACACAACTCCTAAAGTTATATGAGATATTTATTAGTTTAAAAATAACATTTAATGAGTAGAAAATATAGCCTTTTTATATGTTTGCAAATATATATTTTCCATGGTGGATGTCCTGTTGCATCATATGCAATTGGAGTCGCAGCATGGATATCTCTTACAGGTTCTTTTTATCAATATTATAATGATTAAAATTGATCAAAATGTTATGTATGATAACACAGGGAACGTTGTTGTCACATATGGATGGTATTCACATGATGCAACAATATGAAGGTGCCACTTTTGGAGGGTTAAGCAAGCCTACATCTTTTCACCATTGTAGACGATTCTTACAAGTATTGTCATGCAAAGTTGATTATTCGTTAAAAAAATTGAAGTGTTTTTAGCTGACCTGACCCATTTGAAAACTTTTGATGCATCAGGGCCATTAGGGCCATGATTTACAAACATGGAAGTCAGTCAATCCTAGTGAGTTGAGAAAGCGGAGTAGGTAAAACTGAGAACAAAAATGCTTATGAGGTATCCTGCTTTCATCGGAGATAGATCGGTTAAACATGCATTATAGGGTAATCAGGTTAGGTATAATCTAATACCAAACCTGTCAGTTTTTAGAATTAATCACATACCTAGCCTCGTATCAGAACACACGTCCAATTACCGTCCTAAATGACTCCGGTTTTCCCATAGGGTTCGTTTTTTTTTTTTTGCCATCTCTAGTTGTAAACGTGTTAGACGGGCGATAAACGAGTTGACAAGTCGACATGTCTAATTAAATGAGTAAAACATATCAACCAAAACATCACACGTTCAATTAAACATGTTAAGCATACCAACCAAAGCATGTAATTTTTATTTTGATTGTGTACTTTAATATTTTAACTTATGTGTTCTTTTATTTTAGAGTAAATTACACAAATTGTCATCTATTTATGTACTAAGTTGCAATCTTTGTCCTTTTCTTTAAAAAGCACACAACATGTCCTTTAGTCATACGTTTTGCATGCTCGTTTCCTTTAAGCTAAACAATGGTAACTTTTCAGTTAACTTTAAGGTAAAATGACCATTTTATCCAAATGACATAATCTAAAGTTTATTTATAAAGTACATAACATGTAATTTATTCTTTTGTTTTATTTTCTTTTCTTTCTTTTGATTTTCTTAAATTTATCACTATTATTGTATCGATTACTTTAAAATTTTCTTAATATATTATAACACATCTAAAATAACCAGTTGCTTTAAAAATGTCGTTACAAAATTTCAAAATTTTATAAAACATCATATTTTAAACCAACCCATCGTAACGCGCGTCCAACATGCTTTTTTTTCCATATTTTGGGTAAAATTCGTTCGAATAACATAAAATAATTGTAAAATTGATAAAAAAAAATAACCCGATCACACTACCGGTTTATGTAGAAACTTAGTATAAAAATTACATTATTAGTAAAATAAAAAAGTAAATAATTTAATTAAACAAATGAAAATAAATAAATAAATTATAAAAACATATATTTTTATTAAAAAAATTGTTAACTAATGAATAAATTATAAGTAACCGATAAAACAATAGTGACAATTTTAATAAAATAAAAAGAAAATAGTGATAAAATTTATTAAAATAGAAGAACTTAAGTAAATTACAGGTTATATAAATAAACTTTAGATTAAGTTATTTGGGAAAATGATCATTTTACCTTAAAGTTAACTGAAAAGTTAACATCAATTAGCTAAAAGGACGAAGAGCGTGCAAAACATAGAAATAAAGGACATGTTGCATGCTTTTTAAAGTAAAAGGACAAAGATTGTAGTTTAGTACATAAATATAGGACAACTAGCGTAATTTACTCTTTATTTTAAGTTATTTTTGAAACATCTTAAGTATATAAATGTTTCAAAGTTCAAATTAAATTAAAATAGTTTAGTTTTGTGAAAATCTAGGACGTCACCGTGCAATTTTGGGAAATATGAGGAACTATGGAGAAAAGTGGCGAAAAAAAGTTAGGGTTTAAGTTATTTATTTTAATGTATGTTTGTTTTATAACTAAGTATATGGATGATTTATGTAGTTTACCAAAATTTACGGGCCTGCCTTAATCTTAGTTAATTACATATACAATCTCTCTCGTAATTATAGTTTATTTTTTCGGTTTAACGGTACCGCCTTTTGGATTTCTAAAATTTCGATTTTGTATCGGTCTACATTTTACGATACGAGTTAACACGACACAACGCGCGTACGTGGTTTAACGATTTTACATCTATTTTTTGTTTATTTTAACGGTTTCAACGCAACACGCAGGGTTCTCAATACTTGTTATTAACTAATAATCAAACAAAAGGAATCACCAACTTACTATATATAACTAGTTAATTTCTGGCCGCGCGTTGCGGCGGAACCCAATGACTACAAAAGGCGTGTCAACAACGGCAAACAGATACCGAATATCAAATCATAAATAAAATGACGTGGTAAGGATAGTCACTCCGTCATAAAAAAACGATTTTAAATAACCTAATATATAATAATAGGACTCACACGTCCTACACGTTGGAAATTCGGTTATTTTCAGTTCAGTTATTACGGTGCTAACACGTTAAAATATGGATGAGCTCGGTACCGGTAACGGCAGCGAAAGTACCGATCCGGAAAATCATCTAAATTAGGTACCAGCATCGAAAATGCTCGGTACAATACGGTATGGTATGGTATTTGAAGGTAAAAATCAATAAATACATGTATGGTGCTAGACCGGTGTCGAACCGAAAGTAACGATTCTGAAAACGCCAAAAGGTGGGTACCAATTGGTACCGAAAATGATTTGGTATAGTAAATTTGGTACCGATACGATACCGGTTCGTTTACAGGATTTAATACGATTTGCTCATCAATATTCTAAATATCGAAGTTAATTTTACATGCTACAATTCATTCATTACAAAAAAAAGACAAAAAAAAAAAAAACAAAATAAGTTGTTGTGTATATAAAACCTCATTCAAACGAAATACAGTTTACTTACTGTGTGTATGAAAAGTAATCTAAACGGTGCAATTACTTGCATTGCTGCGTTGCTATAGGATTTGATGAGCTCGGTACCAACCGGTACCGAAATCCCCAAAAGTGGGTACCAGTACCGAATATACCTAGCATGGTACGGTTCGGTACCGGTCGGTACTGGTACGGCACTAGTATTTGAGGGTAAAAACTGATGAATACCTGTGCAGAACCGGTACCGAAAATACACCGGTTTGATAAATTTGAGACCAATACCTATACCTGATACCATTTGATCATCTCTTAATAATGTTACTATTAATTTCATTATAATTTTAATTTAAAAAATAAATAATGAATCACTGTTCATTGAGTTTCTTTTTTATCATATAAAATTCATTGTTATTTCAAACGAGTTCCCACATTTAAATTGACAACTTATTAAACAAATAACTTGGAGTGGAAGTAAAACCCTGAAACTTGCTTATTTGTTCCTAGTTTATAGCAAAACTTTTAATGTAAGTTATAAAAACAAACGAATATTTGATACAACTAATTAATAAAACTACAGAAACAAATTCAAAATTTAAAAAGGCGCTAGTAAGTCTTATATATGGTAACCGTATTTAAAAAACTAATAATATTATAATAATACCTTGGCTCCCAAGGTGACTCAATTTCCCTATAAATAAAACACAAGAATCATCTTCTTCATTAACCCTTCAAACAACCTCAATCGTTCTCGTATCTTGTTTTTCTTGAATGGATTCCGACCTTTCGTTCGAGATGCTCATGGAGATTACATCCCGAGCATCACTAGAAACTCTAGACATAATGCGTTGTATGTGTAAAGAACTTAACAAACTCACCTACGAATCGTATCTTCTTGATCTATACAAGAAAAGAAACAACATTGTGTCCGGTTTTCTTATACAAGACATGAAAAGCGAGTGGATGGACATCAAAGAGTTTGCACCATCTCGTGACTCAAACTGTCTTGATCTTGGTTTTCTACCATCCAATGCTCGTATTCTTGCGACGTCTGAGCAAGGAATAATAGTGTACCAGACTCCTGATAGTGCCGATTTCAGGAATGGTGTGTACCATGTTTGTAAGCCTGCGACTAGACAGGTTTTGGCGTTGCCGAATCCTAAAGCTAAGTATACACTTTGTAAGGTTGCGCTTGTGGTGATGAGTTTGAGGCCGTTACATTACAAGATCATCAGATTTTCTGACCACCCGTAAGTCTCCTTTGTTATTTATATTTAACGTATATGTTTGAATGATTTTGAGAGAAATCACATCGAGATAGAAGGTAAACCTGCAAGATCGTCAAAACTTTATGCAATAAGCTATTAAAAAAGTTGGTGTTTCAAAATAAGTACTTAGTTATATTTGTGATTTAAGAATGTGAATGTTGCACTTGTTTTCAAGTATACGTAGATAGCAATGCAAATATTAACCATACATGTATAATATATACTAGATTTGTTGACGTCGTGCGTTGCGGCGAAACAAAGCCAATAATAAGGTAAAATAAACGTTATTTGAAAAAGAAGAATGTTGTTTAGAAAGCCTAACCGTCATAATTAGTTCATTTTATTATCGTACCGTTTTATGATACCAAATAAATAATCTATTTTGAATACATGTTTGTTTTTAACAAAGTTTATACAGGAATGACGATGGAAAAAAATTAACGAATGTAAGTTATTAAAAAATCAAATTAACTAAAAAGGAAATATGATTTTAAAAGGGAAAAAGGAATTATTAAAAGTACAAAATAAATGATACATGAAATATGGTTTAAAAAAGAGAAAAAAAATATGAAAATATGTTAAAAGTTAAAACTAAATATAATAATTAAGTATTACAATACTATAATAATAAAATATTTAAAAAACTATATATTATTATAATTTTAAAATCACTATTCATGTTTCTTCGTCAATAATGTGTGTAATGTGTGTAATGACGTATGTTTTTTGTTTTTAACTTTGTTGTAGTGCTTTGAAACGGGGGAGAAAGTTCTACACAAGATATAGTTGTGACATCTTCGACTCAACGACGTGGGAATGGAGATCACGGAATCACATAAAGCTTGACGATGGTGTTTTCTTCACTAACCCGCAGCCGGTCACAAAGAGCGGTTCAATCTACATGTTATTAACAAATAATGACATTTTTAAATTCGATGCATATTCGGAGAAGTGGGAAGTGTTTCCGCCACCTATTCGATATGATCAATATGGCACTGCTTCAATGGATCTGGTAAAGTATGGTGGAAGATTGGGGGTGGCGTGTAAGCCACCGAATGGAGATGGTTGTCGGGAGATTTGGGTTCATACGACGGATGGATTGTGGGAGAAAGAAGGTGTTGCTGGTGAAGGTGCGAGGGAAACAGAGTCACTAAAGGCCTTATATGATTCGGATACAAGTGTTGTTGCGCAGAACGATACGCTCCTATTTTATAGGTTCAAACAAGAAGGTGATAACATGATCAACAAGGTCGCGTTAAATGACATTCTTATCCCTTGTGAAATGTTCACCTTCCGATCAGATTTCGAGCCAATTGATTTGATTTGATTTAATGTAGACTTAAATTCTTATTGTTCATTCGTTTTAGACTCGGATGTATATGCCTTTTACTTTATACATATTTTATAAAATAGGGTACGCGTGAATCATGATATTTAACTGTTTTTCCTTCATGATATTACACTTAGACAAAAAAATATCGTATTTACAAGTCGGAAAGGGTGCATGATCCCAGCTCGAGCGCTCATAAATTAGAGCCACCGTCGAAGCATTTTTTTTCCTCTTTCCACTAAGAGTTGGATCATGATAAGATCTCCCGTTAAAGACTAATAGCTCGTTTAGTCACATTTAGACCGTAAAATTGAGAGCAAACTACAACAAGAGGTCAAATTAGCCATTTCCGGATCAGGCCTCTGCTGCAATAACGTCTTCCTCCGTATCTGTTGCCTCTACATTTTCCTTTTTTGGTTCATCGACAAGCTTTTCCCTTAATTTGGTTTCTAGTTCGTCACGTACGGTTAAATTCTCAGCTAAGTAACGTTTTATAGCATCTTTGCCACAAAACTTCCTGTCTTCCATGCTGTAATACGCACCTCCGGCTTTCATGATGAACTTGTGTTTAAGACCTAATTCTATGAGCTCTGATTCACGACATATGCCCTTGCCAAACTCCAGCTCAAATTGTGCGGTTCTGTATGGCGGCGCAAGCTTGTTCTTCATAATCTTTACTAGAACTTGACTTCCTAGTGTCTGTAAACGTAAAACAATGTAAAAATAAAACAGACGTTAACCAATCTAAGTGGAAAGGACAAAAGAGTACCTCTTCCCCTTTCTTGACAAGTCCTATTCTCCGAATATTTAGACGGATTGACGCGTAATACTTCAAAGCGTTTCCACCACATGTCACTTCAGAGGGTGCACCAAATCCAAATGTAGCCAACTTTGACCTTACCTGAGTGGCATGATAGTTGTTAATGGCAAATAGCGACAAATAGCGATAAGGTGCTTGCAAACGAGCCTAGCGGCTCGCGAGCTACTCGAGATCGGCTCGAGAAAAAGCTCGAAACGAATCAAGCCTTATCGAGCCCGAGCCAAGCTTAAGCCTAAAAACAAAGCTCGTTTGTTTATCGAGCCCGAGCTCGAGCCTCGCATGTGAAGCTCGTTAGGCTCGTCGAGCCTTATCGAGCCTTAGTGTAAACGAGCCGAGTCGAGCTGAGCTTATTTAAACTTGTTTACAAGCCGACCTCGAACCTAAAAATAAGCTTATTTAGTAAACGAGCCCGAGCCCGAGCTTCACTTATCGAGCTCGCGAGCTTAAAAAGTCTATTATTTATATTATTTTTATTTAATATACTAATTAATAGATAATAAACGAGCCGAGCCCGAGCCCGAGCTCGAGCTTGAGAAAATACAAACGAGCCGAGCTCGAGCTTTGAAAACAAAGCTCGAATCGAGCCGAGCTCGAGCCCGAGCTCTCATAAGTTCATCGAGCTCGAGCTCGAGCCTGGTCAAGCTCGGGCTCGGCTCGTTTGCACCCCTAGGTGCTCGTGCTTATATGCTACATAGTGATTAGCGATAAATAGCGGGCGGCTATTTTATAAATAGCGATACACTAGAAATTTTTTTTTTTTTAAATTTAGAATGATTGACATGAAGATTAAGTAAGATCATATTTTCACCTGATTAATGAAGATCAAAATAGTCTGTGATGAAGATAACGAATGGCTCAATTTACGAAGTGCCTGGCTCATAAGCCTAGCTTGCATTGCCATATGGGCATCACCCATTTCGCCATCGAGTTCGCTTTTAGGGACAAGGGCAGCAACCTGGTGGTGCATTAACAACCCATAAGCAGAAAATTAAAAAAAAATGTATATATAAATAAAAGAGTTAAATGCCATTTTAGTCCCTGTGGTTTGGGCCATTTTGCCAGTTTAGTCCAAAGGTTTCATTTTTAACCTGTGGGTCCAAAAAGGTTTCACAGATGCCATTTTAGTCCACTGGGTTAACTTCATCCATTTTTTCTGTTAACGAGAAGGCCAATTCAGTCATTTTGTATGGCTGAATTGCCCTTTTAGTTAACAGAATTACATACAAAATGACCGAATTGGCCTTCTCGTTAACAGAAAAAATGGATGAAGTTAACCCAGTGGACTAAAATGGCAACTGTGAAACCTTTTTGGACCGACAGGTTAAAAATGAAACCTTTGGACTAAACTGGCAAAATGGCCCAAACCATAGGGATTAAAATGGCATTTAACTCTAAATAAAACAAATGTGCAACATTGGACATTGTCTGCTAAATCGGCATCGAATATTCCTAAAAAATTAACGTATAGAGACCTCACTTACACTATCCACAACAACAACATCAACTGAACCACTTCTTATAATAGTATCTACAAGACTCAAAGCTTGTTCACCACAATCTGGTTGTGACACAAGCAAATCCCGAGTGTTAACGCCTATAGCTTCGGCTAATGACGGATCAAGAGCATGCTCCGCGTCAACGAATACACAATAACCTACATAAGATTACAAAAAAATGATTTTCTGTAAACAATAAGGAAGCCAAACACAATTTACTTTTCGAGACGTTGAAATCACCTCCTTGTTTCTGTGCTTCAGCAATTACATGGAGAGCAAGAGTTGTCTTCCCGGAAGCTTCTGGACCATATATCTCCACTACACGTCCCTGCATCAGAGAAATGTACATAATGATTACAATATAGAATTATAGATCACGTGTGTATATGGTTTAAGGATCAAATACAAAGGCTCCTAAAAATAAGGAGTCGTACAAAGGGTATCAAACGGACTCCGATTGACCTCATTCAAGCGGCATTGGAACCGTCTCATCGAACTCTACGATGTGAGACTTTAGGTTTTCACTTTTGGATTTATAGATTGTAGATTTTATAATTTTTGTTTATTATCATTGTGTCTTTTCTATATTTGCGTCATGGTGTCTGTGACTCATTGTGTCTTTTTTCATCGACATTGTGTTATATTTCGCTCAACATTGTGTCATCTTGTGCGATCTGTAGTGTCTTTGTACACTTGTTATTTTTAGCAGCCTTTGTAGAATAACTTAACCCGTGTGTTTAGAAGCAACTATGCGGATATATGACCAGTGGCGGATCTGGCCCGTTGAACGTGCCAGGGCCGAAAGACAAGGACACTAAAAAAAGCCCGGGCAAGCCCGGGCCAAACATAGTATATATAAAAAATATCGATCGAAATGCGAAAAATTAGCACTACGGGACTTGTCCGGGCCGTGGCCCTGCCACAACCCTATTAAGATCCGCCCATGTATATGACAAGATACCTTTGGAAATCCGCCGACTCCGAGTGCTATATCTAATGCAAAAGATCCGGTAGATACCACCGGGACTTGTCGGGGAGAAGCACACTGACCGAGAAACATGATAGAGCCCTTTCCATGAGAAGTATTGATTTGATCAATTGCTTGCTTCAAAGCTAGATCTTTCTTAGACATATTTTCTTCACCCGAATCAGTTCCGTCGGACTTTGATTTCTTTTTACCTAAGAGTTACATAACGCTGTATTACATTTAAAATGCACATATCTCTTTAATAAAAAACTTTGTACAACTATACTAAAATGCCTAAATCTAATCCATTTTAAGCGTATTCGATCAATCGAAGGATATTTCATATGAATGAGAGGAACCGTGGAACTATGAATACAAGTGAGTAGAGCTGTTCATTTTTATCCAAAACCCGAAACCCGACCCGAATTCAAAGCCACCCGAACCCGAATTAGCGAATACCCGAGAAACCCGAACCCGACCAACCCGAACTTTAAATGGTTCGGTTATCGGGTCACTTTTCCAGGCCAAAACCCAAACAACCCGACCTGAAACACGAAACCCGAAAAAAAAAAACCCGAACATTTATTGTTTTTTTCTTATAAAAGTGTTTAGATTTTTAGTCTTTAATAGATGGAACACTAAGTTTTGGGTTTTTTAAATATTATAATAGCTTATTGTCAATTAATCTTTGAACTTTGATAATATTTATAAAGTAACAATATGAATTTTGATGATATTTTGTAAAAAAAAAAACATTTATTTTCATTTTACATCTAAACCCGAAAACCGAATAACCCGACCCGAACTAACCCGAACCCGAATAACCCAAACCCGACTAACCCGAACTTTAAATGGGTTGGTTATCGGGTCTCAATTTTTCCCAGAGAAAAACCCGAACAACCCGACCCGAAAAACCCGAAACCCGAAGAAAAAACCCGATGAACACCCCTACAAGTGAGTCATACCTTTAGTAGCCAAACTGTTTGTCTGAAAGAACGATCCCAGTAAACATATTTTAGAGGCCTGCACATCAACAAACAACCGAGTAAATAAAAGCCTTCATATACCAATTAAATTTTGTCAGAAAATCTATTCAACATTACCTCAAAATTAGATACGGAGCGTTTTAGAATCGATATGTTTCCAAGTAGCCTCGACATTGTGGTATAATGCGAGTATGAATGTGTGAATGAATGAATGCTACCAAAAATCTTTGTTACAGGTTTAACGCAAACCTAATAACCGGTTCCCTCTTTTGAGATTTGTTTGATTTCAGGGTTTAAGGGTTTAAGGGGAGGATGATATTTACAACTTTAATCCCTTATGTTTCTAATCTTCCAAAAAATATGTATATTTTGTTCAAAAGTTAAACTCATATTTTTGAGAGTTAATTGCCCGGATGGTCCCTGTGGTTTCACGTATTTTCACGTTTTGTCCCCACCTTTTGAAAATAGCAGGTATGCTCTCTATGGTTTGTTATTTTGTTACTCGGATAGTCCCCTGAGTAGATGTCAGTTAGTTTCGAAATAGCAGGTATGCTCCCTATGGTTTATCATTTTGTTACTCGGATAGTCCTCTGAGTAATTGTCAGGGGACTATCCGAGTAACAAAATGACAAACCATAGAGAGCATACCTGCTATTTCCGAAAGTTGGGGACTAAACGTGAAAAAACATGAAACCACAGGAACCATCCGGGCAATTAACTCTATTTTAGATGATAGTTTATTAAGAGCATTTAAATATATATGTGAGTGGGGCCTCTGTATTATATAGAATGGTTGTAAGTGGTTGTGACTAGGGCTGCAAACAAACCGAACGAACACGAATGAGTCCTTGTTTGTGTTTGTCTGTTAAGAAATATATGTGTTCATGAACCTTTATCGAACGGGATTTTATGTTTGTGTTTGTTTGTTAAGGAAATGAACTTGTTCATGTTCGTTTGTGTTTGTTTGTTAATTTTAGGTAACGAATGAAAACGAACGATGATGAACATAAATGAGCACAAACTACTGTTCATGAACACAATGGTAACAAACGAACAAAAACGAACGTTAATGAACAAAATATATAATACATTGACACTTATTAAATATTTTCGTTGACAGAATTTTGAAGTATTTAAATAAAATATAAAAGCTAAAAACACTAGTGAACTATCGAACACAAACGAACACGTTACCGAACGTTCACGAACATAATTGAACGAACGCGCTCTCTATTCATGTTTGTTCATTTAACTAAACAAATGAAATTTCTTATTTGTGTTCGTTTGTTTAATAAACAAAGAAACAAAACGAACTTCCCACCGAACGGTTCACGAACTGTTCGCCGAACGTTTGGTTCGTTGGCAGCCCTAGTTGTGAGTGGAGGAGAGAGAAATGTTACTGTTCATCAGTAAATTTGGAGAAAACATTGTTCATCCTCTATAATTTTTTTAATATTTTTAAAAGTGGTTGTTAGTGGAGGAGAGAGAAAATATAATGATAAGAGTATTAAAAAAATATTATTTAATTGAAAATCAGAGAGAAAAGTTAGTGTAGGAATACAATCTAGTTTGTTGATTTCATAAGATGAATGATGATGAATGATTTAGAAACATAATCATAGTTAATAGTAAGTTAAATAATATGCGTGTTAGGCCTTGGGGTATTTTAACTCTTCTTAACTCCACCTAAGTGTCACATCAGTCTTTCTTCCTTATTTCACTCTGTCTCACTCAAGGAAATGGTTTAATCTTGTTAAATTCATCTAACCCTATTTTTAGTGGTTTTGGTTTAAAAAAGAAAAAAATAATTAATTCAATCTCTTAACATCCGATTAACATGTTAACATATAACCCCTTTAACGCCCCTTAACACAAGCGGGGAGTGGCATTACCGGTTAACATGTCATGTCACCGTTAACACTCCAAATGTTATAGTACACCCCATAGCCTTAATCTTTGAGTCTAAATTACTAGTTAATTGTAGTGATTCGGTTAAAAGGGTTTCGTATCAATATCTAAACAGAGGTGTTCAAAGAACGTCGCATTTTATCAAGTACAGTCCTAGCCTTGACTAGTTGGATGCGTTTTTCGCTGATGTATGGGCTTGATCCAGGGATAAACCCAAGAGGCAGAGGTGCCAAAGTGGACAACACCGCCCTAGAATGGGTCGGGTTGTATCGGAAACAACCAGAAGCAGACACAGAAAGTCATCTGTTTTCAGTCCAAGAATGCATGCTAAGAACAGAACTAAAGTAAAGACTTCATATCCAAGAAATCTAGAGTACAATTGAACAACATCCCACCAACTGGAATAACTGATGCAGAATCCAGTGGTAAATTCTTCAGTTTTCCTTTTTAACGTGTACTAATGGAAGCTCGGAATCAATCCTTCTTCGGTGATGCATCATCATGATCAGATTCTTTTTTCGAAAGAATCGTACCAACAATGGCTTCAATCTCTTCTTTGGCACGATGAAATATGTTAGGACCTTTGACTTCATTGATTGGAGTATCTGCATCAATATCATCCCCCCTCCCATGAGTCTCTTTATGGTGATTAGGACTGCCCTTATGGTCTGCATTGACGAAAAGCCGGTTATAGAATCTTTGAGTGGTATAGTTTATCGAGTGACGACCTTCAATGCATACTCAAATAAAACAGGATGATGATGTTGTTTTAAATGTACCTGAAGGTGAACTTTGTTTCTCATGTTTTGATCCTGTAAATGCGGCATCATCTTCTTTGCGATGATGAACGGCTCCCACAATTGCTTCAAACTCCTCCTTTACTCTTTCGAACACATTTGGACCCTTGACATCACCGATTGGGGTATTCGGATCGATATCTTCACGCAATCCATGAGTTTCCGTGTTATGTGTTGGGTGTTTCGGGTTATGCACCATTGTATCTGTCTTGTCCTTATCTGACAATTCAACTCAAGTGATGTAGTAAACACTAAACATACCAACTATCGATGTAAATTCATAACACGAAAAATAATTGATGTACAATATATCTGTAGTGTATTTTGTAATTCAAAATTCTTTATTCTCAAGTTCATCAGTAAGCTTGATTTTTTAAATACCCTTGTTTTATTTACTTGATTGAATCATGTTATATGTTCTGATTCTTAGTTAGGCATTTCAACAAACACTTGGGGGTAGGGGTGCAAACTAGACGAGCTACTCGAGCTCGGCTCGAAAAAAAGCTCGAACGAGCTGAGCTTAAACGAGCTCAAGCCCGAGCCTAAAAACAAGCTTATTTAGTAAACGAGCCCGAGCTTCGCTTATCGAGCTCGAGCCGGCTCACGAGCCTTAACGAGCTTTCTATTTATATATTTTTTATTAATATATTAAACATATATTTATATAATAATAATTACCATTTATATAAATATAAAAAATAACTAAATATGTATAATAATAATTATAATTGATATGAATTAATTAATAAATACTAAACGAGTCGAGCCGAACCAAGCTTGAAAAATTATCTTCGAGCCGAGCTCTTGCTTTAGAAATAAAGCTCGAATCGAGCCGAGCTCGAGCTCGAGCTCGAGCTTTTGTATGTTAAACGAGCTCGAGCCTGGTCGAGCTCGGGCTCGGTTCGGCTCGTTTGCACCCCTACCTGGGGCATGAATGGTTGAAAACTGCTAAATAGAACTTAGAATCATGCCATGAACAATCAAGTCAAAACAGAGAGACAAGTACCTGAAGATGGATCAAGTTTTGATTCATCCATGGGGATATCTGAGCTTCCGATGATATCTACAACGCCCACGCGTAGAGTGGTCAGTATCTCAACAAATTTCTTGCCTAAATATGCCAAACAAGAAGTTATCTCAATCTATTTTTTTAACGATTACAGTATTAGTTAAAGGTATAAATATTTTATCTTTTCCTTTAGAGTAAATTACGATTTTAGCACTGTAGTTATATCACTTTTACTTTTTTACCTTTTACCCTTTTAGTTCAAAAATAATCTTTTAACATCTGAGCCCCAACATTTTTTTTCTAACCATTTTGGCCCCTAACACTAACCTCATCCATTTACTTTTAAGGGCCAAAAGTGTTAGAAAAAAAGACATTGGGTTACAAAAGGGTTAGAAAAAAAGACGTTGAGGGCTAAGATGTTAATAAATTCCTTTTGGCTAAACGGGTAAAATTGATATAACCACAGGGACCAAAATCGTAATTTACTCTATCCTGTAAAACATACATAACCTGATGTGTTTTTTAAGTAGAACTAGGATGAAGACCCGCGCGCGTTGCGCCGCGGGGCTTTTTAACTTCAACACATTGAACCGATAAAAAACTACGACTATCACAATTTAATCTGTTTTTTCTTTGTCTACAGTATCCTCAAGAGTCTCTATCCTTCATCTTTCTTACTTTTGGTAGGTCTAACGGTTCTATTGCCATCTGCATCCACTTCATTGATCATGGCTTGAAATTCAGCTGAAAATATGAAATTAGATTATAAATAACATTACTCATTTCTTTATTTATGTTTTACAAAAAAGTTATAGTAAACTGAAGTTTAAGAATTGGACTTGAAGTGCGATTAATCATGTTAACTTTTATATACTATTCTTTATACGTTTATTATAATAGAATAGAATAGAATAGAATGTTGAAATACATTACTTCATACAAATTGTGCATATTTATAAACAATGGCCAAACTAAAACAATATAATATCATATTTTGCAGCCCTTCAATTATCAAACAGACGTCACGCAATATAAACTGAAAGCTTTGAAGTTTTGCTTAAAAGGAATCCCAAACACCATCTTGAGAAGGACTTTTATGCTTAAAAGGAATCCCAAACATACTTTGAAAATGACTTTTATGCCTTAAAAAAAAGGAGAAATCAATAAGTAAGAATTTCTTATTTATTCCTTTTGAGAAGTCATAAGTTAAAAGGAATCCCAAACACCCCCGATATTAAAGCTTTTTGATTCAAATTGAGCAGATTATCCAGAGTAGAAAGACTAAGAGTGGTTTTCTTTTGGTCTAAAAGTGAAGGGTAAACAAAAGGCTTGTTTTGGAAGAACTAGGTAGACACGTGGTTGGAAGATGGATATGTACAATAACCTAAGAAAAAAATAAAACATTGTAATGGACAATAAAACACTAATGCATCATGTACAACTACTATTGCCTAAGAATGTTACAAAATTATAGTATATAATATATAACTAGGTTAGAACCCCGTGTAATACACGGGGTTGAATAAATGTTGTTTTATACACGGAATAATAACAAAAAGTTATATTTTTAAAAACCTAGTATATTGCATTACATGGGTTAAATAAACCTGTGTATCGTTAAGATATGTTTAAAAAAATAAACTTTGATGTACTATTTATTTACTAAAATATGAGAGGATTAAGACCTATTGGAATCCTATTTTAATCACAAAATTAATAATGCATTGCATGGGTTAAATAAACCCGTGTATCGTTAAGATATGTTTTTAAAAAAAATAAACTTTGATGTACTGTTTATTTACTAAAATATGAGAGGATTAAGATGTATTAGGATCCTATTTTAATCACAAAATTAATAATGCATTGCATGGGTTAAATAAACCCGTGTATCGTTAAGATATGTTTAAAAAATAAACAATATATGAAAAAAAAAACACATTTTATCCAAAAATTAATATGCGTGGCAACAAACCTTTAAATCAAAGATAGGAAAAATACATTTTATTTTAAAATAATCAAAATTTTAAAATGGATACTTATCATATTTATTTCATTTTTAAAAATTAACTATAAATGAATGAGAGATATTTATTATATCTATTTAAATTTTAAAACTTAAGTAGATATAAATATTTGAAAGTTAATATCAACTTTGGAATTTGTATGAATTCTTATTAGATTTGATTAAATATTACTGATAATAAAAATTTGTATTAGATTAGATTTTAGATTTGATTAAATATTATTAATAATAAGAATTTGTATTAATTTAGATTAAATATTATTATTTTTAGTATTATTAATAATTTTAATCAATTAAATGAGAGAATGACAAGTGTCCCAAAACAGGTTTCTTTTATTATATAGTATAGATTTGAAGAAGCAAACTGAATTTTAATTTTTGGTTTTGAGAAATTTTTGGTGTTTGAGTGAGTCTTAATAATTTTATTATGGATGTTTAAAGATTAAACTTCGTCATTTGTAAATAATTTTACGAAGATTTAATGCACGAGTCCGGATTTTGATACACATGATGCATGAAACAAAAGGCTTAACGATCGAGACACGTCAACTTGAATCACAAGTGGGCATTATATTGCACACGCTAAAACCATGTGTAGTAGTTTAACTCAATAATGCCTCCACCATGGGGCGTTTTGCGACACGTGTCAGTCCAGTCAGCATGGGACATTAATGGGGGTTATTGCAAAAGTGCCGTAGTGGGAATAATGTCCAATAACGCCCCTTCCAATCATATCACAATTATTTTTTTAATTAAAAACTTAAAATAGTTCATTAAATAAAAATAAATACAATACTAGTAATAAAAAACCGGAAAAAAATATTTTTGAAACTTTAGGGACTGATTTAATATTTTTGAAACTTGAAATATTAAAGGTTTTGAAGTTTAAATCTTTTTTTAAATACAATCAGGGACTGAATGTGCAAAATCACTTTCTTCTTCCTTGAGACAACCTGCAACTTTCTTCCCCAAAAACCTGCAACTTTCTTCCCCAACCTTTGCCAAAATCACACAAATATTATACACACACAAATATTATACACACATGGCAAAGTTTTATTGGGCAAACAAATGAAGTTTCGGCGTGTTTCAAACAACGCGGATCCAATTTTTTTCGATAAAAACGCCCGAAAATGCCCCTATGTAATGGGATTTGGGCGTTTTTCGGCGTTATTTTGAACTTAAAAAAAAACGCCCCACTACGGGAGTACGGGGGAGGGGGGTCTAAGGGGGAGGGGGTGCTCCACTTTTCATCACTCACCACACCCAATCAGCTTCCGCCACGTCATCAAATTCCATTCCATCACTAGTGATGGATTTTAGTGAGGGTGCTCATCACTAGTGATGAATTAACCCATTCCTTGCAACCATCGAACTTCAACCCATTCCTCAATGGTAACATCCCCCTTCTTCAAGCGTTATGGCTACAACGCGTCATGAGTTCCACGCGTGGTGAAGATGTGACACCACACCCAGATAAGGATGCACCATACACAATTGATACCAACTTACCAGTAAACACTTACTTTATTGATACAAACGGTAATGTACAAAAGTTGGAAACTTAAAGGTACAAAGTTTGGTCAAACTACTATTAGCTGATCACGCAAAATTTCCACCAGATAAGAAAGTTTGAGTTACTTTATTTCACTAGTCACGCCTATCCGAGATAAACAACCCGCCCAAGACTAACCATCATTTCCTGTGACACATGCTTAAAAGACGTCAAATATTACACTAGTGAGTTTATGAATATACACAATTTACAATTCACATTATTTAATCATGACTTGTACCCGCCCATGTTATCATAACCCAACGTTACCACGTAACTTACATAACCATACAGTTAATGCCCACTACACCACAGGTGTAGTACCGACAAATCCCGCCGTAGCGGCACATATAAGGGACCACAAATATCATGTGTATGTCATGCTCAGGTATATACATGCGTACAACAGTCATGCCATACTATTACAGTTTAGGACAAGCATGTTCACATTTGAAAAGCATTCATAAAACTCACATCTTGCTAGTAGCTAACCGTTGATACAATTGCTAGTATGATCAGGTACTATCTCAAGGTCCTGACACAATTTACATAATCCTAAGTTAGGTATGGTACACCTAACTAGTCATTATCATGGTTGGATATTGGTTAACCCTACCTTGTTTAAGCATGGTTGATCAGTCCATGCCTAACTAAGGCTATGCTACCCAATACCCGCCCCTGACAATAACCCTAGTACCTAAAAATAATACTAACACTACTACCACTAATATATTATTACTAATAATAAAACTAATATTAACTACTAAAAATAAATAATAAATAACTAAACATAAACTTAAACGAGAGTATACCTCAAGACTATCTACGACACGTTGATGTAGAGTTTCCCTACTCCTGCTCCTACTCGTGCTCCAAAAACGACTACTAACAACACCCAACGGGGTATCGTATACGCAGGATTCTCAATACTAGAGCGTTCCCGTTAAAATTTTGGTGTATCTAAAATCCTACAATTTAACTCCTATATATATGTGAAGCAAGCAGGCACCTCAATTCCTTTCTGGGCGATGTGGGACATTAACGTGCTTGCTAGCTAGCTTGACGTGCTAGCTAGCTAGCTTAGTTATATTAATTCAGCTGCTTCACTCGTTTTTCTTGTATAACTTTTAAAATATGACGTTTTATAAAACGACGAATATGTCATTAGAACGAGCATATTTTTATCTACGTTTTAACCTAAGTTTCATTAAAAACGGAGTAAGGTAAATAAAATAATATATTTAATTATTAATATTAAACGGTCTCTTATAATAGCCAGGGCTTGTACAGATGTCTCATATTTCAACTAAATATTTCAACTAACCATTTTACTCGTTACTTAGTCGTTCAACAATATATAAATTATAAATTATAAATATAATTTTTAGTGGTTCACAAAACAGGATGTTACAACTCTCCCCACCTTATAGAAATTTCGTTCGCGAAATTTAAGCAAAGAGATGTGGATATTTTTGTTTCATCTCGTCTTCTTTTTCCCATGTCTCTTCAGGTCCTCTCCTTGCATCCCATTTGACTCGTACTAGAGGAAACTCCCTGTTTCTTAATTTCTTTATGCGCCGATCTATGATCTGAATGGGGCGCTCTGTGAAGTTCAACTTGTCATTGATCTGGATCTCCTGCCAGGGTATCTTAAGTGACTCGTCCGCTAGACACTTTCTTAAATTTGACACGTGAAACGTGTCATGAATTCCTTGTAATTCTGTTGGCAATTTTAACCTATATGCTACAGGACCAACTCTTTCGATTATCTCAAATGGTCCAATATAGCGCGGACTTAGTTTTCCTTTCTTCCTGAAACGAATGATACCTTTCCAAGGCGAGACCTTAAGTAATACCTTGTCGCCAACTTGAAATTCTAAGGGTCTTCTTCGTCTGTCGGCATAACTTTTCTGTCTATCTCTAGCAGTCTTCATTCTTTCTCGGATTTGTATGATTTTATTGGTAGTTTCTTCAATAATTTCGGGTCCAGCTAATGGATTTCTACCAATCTCAGTCCAACAAACTGGGGTACAACACTTCCTTCCATATAGTGCTTCAAACGGAGCCGCCTTGATGCTTGCGTGATAACTGTTATTGTATGCAAACTCTATTAGAGGTAAATGCTCATCCCAGTTTCCTCCAAAGTCTATCACACATGCCCTAAGCATGTCTTCCAGTGTTTGTATGGTTCTTTCAGTTTGGCCATCTGTCTGTGGGTGATAAGTCGTACTTAAATTTACTTTTGTTCCCAATTCCTTTTGGAAGCTTTGCCAAAATCTGGACGTAAAACGGCTATCTCTATCTGATATAATGGAGACAGGTACTCCATGACGGGTGACAATTTCTTTGACATAAATTCTTGCTAATTTATCCATTTTATAATCTTCTCGTATTGGAAAGAAATGAGCAGACTTAGTTAAACGATCTATTATAACCCAAATAGTATCGTGACCATTCTTAGTTCGTGGAAGTTTAGTAATGAAATCCATGGTTATCATCTCCCATTTCCATTCAGGGATCTCGGGTTGGATTAAACATCTTGCAGGCTTCTGATGTTCTGTTTTGACCTGCGAACACGTCATGCATTTTTCCACATATTCATTGATTGATTGCTTCATCCCTGGCCACCAATATTCATCTCGAATATTCTTGTACATCTTCGTACTACCAGGATGCATTGTATACTTTGATCTATGTGCTTCTTCCATCACCATATCCCTGAGTCCTCCCACAATAGGTATCCAAATCCTATTGTGGAGTCTTAGTATTCCATCTTCTCCTTTAACAAGTAGTTCTTGTTTTCCCACCATCCTTTCTTTGTTAATCTGCTCAACTTTCAAGGCATGTGTTGTGCATCCTTAATTCGTTCTAGTAAACCTATTTTCACTTCAATTCTAGATGCATGTATTCTTAAAGGTTTAACTTTGTCCTTCCGACTAAGGGCATCTGCTACTACATTAGCTTTTCCTGGATGGTAACGAATTTCACAATCATAGTCATTCAACAACTCCATCCATCTCCTCTGTCTCATGTTCAACATCTTTTGCTCAAATATATACTTTAGGCTTTGGTGATCAGTGTAGATCACACACTTAGTTCCATATAAGTAATGCCTCCATATCTTGAGGGCAAATACTACTGCTCCGAGTTCTAGATCATGGGTGGTGTAATTTCTTTCATGTATCTTTAACTGTCGAGATGCATAGGCGATAACTTTGCCTCTTTGCATCAACACACACCCTAGTCCATAATGAGAAGCATCACAATATACTACAAAATCTTCGGTACCCACGGGTAATGCAAGTACTGGGGCACTGGATAACTTTGTTTTCAAAAGATTAAAAGCTTCTTCTTGTTGGCTGCCCCAGACAAATGGGGTATTTTTCTGAGTCAGTGTCGTTAGAGGCATCGCTATCTTAGAGAAATCTTGAATGAACCTTCTATAATACCCTGCTAGCCCTAGGAAACGTCGAATTTCTATGGGATTTCTTGGTGCCTCCCAATTCTTAACTACTTCAATCTTTGTAGGGTCCACTTGTATGCCTTTTTCATTAACAATATGCCCTAAAAATTGGACTTCCCTAGTCCATAATTCACACTTACTGAACTTGGCATAAAGTTTTTCTTCTTTTAGTAACTTAAGAATGGCACGAAGATGACCCTCGTGTGTTTCTCTACTCTTAGAGTAGATTAGGGTATCATCTATGAAGACGATTACAAATTGATCCAAGTATGGTTTACAGACTTGGTTCATAAGGTCCATGAAGGCAGCTGGTGCATTAGTGAGGCCGAAAGGCATCACTAGGAACTCGTAGTGACCATACCTTGTCCTAAAGGCAGTCTTGGGTATATCTTCTTCTTTAACCTTTAATTGATGATACCCAGATCTTAGGTCTATCTTCGAGAAGTAGCTTGCGCCTTGTAATTGATCAAAAAGATCATCGATTCTTGGGAGTGGGTATCGATTCTTTATAGTGATCTTATTCAGGTCTCTATAATCAATACACATCCTCATTGAGCCATCTTTCTTCTTGACAAAGAGAATCGGCGCTCCCCATGGTGACGTGCTAGGACGTATGAATCCTTTGTCCAGTAACTCCTGGAGTTGGTTTCTCAACTCTTTCATTTCAGTCGGGGCAAGGCGGTACGGGGCTTTGACAATAGGGGTTGCTCCTGGGATCAAGTCGATTCTAAACTCAATTTGTCTGTCAGTTGGTAATCCGGGAAGATCTTCAGGGAATACTTCAGGGAATTCAGCCACTACTGCTACCTCTTCTAGTTTCATTTCTTCCTTTGCCTCTAGTGCATATACTAGGTAAGCTAAATGACCCTTTTGAATACACTTGGATACTTTTATCATGGAAATAAAACTTATGGGTTTACTAGGTCTTTCCCCATCAATTGTTACAGTTCCCCCTTTTGGGTCCTTAATTTGAATTTGCTTCTTATCACACAATATTTGAGCTTGGTGACTAGATAACCAATCCATTCCTATTACTACGTCGAACTCTCCAAGTTTCAGTGGTAGTAAGTCTATGGATATTGGGGTCTTACTAATCTGGATGGTACAATCCTTTACCACACTCACAATTTCTTCTTCCCTCCCATCTGCTAGTTCTACTATAAATGGCTTATCTAGCTTACAAGGAGTCTGATTAATCAAAACTCTAAGGTGCTCAGATATAAAACTTCTATCAGCACCAGTATCAAATAGTATTTTAGCATAAAAGTTGTTAAGGAGAAATGTACCTGTTATGACATCAGGGTTCCTACGAGCCTCTTCAGTATTCAGAACAAAAGCTCTCCCTCTTGCTTTATTAGGTTCCTCATTCCTCTTAGGACAGCTATCACTATAGTGGCCCGTCTCTCCACATTTAAAACACTTACGTGGCTCTCTACAATCACGATAGTTGTGTCCAGGTTTCTTACAGTTCCTACAGACTAACTGGTTACATGGACCGGAATGTCCTTTTCCACAAGTTGGGCACCTAGGTGGGGGTCCTCGTTGCCTCTTGAAATCTCTGTAATTGGGTTTCTTTTGTTCTTGGTAGTTTTCCCATTTCCTTTTCGGGATATTTTCTGGGGTTTTCTTTTGTTGGATCTCAGTGGCGATAGTTGCCCCAGCCTCTACCGCATCATGATAGGTAGTTGGGGAGTCCCCACAGGAATCTTCGAATACGATTTTCTTCAGGGTTCACCAAGTAAGACACTATTCGAGACATTGCATTGAATTTGGTGACATATTCCCGGTATGTCTTATTCCCGAGTTCAAGATGCAAAAATTCCTTTTCTATTCTGTCAGTTTCGCTTGGTGGACAGAAGTAATTTGTAAACAGTTCTGAAAACTCCTTCCAACTCAGGCGATGTGCCAGATCATCACCTCTAGTTTGCTTTTGTATCCTCCACCAAAATAAGGCTTCGGATTTAAACAAATGAACAACAAACCTAACTTTATTTCTTTCATGGCAATCACTGGCGTCTAGAATGGCTTCTACCTCACTTAGCCATTCATGTGCCTCAATAGCACCTTTCTTCCCGTCGAATGAAGGAGGATTACATGAAATGAAAGTCTTGTAATTACATTCTTTAGAGATTTCTGTTTCTATATCTTTAGATACTTTCGTATCATCTACCTTCTTTTCCGGGCGAGGTTCTTCTCGTGGAGTTGGTGTAGGTATAGGTGCAGTGCTTCCCTCAGATTGCCCTGATCGTTCTGTATTCTGACGTTCGCGTCCCTGTGCGTTGGCAAGGATTTGCGCAACTCGGACAGCAATCCGATCGATCATGTCATCTCCTAAGTTTACAGGTTCGCTATGACGAGCAGGATTAACTGATGGGTTAGGTTGACGATTGTTGTTAACCGAAGGTTCTGCCGACATTTTCTATATTTTTCATGAAAAATACTACTTCAATATTTTATTTATTAATGAACACTTAGAATAATTAATTCACATAATACAATATTTTTCAAATGTAACATGTTGAAAATATAACTCTACTATAAACATTTTACTATAATTAAATTTATAAATTAATTAATCATAGTAAAGATTCTTAATATTGAAACTTAAAAGAATTAATGTTTAACTAAACATACTACTAACCTGCTCATGTGCTTTATGTGCGTGAGAAGGTTGTGTATGATTTGTATGAAGGAGGTTGGCATCTATTTAACAATGAACTACGCTATTGGCCGCCTTCATTTTTTTTTTTTACTCTATGATACTTGATTGAGAAGAAATATTACTTACTCAAATAATACACAAGTATCATTATATATATGCACTTCATGTATACAACATATACGTATTACATTTTATCTTTTAGATTTTATTATTATTATTATTATTATTATTATTATTATTATTATTATTATTACTATTATTTTCTCCTAACGAGTAAAGAAGACAAGATTTACGAGTAATTATTGCTAAGGGCAGTGTGTACAAAGTGGTAACGAAATGAGGATTTATAGGTTGTAATTATTACTATGGGTATTTTCTAATGACTCTATATCCTTAGTAAGTTCATACCCGGATTTATCTATTATTCGTATTTCAAAGTCAGCCAGAGCATCCTAAAAATTACATAAGCTGGCGTGTTCTCTTAGGTTTGAAGAAAAAACTCAAGAATCGCTTAATAAATAAGACACTGACGATTATGATGCTGACAATTATGTTTTTTACAGTTATTTAAATATTATATTATATTTTAGGACTACTGTAATATTTTTTAATTTTTGTTCGTTTTTACCTGTAAGTAATCTCTTAGAACGTATGGTCTATTTGGTGTGCAGTGTGTGTGTTGCAAGATGACTTCATGGCTATGCTTTTGTTGATTGTAATGACAAGCGAGATGCTCAGGATGCCATCCACGAACTTGATGGTACTGTTATAATTACCTTTAGTATTCATATTTTACTTAATTTAAAGTTCCCGTCTATTAACCTGGGTTAGATTTATTAGTTTAGGAGTTCTCATATATTAATGACTAAACCAAATAAGAATGGGGGAGAGTAGAAATGTCCAATAACTTTAGAGGATCATGTGGTGGTGGCGGCGATGGCAGTGTAGGGCATGGTGGAGGTCGTGGTCGCTCTAGAGTTACTGAAAGTTTAAACCGAGGTCATCAGGTGATTGTTTCTGCATATACATTTGTTGACACACCATATGGATGTATATATATTGTTACTAACACATAATATTGGCAGATGTATGGAAAAATGATTTCGATGATGTACCTGGGAGAAATTCTTCGTAGAGTTATGTAGGGTGCCTGAAGAGGCTGTCCTTTTTCTTGACACGCTGCCCCCGAAACTAAAAAGTCTGTTTGTGTTGAGGTATTTATATTACCATACTATTCATTTACGTATCTATTGAAGAATCCACATTGTCTTTATACATTTATAAATAGTCAAGAAAAAAATGAAATAAAAAAAATGTCAAGGAAGTATAAGGGACAAAATTGGCAGGTTGTTCGGTTAACGGATCATAACATGTAAAGTTATGGTTCGGGTTGAGACACTTTGTGCCAACTGCCTAACGATCTATAGGTAGGTTTATGCATATTTAACCCAACTTTTATATTTATGTCTATGCAGGTCATCATATGTCCGAGTCTCGCTTACTACATCAAGGTAATCGTACCCATTGAGTATGATAGTTATATAATGGGCTTTGTTATTCTAGCGAGCAATTATTTTTCGAAAGGTAAAAATAGTTTTTTAAGTAAATATGAAATTTGATGTCAATTCCCTTTTTACAAACGATGCTTTAAATGTGCAACTCATGGAGCTGCTTGGAGCTCAGGTACTTTCATTTTTTATGGCCCACGTTAGTATTTATCAAAATTTGATATTTTTATTTAATTGAAGATTGGTTATATTTGAATCACTTAATAAATGACATGGATATTTGGAGTATTCTATGCACATGGATTCTCTTGTGAACCATTTTGGGGCATAAACTGGGATCTTATAATACTAATTAGTTATTTGGCCTGCAGTTATTCCTGGCTGGTGGATGACGGTCTAAAGTTATTTGAATCAATCGAGGCAGAGTATAACATCGTTCCGTCACTTGAGCATTACTGTTGCGTTTTAGATATGTTAGGGAGAGATGGTAGTGTGTCAGAAGCTTACGATTTTGTTGAAAGATTTGGGGAAAAGGTAATTATTTGAAAGTTTAGGGTTTACTTTTGGGCTCTTGCAGAACCCATGAGAATTTCGATTGGCGAAAGTTGTTGCGAGTAAGTTGGTTGAAATGGGTCTGGTAAATAAGAATGCGGGTTATCATGCGTTGTTGTCAAATATATATCCGGGTTCTAAAAATTGCTATAAAATCATTTGTACAATAACATCTCAATACCTATAAAAAATGAATCAAAACATATTTACCTAAGTGAGAAAAATCATATTTTTATACGTTTATATTGAAAAGTTCTTTCATTACAAAGTTCATCTCATTGCCAGTATATATTATATGTTTGTGTTAAACCACCCGCGAAGCTCGCGGGATCTTAGGCTAGTGTTTAACTAAACATACTACTAACCTGCTCATGTGCTTTATGTGCGTGAGAAGGTTGTGTATGATTTGTATGAAGGAGGTTGGCATCTATTTAACAATGAACTACGCTATTGGCCGCCTTCATTTTTTTTTTTACTCTATGATACTTGATTGAGAAGAAATATTACTTACTCAAATAATACACAAGTATCATTATATATATGCACTTCATGTATACAACATATACGTATTACATTTTATCTTTTAGATTTTATTATTATTATTATTACTATTATTTTCTCCTAACGAGTAAAGAAGACAAGATTTACGAGTAATTATTGCTAAGGGCAGTGTGTACAAAGTGGTAACGAAATGAGGATTTATAGGTTGTAATTATTACTATGGGTATTTTCTAATGACTCTATATCCTTAGTAAGTTCATACCCGGATTTATCTATTATTCGTATTTCAAAGTCAGCCAGAGCATCCTAAAAATTACATAAGCTGGCGTGTTCTCTTAGGTTGAAGCCTAGGTATCCATACCAAATACCTAATTCACTAAAACCTTTGGCTCTGATACCATCTGTAACAGCCCAGAGTAACCGCACCATGATATTGTCCGCTTTGGAGGCCAGCACGCTCCCGGCGTCCGCCCCTCACGGTTTTCAAAACGCGTCATGAAAGTGAAGGTATCCAGCCCCTTATAAGGAAGCCTTTGTTCCCCTTCACAACCGATGTGGGATGTCACACTCGATGAAACGGTGGTGTGACTCAACGAATCGATATCGATCAAAATCCGCGCCCCATAGTCTTAGGGCATGTTTGGCTAAGCTTTTTAAAAAAACTTATTGACTTTTGACTTTTTGAAAAATCGTAAGCTCCAAAATAATGTTTGGCAATGAGGTTGTATGTGAGGGGAAATAACAAATAAGAAGTCACTCTATACTAACTTTTTCAAAAAACCAATAAGTCAATAAGTTGTTTAAAAAAATTAGCCACCTTAGTTTGAATCAGTGCGCGATTAGCATCCCTAATCCGCCTTAATATAATATGTTAATTAGTGCATAAAGGGCAAAATCGTCCAACAAGGGAAAAAAAGGGAAAGTAGGGTAAAGGTTGCATTCGGATCTACATCACGCCACTTTTATCAACAACTCACAAACACATCTTCTTCCTCAACTCCGCGGCGTCGATCCGAGGAGTTTGAGAAAACCCTAATTCATTCAACACTTCCCACATTCTTCTTCTTCAGGTATTATTATTATTACAACACTTGATGCTTCTATTTCTCACTCTTTCATATCTTCATTCATGTTTTTCGTTTTATACATCCACTTTTCAGTCACAAACTCCCGTTTTTCGGTTCTTCCTAGCTCCTATAAACGTATTTTGGTAGAGATGTTATGTATAGTGAACACTGCAAGTCTGGTCTTGACTGACATCGGAATAGTTGTATGAATGTTTAAAAAATTATCGGATTGGTTGCATAATTTTATTCATTGTTATGTGGATTTTTTTTTTGTTTTTTTGTGTGTATTTTTTATTTTTTTTTTTGCAATTATAAATGCTGCTAATCATTTAATTTAATGAAAAATTGTTTGTGAATGAACAAAATATGTGATTTTGAAAAAGTAGTTACTAGCTGTTTATATCTATTGTTACTGTCTCATGCTGGTTTTGTTTATGATATATATATATGTCTTTTTTTGTAAATTTGAGTTACATTGGGGCATAGTTGTCAATAGCGAGCTATAGCGCGCTACGTAGCGTATAGGTGTAGGCTCACTATTAGGGTTGTAGCAATAGATAGCGATAATAGCGACAATTTCTTTTTTCTTTTGTTTTCTTAATATAAATAGCAATTAAATATAGCTATAAAATAGCTGGATTTTAGGTTTTTGTTAAATATACATGTAAAATAGCATATATACCAGGGTATTTTGATATAATATACATATAAAATTTTTAGTTTTTTTCTAGCGTATCGCTACTTATAAAATAACCGTTCGCTATTTATCGCTATTCGCTATGTAGCATATAGGTACCTTATCACTATTTGTCTTTGTTCGCCATTAACAACTATGCATTGGGGTAGGCATACAGACTTTGGGTGTTTTAGTTTAAATAGTATTTAGTGCCCTTGAACATTGTTTGTGGAGACTGGAGATTGCAATAAGATTTATATAGATGAATGTCAGTAGTTAGTTAGAAGTGAACTTTTATTTGAAAAGGTAATAAGCTGTATCTAATGCTTCTTTTGTTGATAACAGTAGATACGTTAAATAACCATGCTAAAATATATATTTTGGATCAATAATTTTCTATACATTGTTGCTTTACGTATGTATGGGGATGATTTTAAAAAAGAATCTTGTTGAATTGCTTAAAAGAAATTACTATCGTTTATTTGCAGTCATGGCGGGCGTAGCACCAGAGGGATCCCAATTCGATGCTAGACAGTTTGACTCTAAAATGAATGATTTGTAAGTTCGTAATAGTTGATATTCTTGTTTTTTTAAAGCTGGGATTGTAGTGCTAAAATGTTTTTTGTCTTTTACGAACGACGCAGGCTTTCGGCTGACGGACAGGATTTTTTCACATCATATGATGAAGTTTATGATAGCTTTGATGCTATGGGTCTGCAAGAGAATCTTTTGAGGGGTATATACGCATATGGTAAGTCCATTATTAAATACTAATAATTAAAAGTCACACTATTATTTCAAATATATTTTGTTTTGATGTATAAAAATTGTTTCGATGCAGGTTTTGAGAAACCATCGGCAATTCAGCAAAGGGGAATCGTACCATTCACCAAGGGTCTTGATGTTATTCAACAAGCACAATCTGGAACCGGAAAAACCGCCACCTTTTGCTCAGGCATTCTCCAACAACTCGATTACAATGTAGTCGAATGCCAGGCTTTGGTTTTAGCACCGACTCGTGAACTTGCACAGCAAATCGAGAAGGTCATGCGGGCCCTCGGTGACTACCTTGGTGTTAAGGTTCATGCTTGTGTTGGTGGGACCAGTGTTCGTGAGGATCAACGCATCCTCTCAGCTGGGGTCCACGTCGTTGTTGGTACACCCGGCCGTGTTTTCGACATGTTGCGCAGACAGTCCCTTCGTTCTGATAACATCAAAATGTTTGTTCTTGATGAAGCTGATGAAATGCTTTCACGAGGTTTTAAAGATCAGGTATATTATCAATGATCAATGATCAATTTACTTTACATCGGAAATCTATTTATTACTAATGAATAGGGGTGTAAACGAGCCGGGTCAAGCCCGAGCTCGACCATGCTCGAGCTCGGCTCGTTAGGTTTTTATGAAGCTCGAGCTCGAGCTCGGCTCGGTTCAAGCCTACTTCTTTGAGCTCGAGCTCGGCTCGTGAGTAAAACCCAAAGCTCGAGCTCGGCCCGAACTTTTTTAAGAACAACCTTAAACGAGCTAAAAGCTCGGTTCAAGCTCACTTCAACATCGCTTAAACGAGCCAAAGCTTGGCTCGAGCTCGGCTCATCAATGTTATCATCATTATTAATATATTATATATAAAAAAAGTAAAATTTTGTTAAGGCTCGTTTAGGCTCGCGAGCCTAAACAAGCTTTGTATTTCAGGCTCGAGCTCGGGCTCGATAACAAAACGAGCTCTATTTAGCTCGGGCTCGTTCGAGCTTTTAACCGAGCCGATCACGAGTAGCTCTCGAGCCTCTAGGCTTGTTTACACCCCTACTAATGAATTTATTTTTTGGTTTCAGATCTATGATATCTTCCAGTTGTTGCCATCAAAGGTTCAGGTCGGAGTGTTTTCCGCAACAATGCCACCGGAAGCTTTAGAAATCACGAGAAAGTTCATGAACAAACCGGTGAGGATTCTCGTAAAGCGTGACGAACTCACTTTGGAAGGTATCAAACAATTCTACGTGAACGTGGAGAAAGAAGAGTGGAAGCTTGAAACCCTTTGTGACCTTTACGAGACACTAGCAATCACACAAAGTGTCATCTTTGTGAACACACGAAGGAAGGTTGACTGGTTGACCGACAAGATGAGAAGCCGTGACCACACCGTCTCAGCCACACACGGTGACATGGACCAGAACACACGTGACATCATCATGCGGGAGTTCCGGTCCGGCTCTTCTCGTGTTCTCATCACCACTGATTTGCTGGCGCGTGGTATTGATGTACAACAAGTTTCACTTGTTATAAACTATGATCTTCCTACCCAACCGGAAAATTACCTTCATCGTATCGGGCGTAGTGGACGATTTGGAAGAAAAGGTGTGGCGATTAACTTTGTGACACTTGATGATGAGAAGATGCTTGGTGACATCCAGAAGTTTTACAATGTTGTCGTTGAGGAGCTGCCGTCCAACGTTGCTGATCTGATTTAGATGAATTATCGTCGCTGCGGTTTTGAATTTGAATTTGGTGGTTATTTTTGTTTAAGTTATTGAAAGATGGTGTTTTGGTAGTAGGATTTGAAACCATGTTTGTACCCTTGAGCTTTAATTTCCTGGGACTGTATGGATTAGTTTATTTTCGATTCAATCTTTCAGTGTCATTCCATTTTTGATCCAAATTTTGTTTGTTCTAAAATTGACTTTTGGTTATTGCAGCAATTTTTTTTATATAAACCTGGTCATTTTATATTATATAACCATCAAATCTGAACATTTATTAATTCTTGGCTGTAAAAAATCTATCACTACAAGTTTTTTAATTTAAAGTAAACTGCCAAAATGTCCCTCAGGTTTAGTCACTTTTGCCATTTTAGTCCAGAATTCAAACCTTTTGAATCTGGGTCCTGTGGTTTCAATTTTGTTGCTATTTTCATCTAAAATCAAAATCTGGTCAGATTTTTCAGTTAAAATTAGTTTTTTTTTTGTCTTTTTTCTCCCTTTTAATGAAGGGCAACATGGTCAGATTTTCTTAATTTGTTATATATAATGAAACGCTAAAAGACCATTTTTTTGCCCTTCATTAAATGGGAGGAAAAAAACAGAAAAGCTGGATAATAACTAAAAAATTTGACCAGGTTTTTATTTTGGATGGAAATGGCAACAAAATTGAAACCATAGGGACCCAGATTCAAAAGGTTTGAATTCTGGACTAAAGTGGTAAAAGTGACCAAACCACATGGACCATTTTGACAGTTTACTCTTTAATTTATTATTAATATCCATATTCTTTAATACAGGAGTGGTTAGTTTGCATTCTTGATGGTGATTGATGTTCTTCAACTCAACAGCCACCGCCACATACGACTATCAACGTTTGACCGTTTAGGAAACCCATCCTAATTTTTTTTAACGGGAAATTCGGATCACTAACGTACCACTGCAGTATCATCGTGCCACCAGCGGAACCATCTGATCATATCCATCTCCACTAGGCTATAATGCTTATACACCAATTCAGGAGGAAACCCACTAAATATGGAAACACCCCCTTATGAAAATTGAACCCAGGACCTATTGGTTCCAAAGCGTTATCCCCATCTACAGATTGTGACATGCACATGTGAATTTGTATCAAATTTGAGTTCTACAACTAGAACTTTGACCTTTTAAAATTCAAAGTTATGAAAAGTATGCAAGTGTGGCATGTGCAACAAGTCAACAGTTTGGTCATTGGCTAATTTTGATCTATAAACGTTATGGAGAAAGATCATGATTGGTAATATAATAGTTATTTACAACATGATCAGGAATCTTGATTCCACCCTCTTGATCTTATTTCTTCTATTTCATAGGCTGCAGCATCTTTCATCACAAGATGTAGGAACCAACAGTTCCCAACCCATTTGTCCCACCTCTTTTTCCTGTTCAAACCTTGGCCCCGTGAGCTTTCCGTTCTACGCTTCTGGTAATTCAGCATGTGGATTGTGCGAGGTTGATTGCAACCAACTAGTTCCGAAGATTCGACTGACACAAGACTACCCATCCTATGATCTTGTCCGGGTCATGCCAGGCAGTACTAGTAGTCCTTTTGTTTTTGTTCGAGACAACTATTTTTCAAACCAAATAACTAACAAAAGTTGTGATTCGTTGACGTACAGATTCCCTCCCAATTCATCATCTCTCTCTTATAACATCTCTCCCACCCTTTCCGTATTGAGATGTGTAAAGACTCTAGGACTCGTTGACAGCTATTTCCGTGCCGTTGGTGAATATTATGTTTTCGATAAGTGTGATGATTATAACTATTATTACACATATTCAAATGGATATATATCATCCAACACCAATCTACCGCTTTCCTGCTCAGTGGTTGTTTTGCCGGGAAATTCTCCGTATACACTTCCAAAAGAAACAGATTTCAATGACCTCTTCCAACTGTTGACCTCTGAGCTTAATCTTGTAGTGCAAGTATCTGACAGGTGTCAGGAATGCCACAGGAGAGGAGGGCAGTGTTCGAACAAGAACCAAGAGTTTTGGTGTAAATACAGCACCCGCAACACCAAGAAAGGTACGGGCTATTTCAACCCAAAACTTCATAGACATATATGTGATCTTCAGTCTTCATTTCTTTTTGAAAGATAGAGCTGATTATAACTTCTTTCGCAGAAAATCCAAGAAACACCGTGATAAAATCTGCATTAGGTAAAATCCTCTTTGTGTCTGATAATCGAGACGTATTGAATGTCTACATGTTCCTTCATTTCAATGACCAAACCTTTTGACCTTGTAATTGTATCATTTTTGCTTGCAGCAAGCTTAGCGATCGGGACTGCAATTATATTGATCTTGCTAGTGTTATGCTACAGATTCAAGATCTTCTCTAAGCGTGATGCGGAAAACTATTCCAACTTGGAAGCTATCATCAAGACACATGAATCTCTAGCTCCAAAACGCTACTCTTATTCACATGTGAAGAAGATGACCGACTCCTTCAAAGTAAAAGTAGGTGAAGGAGGCTATGGTTCTGTATACCGAGGGAAGTTACAAAATGGCAACGACGTTGCAGTCAAAGTTTTAAACGAATTGAAAGGTAACGGGGAAGATCTAGTCAATGAGCTAGCAAGCATTAGCAAGACTTGTCATGTTAACATCGTAAGTCTAGTAGGCTTCTGTTTTGAGCGCCGTCACAAAGCTCTGATCTATGAGTATATGCCTAACGGGTCACTCGAGAAATATATCTATAATCCAAGTACAACAACAGGTAGTCAACTAGAATGGAAGAAGTTGTACGATATTGCAGTCGGCATTGGTAGAGGACTAGAGTACTTGCATCGCGGTTGTAATACTAGAATTCTGCATTTTGACATAAAGCCGCACAATATTCTTTTAGATAAAGATTTGTGTCCTAAAATATCTGATTTTGGGCTCGCGAAGCTATGTCCAGAGACAAGAAGTGTTGTATCTATGTCGGGTATGCGAGGAACACCTGGTTATATCGCACCGGAAGTATTTTCCAGGAACTTTGGAGTGGTGTCCCACAAATCAGATGTGTACAGCTACGGGATGATGGTGTTAGAAATGGTGAGGGGGCGAAGGAATGTGGTGGTTGAAGATGACGACACTAGTAACATGTACTTTTTTGATTCCGTATATAAGCAAGTTGTATCCAACAAAAATCTTGTACTGAGTGGCGTGTTAGACGTGCAGGATAAAGAAGTAGCGAAGAAGATGATCTTGGTAGGCTTATGGTGCACACAAAGTGATCCTTCAAGTAGACCATCAATAAGTAAGGTGTTGGATATGTTAGAAGGGGATTTAAAGTCCATACAAATTCCCCCAAAACCTTTTATGTATTCCACTTCAAGATCACCAGATTCCCGACATTAAACTGTATACGGTTTTATGGTTTCAATCTTGTATGTACAAAAATTTAACCAGGTTTTTTTTTGTTTATAAATGTAAAGTTCCTGGATGTTTTGTATAGACATATTTCTCAATAATTTTTGTTGACAACTTATTTGTTGCTTCAAAGAAAAAAGTTGTCACCAAGTCCCATTTTCAAAAAAAAAAATGTTGATTTGGATGGATATTCTTTGTTGTTAGATATAATGAAATAGTGAAATGAGTCAAATGGGTCTCTCTTATGAAGCATTCCTTTCTTTATCGTTAAGAAAACCCAACGATAAATTGATAAATTGGGTAAGAAGTACTTATATTGAAGGGAGCGGTTCAATCTGTTACAGGTCACGAGTATAATTTTAGTTTTGGGGCTTTTTATAAAATCTTTTAAGATACCAATACTACTATTTTTTAGATTTGTTACCGACAATAATAAACTAAATAAATACGTTTTGATCTAATCTTAACTAGTGAATAGTCAAAAGAAAACACAAACAGACTATTTTGGATGGTGTGGGTTGGTGTACAACAAAAGCGGTTTGGGCCCCGCTACCTAGAAACCAGTCCGACGTTGACCCCGTGATTGGTTTGGGCCCCGCGGCGGGGAGCCA
Organism: Helianthus annuus; assembly: GCF_002127325.2. Taxonomy (NCBI): domain Eukaryota; kingdom Viridiplantae; phylum Streptophyta; class Magnoliopsida; order Asterales; family Asteraceae; genus Helianthus; species Helianthus annuus. The sequence continues at coordinate 203,631,818 of NC_035436.2, read as the reverse complement.
ATGTCTGCAAAACTTGTGCTGGAAACGGCAAGCAGATACCGAATACCAAAACATAGATAAAAATGAAGTACTAACGATAGTCACTCCGTCCTAAAAAATGATTTTAAGTAATCTAATATATAATAGTATGACCCACATGTCCTACACATTGGAAATTTGGTTGTTTTCAGTTCAGTTATTACGGTACTAACACGTTAAAATATGGATGAGCTCGGTACCGGTAACGGCACTGAAAGTACCGATCCCAAAAGTCATCGAAATTAGGCACCGGCACCGAAAATGCTTGGTACAATATAATATGGTATTTGAAGTTAAAAATAAATACATGTATGGTGCCAGTGTCAAATCGAAAGTAACTATTCTGAAAATGCCAAAAGGTGGGTACCAAATTGGTACCGAAAATGATTTGCTACCATTTTCTCATCAATAATCTAAATATACAAGTTAATTTTACATACTATAATTCATTCATTAAAGAAAAAGACAAAAAGAAAGCAAAAGAAGTTGTTGTCTATATAAAACCTCATTTAAACGAAATACAATTTAATTACCACGCGTATGAGAAGTAATCTAAACGGTGCAATTACTTGTGTTGCTACGTGGCATGAGCTCAAAGGTGATGTTATGGATGAGCTCGGTACCAACTGATACCGAAAAAACCGATAATCCCCAAAAGTGGGTACCGATACCGATATCGAATATATCTAGTACAGTACGGTACAGTTCGGTACCGGCATTTGAGGGTAAAAACCGGTAAAGACCGGTACCGTACCGGTATTTACCGGTTTTGAGAAGCAATAGAAACGTATGAGAAGCAATCTAAACGGTGCAATTACTTGCGTTGCTACGTGGCATGAGCTCAAAGGTGATGTTATGGATGAGCTCGATACCAACCGATACCAAAAATACCGATAATCCCCAAAAGTGGGTATCGATACCAGTACCGAATATACCTGGTACGGTACGGTTTGGTACCGGTATTTGAGGATAAAAACCGGTAAATACCGGTACCATACCGGATCGGTACCGAAAATGTCAAAAGTCGGTACCGAAAATATACCTGGATTGATAAATTCGATACCAATACTGATACCCATTACCATTTGTTTATCCCTAGTTGATGTTACTATTCATTGAGTTATCTATATATATTCTAAAGTTTAGTTATATGTTCTATTTTAAAACCAAAATTTATGGTTGTTTTAAATGCACCAACCTATAAAAATTCTATTAATTGCATTTAATTTACTTAATAATCTATATCTATCTATATGTATATATTTAATATAAGAATTGGATTTAATAAGAATTCTATAAATTCTATTAATTGCATTTAATTTACTTAATAAGAATTGGAGGCCGATAATCAGGTTTGAAAACAAACTTTCTCTTTGGAAGGCGAGGACGTTATCTTTCGGTGGCCGTGTAACCCTCATCGAGGCGGTTTTAGCTAATCTCCCAACGTACTACTTTTCATTATTTTGTGCACCACTCAATGTTATCAAGCAATTGGAAAAAATGCGTCGAAAATTACTTTGGGGCGGTTGCATGGAAAAAAACAAGATCAGCTGGGTACCATGGTTCAAGGTCGTTGCGTCCAAGGAGGAGGGGGGTCTAGGCATCGGAAGTCTTGCTTCCACAAACAAGGCTTTAATGGTTAAATGGTGCCTTAGGTATAAAAATGAAAACTCATCTTTATGGGCCAAACTGATCTCGGCACTACATTGCGGGGTTAGATGTCATGCTTCTATTCCGGTTAAAAGTTCGATTGCCGGGGTTTGGAAGTCTATTATCAATTTGGGGAGAGTAAAACAAGAACCGGTAGTCGATGTTAATACAAGGATGATGCCAAAGGTAGGAATAGGTGATAAAACGCTCTTCTGGCTAGACACCTGGGTGGGAAACAAGCCCCTACGAGATGAATTTCCGAGTCTTTTTGCCTTGGAATCTGACAAAAGATGCTATGTCCAGCAACGGTACAAACGAAACGACGGATCAGTGGAATGGTATTCGGGTAGTTCGACACCTCTCTCTCTCTGCCAGAACACTTGGTCAGTTGGTCGCTATGTTCCGGCTTGCTTAGTTCTGCTGGGCTTGGGCCCGGCCCAGACCGATGGTTGTGGAGAATGGGTTCCAGCTGCGAAGACTACACAGTGAGCGGTTTAAGATCAGAACTTGACCACATAAATATCATTCCTGAAACAAAACTGCTTTCTTGGCTCCATTGGATACCTAAGAAGGTAAACTGTTTTATATGGCGGGTCGTTTTAGATCGCATCCCAACCCGAGAAGCATTGGCAAGACGAGGAGTATCACTCCCCTACCTTGGTTGTGCCTTTTGCAATGATAGTGTGGAAAATTCGAACCATCTCCTAATCTCCTGCGATCTTGCACAAAATGTTTGGATCATAATTCTACAGTGGATCAAGTTACCAGCTCCGCGTTACTTCATCAGTTTAGTGCAGTTACTGGAAACAATTTCAGCCGAGAAACTCCGAAAGGGCACAAAAAAGGCGATTGGGATGGTCATCGCTGCAACCTGCTGGAACATTTGGAAGGCGAGAAATGAACGGATTTTCAAGGATCGACATCCGCGGTTGGGTAAAATTATAAGTGACATAAAGGCGGATTCCTTCTTCTGGGCGAAATTCCAAGCAGGATACACGGACCTCTGTTGGGAAAAATGGCAAGGCTTTAAATTTTCTGATTTCCCAGTGTAATTCTTTTGGTCGGTTTGTTTCTGTATTAGCTTATTTCCTTTTGATCATGTACTGTACTGCACAAAGCTTCTTGCTTGTGTTTTTAATCAAATTTCGCCATTCCTCAAAAATCTATATACTTAAAAATATAAGTTTAGTTATATGTTCTATTTTAAAACCAAAACTTATGGTTGTTTTAAATGCACCAACCTATAAAAATCCTATTAATTGCATTTAATTTACTTAATAATCTATATCTATCTATATCTGGCAAAGTCTCTTTGATGGATTACAATAAACATACGGATATTTCCATTCCACCTTTACCCTTACTTTAATTTATACTTTCATGTTTTGAAGACCCCTGAACTACCATGTCCACATTGTGAAATTGATGAGCAGTTACCACCAATTGAATGGAGAAATCAGTTTAAGGTCGCACGTTTAATTCATGACCTTTCATCTTTCCTCTAGATTAAGGTAGCATTTATACCCTTCCACACCTAGGTTCATCATTTTGATAGTGAGGTTGAGATTCAATCTCGCCTTCACAATGTGTGTTTTTACTAGGTTGTGGAACAATATTAGTGGTTTCATTAAGCACCTATTCATTATCATCCATATTTACACCTTCAAATTTGGTTTCTTGTGAGTTTACACCATCAGATTCGGTCTCTTAGGAATTTACACCATCATCGCCATTGCACCTTCAGTTCCGTCGCCGCCGCCCTACCCTGCCGCCCACGCCACCGGAGTACACCTTCAGTCCCGTCGCCACCGCCCACGCCACCGGAGTACGTTTCAGGTACGAACTTACTCTCGAAGTTATATCGATTTCATGTCTGATTAACTCGCACTGTTGAAATATCAAATCGAAAATTTGGGGAAATCTCCATCAAGTGTAATCCAATTTTACGTTTCTTTATAATACTTTGGAAGGAATTACATGATTTGATATATTAAACTCTGGAGTTAGAGTTCAATTTAAATTATTTGTACAGTTGTTCATAGTGTGTTTGATAGGTTGGCACTGTTTTGAACACCAAGGATGCTGCTGAAAATGCCAAAAATGTTGGAGCAAAGTTCATCATGAGTCCTGTAATAGTTGTTATTATTCATTTTATGATCTCTTTTAAAGGTCACTTTTTATTAAGTTTAGTTTAACAATATAAATCGAAACACAAATGCGAATGTAAACATAGATGGTGTGCATTGTGACCAAGTCATGTGTTTTTTTTTTTGTTGGGACTCAGCGGTAATGTTTTACAATAGTAAAGGCATACTTCTGTTTAGTTTTAGTTTTTTTAAATGTAAATCATTTGCAGGGCAGTCTGAATGAGATCAACGATGACAATATATACATGGTGTGATGTACTTTTAATGTTATATTTATTGTTTGATTTAAGTCGAAGGGCAAATCCACCTAACTCCATTGTATTCATGGTTACAAGAAGAATCCATATTTACTCAGAGTCCTCCTAGCTTAGCCTGGCGACCTTGATACATATATATTTAATCAATGTATGCTACTTATCTCAATAATACCATATATTATTTCATGTCTTTTAAGTATTATTTCTTTCTTTCCTCCTGTGTATTCTTAAGTTTGAATTTGGTTCATGCTAATGCTTCCTGCTTTGATAAAATTGCGAAGGTTTTAGGTCAGGTGCACTCCTTTGTATTGTTTATGAATAAAGATATCACTTACATTGATGTTTTCTCCTCCCAACATACACACACCTTTTGTTTTCATTTTTATTACCTACTAAGTTGAATGTTATTGTAATGGTTTACGCATATTACATGGCACTAACTAACTAATGGATGTGCATCTTTTGTTTTTGTGATAGGTATTATATCCTGTTCTTTCAGCAAGCAACTGGTGTAGTTCATTCAGTACATAACAACTTTAAAGAAGCCCTTTCCTCATATTCCTCCTATGGTTGCATTGCATCTCAAGGACTAATAATAATAATAATTAGCAGCATCTATTTTTTAATACGGAATTCACATTTATAGATATTCATAAATATTTTTTAACAGTTATAAATATTTATAAATATTTTTTAATACCGAATTCACATTTTTAATACCGAAAAAAAGTAACGTTTTTTTAATACCGAATTCACGTTTATAAATATTTATTGAAAACATAAAATGTGATTTAAATATTGGGTAGATGAAGAGTGTACGTAGTTCGTGGCGAACCAAGCATATGTAAACGTTGGTCATTTTGGTCAAAGAACCTTTATATTGCATCCATGTGTTATGGTCGAACCGTATGCTGACTCATGCTGGTAACAGAGGCTACATTTTAGTGAAAACCCCCACTAACAACTATGTTTTTGTATTCATATGTAACGGGTCAAATCAAATAATTTAAGATAAAAGCGAATTGGTTATTAAAAGTTAGCTAAAGTGTAATTTAAAAGTGTTTACAGTCCTACATTGTTTATTTGTAAAAGGTAGCTTATTAATGTATTCATATTTGTTACGATGGGTATAAATGTTTGTCGGTCAACCTGACCCGACCCGTTTCAACCAGTTCTAAAACAACACAATTGTGCTTTCCAATGACTGTTAAAGATTTCACGGGCTGTCAGAATTTGATGGGAAGAAGTGGAGCTGTCGCCAGAGGCTTTCTGACCACAATGCCCGTCGCCGAAAGCCACAAAAAGAAAAAGAAACTATCCACTTTAACTCAAGAAGTCAATCTTCATCATTTTATGGTATTCAAATTACTCAGGAGCCAATTTCTTATCATAACTTATTCTCAGTTCTTTTATAACTTATTATGCTTTTGTATTTGCAGATGGGCAACATCAAATACGTTTTGTGCCTAACAATGTTCCTGATCTGGTTCAAACCGAACCTGCTTTGAACTCTATTTGGGAAACCACACGCAATTCCAGCACACAGCCGGTGTTTTTCATCAAGGTTTGTTTTCCTAATTACTCTACAGACAGTAGTTTTGATAAATTATCGTATAGTTAGTTAAAACCTTAAAACCAAGGGGTTTCAAGGCCACAAGGAATGGCTGGTACGATTTTTTCCCATTTTTAGTATTTTTTTTTATTCGGGATTGGCTAAACGTACCCTATAGACGACGTGACTAAAAAGGCCACAAGCTTTTACTTCGCCTTAGGCCACCAAAATGGTTGAGCCGGCCCTGACCACCGCGGTGGCGGCCGTAGGCTTCGCTATTCCCTTCAAGAACTCCCCCAGCCACTCCCAATCCATAGTTAAGTTCGGTTCAGTTATACCCGCACATAAATAAAAGGTTCTGTCTCACATGTCATTCTCACATATATAATGAGAGAAATGATAAGTTATAAGGAGCCGTGTATATCAATAAGTAAACAAATGCCAATCATTAAAGTATATTAGATAACTAAAAAAAAGCCGATGGCGTCTTGGGTTTGTGGTATCACGTGTTTTTATTCTTATTAAAGTGGTACGGGTTCAAGTCTAACAAAAAAGGCAATAGTGCCCGTCTTAATGAGTCATTTTGATTTTAAATTTCAATATTCATATGATTTCAATGGTTTGGTTTCATATAGTTACTGCTATTGAAATTTCCAATAATTAATGTTCATGGAGTGATTATTCTCAGTGATCCATATGAGACTTTGGTCCCTACATATTTATACAACGTAATTTCTTTTTGTTTCTCTCACCAGCTTATTGGTTTTCTTATGCTTTATATGGGATTGGAATTCATGGGCTTTACATGAATGTTTTTTTAAATCAATTATAAAAGTTGGTGTTTGCAGCTGTGTATTTTTCTGATAGATCTGAAGTCCAATGTCTGCATCACTGGAAAAAGGTTCTTAATTCAGAACTTATTAGGTTTTCACCACATCCCCTCTTACTCTTTGACACGTTTGATCAAAACAGCTTTTATGGTCTCTTTTTATTTTTATTATTATTATTTTTTTCCCCTGTAGGAGGATGAAAAAGTCTTTGAGCTGGTGAAAACATATGGATGGGCCCACAAAATGGTCTCTCATAACACAGTCTCTTCTCAGTCGTATTGGTAAGCAGTGTCGTGAAAGGTACACGATTTGTGTATTAACTATTAAAGGGATTAATAGTTTGTCTAACAAACTTCTTCAATTGGAAGAAACAAACATTCTACATTAGTAATGCAATATGAGCGATCTAAATGTGTGATTATTTAGGAGTCGGAGAGCTTAAAGAAGGTGTTATGATAGAGCGAGTTAAACGGTTCTCCTACTCTATTAGTTATTTTATATATGTATTAACAGTTAAAAATAAAGGAACTTTCTATCAAAAGGTTCACCAACGGTTTGTTGGATGTTTGATTTGTATATAGATATACTCACTATTATTGTTTATAGATGTACTCACGGTTTGTTGGATGTTTGGTTTGTTTACAACGACTTTGATGTTTTAGCGACACATGTTAGGATCAAGGCCAATGCACGAAGATGGCCTTCACATGTCCGGACATGTAAAACAAGCCGTTCTTGCAAGAACTTAAAACATATACGAAAGCTGTTGTTCGAGCCTTCTTTTTGTATGTGTGGATCTCTATTCAGACATCTGAATAACATGCACATGTGTTTTGGGATAGAAAAGAGTACAACTTTTGTAGTAGCTTTGATGAACAATTATAGCATCAACTATATTAGTTTCTACATTTGAAAGGGGAAGTTTGACACGAAAAGTCGTAACTATTTTTCAAATTTAGGTTAGTGAAGAGTGTAGAATAAAATGATTGATGAACTAACACTAACAGAGAACGAGCAGAATGGTGTAAATTGTCGACTCTGACCTAATGCTCTGGTACAAAGAAACATCGTCTACAAAGAAACTTTTAACAACCTGAACCCAGCGGGTCCCCCGGAGTAAACGGTTCATAGGTTAAATTATATTCTTCCCCTGTACAGAAACTTTTTGGACAAGCTGGCGATAGATGTTTCAAGTCGGATCGTTATACTTACGCATGGAATACTCTGTTTACTAATATAATTAAATAACGCGCTGCTCGGGTTAGTAGTCATCTCGCAGGTTAGTTTGTCAAGCACTGTCAAACGTCTTATCACGAACAAACAATAGCTATTATGCATGTCGTGCATCGCACGGGCTTTCTCCCTAGTATTTTTAATAATATATAGCACCTTTGCAAATAACAAACAAAGTTGTATACTGTAGATAAGGTTGGTGGCATAGACGTAAATAACAATCAAAATCAGTCAAATACTCAAATTTGTATACTGTAGATAAGACCTACGCAATCTATATATATATATAAATGAGATGGATTTGGGCTATGTGTCCTTTGTCTTTGGCCATCTAGGCTGATGTGGCAATTTGGTTTAGGAGGGAAATCCCAATTTGCTTTGTACAATCACGATTCCAACGAAAAAAGGCGGGATCCGAATTGAGTTGGGTCGGGTTTTTCGAATTCGGGTCATAGTATATATTTCCTTTTTTTCTCATTCTTCTTGCACACACTTTACAAACCCTAAAAAACTAAGTTGCATCCTCTCTCCTATCACCACCACCAAGATCCTCAATTCTAAACCATAGCCAAATCTCTGCAACATCATCTTCTTCACACAAATCAATCCTATTAACCAATCAAAGGTATGTTTCTATGTTTTTGATTTTATTGTTTCTGATTTCTTTGTTTTACGATTGTAATCTACACAATCGATCCTAAATCTACTTTATTTATGTTATTCAATTCTATAGAAACTTGATTTTATAAAGATTGTGTCGAATGCTATTAACTTCTTCTTTGTCCTAAACTTTGTAGATCTGATCATAAAAATTGAAGGTATGTTGTTTTAATTTGTTGTTTATCTATTGTGTATCTTTAATCTAGCGATTGAACATTTATCTTTCTGTTTTTTTTTTTTTTTTTGCAAACAAAATCAAGATCAGAGGTTTTATTATCATCATCTACATATATCAAAGTTACTAATTTTTGTTGATTTTGTTTTTCATGTGGAACGCTAAATCTTGGATAAAATCGGACTCCGATCATTCGTGAAACAACAGAGGTTAGTTAAATGTTATAGCTGTTTTCTTTTTTTTTAAGTTTGTGTAGGTTTGATTTTATCCTTTCTGTTCGGTATTTCTTTTTTTTTCGTTGTTTGTTGGTTGTTTGTTGATGTTGATTTTGCATTATCCGATTCCAATCATATGAAATGATATTTTGTTGATGTTTTGATTTTGTTCTCATGTTACTCATATTTTTATTTACAGTCTTTTAGTTTGTTGTTGATGATGATATGTTTTGATTGTGTCCGATGTTTTTTGATTGTGTTGATGAAGATTTACAGTGGTCTGATATTTTTTTCATCCGGTATAATGTTTTTGTCTTCGGAATATTGATTTTGGTTCTAAAAAATAAATATTTTTTATTTTTTTAAACCGTTTCTTTTTATTTTTGAATTTGGAAGTTTCTCAATTGATTAAATTATCTTTTAAAGCTTATTGATTGTTGATTTAGGAATATTGATTGTTTTTCTATAAATACTTTACCGTTTTATTTTTTTAAAAACCTTCATATATATTTTTCAGATATGCATCCTTTGCACAACAGTCCTTCATTTTTAAAGCTTATTGATGAAGATGAACCGATATTTTTGGTACGTTTATGTGTATTCTAATTACTAATCATATTTTAAGTAAACTGATATTTATCTTTTTTTATTTCGTTTTAAACTTATAGCATATAAATGGTGATTTATATTTAGTATGATAATTTATGGCATTGGAGGTTAGTGATATAATTTTTAGAATTCAAATTTTAAATTTTAAATTTTGAGGTTTCTAATTTAAATTTTAAATTTAAAATTTTGAGTAATTTTAAATTTCGTTACTGATTTATTTTTAGTATGATAATTTTGCGGAATTAAGGTTTCTGTTTCTATAAATAAATGGTGTTACGTTTTTTGAAACCTCAAATTTAAAATTTTAAGGTTTCTATTTATATTTCCGGAATTTAAATTTTAAATTTAAAATTTTGATCAATTTTAAATTTCGTTAGTGAATTATTTTTAGTATGATTATTTTCCGGAATTAGGGTTTCTATTTCCGGAATTCAAATTTTAAATTTATATTTTTGAGCAATTTTAAATTTTGTTAATGATTTTTTTTTTTTTTGAAACCTCAAATTTAAATTTTAGTGATTTATTTTTAGTATGATAATTTTTTCGGAATTAAGGTTTCTATTTAAATTTTAAATTTAAAAGTTTTCCATTAATGTGTTTCATTTTAAATTTCGAATCTGTAAATTGAATTTAAATTTGAAAGGTTAGATTTTCCTAATAAGTTTGCTTGATTTACGGGATTGGATATTAGTGATTTGATTTTCAGATTTTAAATTTTGAAGTCAATCATTATTTTAAATTTAAATTTTGAAGTAAACCATTATTGTGTTTGATTTTAAATTTTGTATGCTTTGAAATCTTGATGTTTTTTTATGAGATGCTTTGACTATATTATTTGTAATATTAGGGATGCTTCGAGTCTTTGACTATTTTTTTGTACTCGAGTTGCATATCTCACAAACTTTTTATGTTTTGTAATTTTAGGTGAAGAGCTTCTTTCAGACTCCTTCCCCTACAAGGAACTATTGAATGGGTTCCTATGAGAAGTTGAAGAAAAGGTATATCTTGCACTGTTTTGTGAGTTATAATTTTTTGTATTTTAGTTATAATTTTTGTATTTAATTAGTTTTTAATTCTTTAAAGATGTCTTTAATTTCTTTTTAAATCTGTTTTTATTTCTATAAATAGATTAGTGTTGTTAAAGATGATTTTTGTATTCGAAATTATGATTCGGTTTCTGTAAATAGACTTTGTTTCTATAAATAGATTACCGTTATATTTTTTTTAAACAATGGTTACTTCCTTTGCAGTTATGCATAATGAAAACAACGCTCCTTCGTTATTAAAGTCGGTTGAGGACTATGATCCTATATTTTTCGAATTGTTCGTCGACCAAAAACAGGTTAGTTCAGTTTTGTTTGTGTTGTTTGTTTTTTGATATGTATAGTCTTTCTTTTTTATTTTTGTCTTTAGGTGTTAATTTGAAATTTTATGTGATTATCTTTTGAAGTTCTTATGGTTTGTTTTGTGAGTTATAATTTTTTGTATTTAGTTATGATTTTTGTACTTAGTTAATTGTTAATTCTTTAAAGATGTCTTTAATTTCTTTTTAAAGTTGTTTTTGTTTCTATAAATAGATTAGTGTTGTTAAAGATGATTTTTGTATTCGAAATTATGATTCGGTTTATGTAAATAGACTTTGTTTCTATAAATAGATTACCGTTATATATTTTTTTAAAACAGTGGTTACTTCCATTGCAGTTATGGATCATGAAAACAACGCTCCTTCGTTGTTAAAGTTGATTGGGGACTATGATCCTATATTTTTGGTATGTTTCTTAAGTTTTCAGTTTTGTGCACACAATAAGTTATTGCAACTTATATGTTTTTCTTTTGTTTCGATTGATAGGAAATACCACATGATTTTGCAACCTTATTGTGGGGAGAACAACTATCATATGTCAATGTCTTAAAATTATTGATGATGATTTATCGTGAGTCATTGAGTTATAATTTTTGTATTTAGTTAGTTGTTAATTCTTTAAAGATGCCTTTGATTTCAATTTTAAAGTTGTTTTTGTTTCTATAATCAGATTACTGTTGTTAAAGATTATTTTTGTGTTCGGAATTATGATTCGGTTTCTGTAAATAGACTTTGTTTCTATAAATATATTACCATTATATATTTTTTAAAACAATTGTTACTTCCTTTGCAGTTATGGATCCTAAAAACAACTCTCATTTGTTGTTAAAGTTGATTGGGGAATATGATCCTATATTTTTGGTATGTTTCCTTAGTGATTTGATTTTTAAATTTTAAATTTTGAAATCAATCATTATTTTAAATTTAAATTTGAAAGTTTTCCATTAATGTGTTTGATTTTAAATTTCGAATCTGTAAATTGAATTTAAATTTGAAAGGTTAGACTTTCCTAATAAGTTTGCTTGATTTACGGGATTGGATATTAGTGATTTGATTTTTAGATTTTAAATTTTAAATTTTGAAGTCAATCATTATTTTAAATTTAAATTTTGAAGTAAACCATTATTGTGTTTGATTTTAAATTTTGAATGCTTTGAAATCCTGATTTTTTTTATAAGATGCTTTGACTATATTATTTGTAATTTTAGGGATGTGCTTTTATTTTGATTCATTAGGTGTTTATTTTGGATGGTCCGGAGTTTTTGGCTGCAACTATGTTGGACAGAGATATGCTTGCTATTGCTGTAAATTGGTACCATGTCGGTTGGTTTTGCTCGGTAAGGTTAGACTTTCCTAATAAGTTTGCTTCATTTACGGGATTAGATATTAGTGATTTGATTTTCAGATTTTAAATTTTAAATTTTGAAGTTAATCCATATTCTAAATTTAAATTTTGAAATAAACCATTATTGTGTTTGATTTTAAATTTTCAATTTCGAAGTCAATTATTATGTTAAATTTAAATTTGAAAGTTTGCCATTAATGTGTTTGATTTTAAATTTCGAATCTGTAAATTGAATTTAAATTTGAAAAGTTAGTCTTTCCTAATAAGTTTGCTTGATTTACGGGATAGGATATTAGTATACTTTGTTTATTGGGTTTTAACTAATAATTTGATTGATTCGGTTGTTAGATTTGTGACGATGCGTCGGACAAACAACATTGGGAAAATATACAGCCTTGAGCCTTGGTAAGTTAACACATTAGTTAAGGTTATGATGTTTTTTCATGGCACCGACACATTATTGAGTAGTAGCGCATTAGGTTAGTGATATTAAAATTTGTGCCTTGAGAAATTTTGTATATTGATTGATGTTTGAAATTGATTGTGAGGTCTTTGATTATGCATTATATTGCTGATTGATGTATGAGATTTTGTTGATTGGCATAAGGTATTAGATAAGATGTGTTTGAAGTTGTGAAGATGAATAAGTGAGACATGTGTAGCAGATATTAGTGAGTGCACAACACATTAGTTAGGGTTTTGAATTATTGCTACAGGTTAGTGATGTTAGAGATTGTGTTAGGATAAATGTGTAGATTGAATTATGTCTGTGTTTGATTGTGACACCTTTGATTGTGCATGAAATTGCTGGTTATATGAGATTTTGTTGATTGTAGACAAATAAGTCTGAACAGAACTTATTAGATTTGAAAGTTTGCCATTAATGTGTTTGATTTTAAATTTCGAAACTGTAAATTGAATTTAAATTTGAAAGGTTAGACTTTCCTAATAAGTTTGCTTGATTTACGGGGTTGGATATTAGTGATTTGATTTTCAGATTTTAAATTTTAAATTTTAAATTTTGAAGTCAATCATTATTTTAAATTTAAATTTTGAAGTAATGGCAATCTGAGTCTGATTTTTTCGTGATTAATATCCGCTTGAGTAACCTAATCTGAGTCTGATTTTTTTCGTTAACGATTCTGGTAAACTTTCCCGATTTGGGTTTTCTGCAAGGCTAATCATCTAAATTAATTTGTTATTTTTATGGTTTACCATTGCATAAGTTAGTATAATTTGTTGACAAACTTTTGTTTTGTGGGATAGTAGTCATAAATTGAGTAATATTCAAGGTTTATGTGTTTTTATTTTGATTCATTAAATAAGATGTGTTTGAGTAATATTTAAGGTTTATGTATATATGAGATTTTGTTGATTGGCATAAGGTGTTAGATAAGATGTGTTTGAAGTTGTGAAGACGAATAAGTGAGACGTGTGTAGCAGATATTAGTGAGTGCACAACACATTAGTTAGGGTTTTGAATTATTGCTACAGGTTAGTGATGTTAGAGATTGTGTTTTGAGAAATGTGTAGATTGAATTATGTTTGTGTTTGATTGTGACACCTTTGATTGTGCATGAAATTGCTGGTTATATGAGATTTTGTTGATTGTAGACAAATAAGTTTGAACAATTAGATTCACATTTAAGTACAAAAAATGAGAGGTTCTTATAATCTGAATTATATTCTGAACGAAAAACTGAAAGGAAAAGGAAAAAAAGAATAATTTAACACAGAGAAAAGAGGATAGAGAGAGAGTTGCCATATTTTTAAAACCAAAAATATAAGGTAACCATGCTTCTAAAATCTACTATACTTTTTAATAATATTTTGTGGAAAATGGACTATATTGGGTAGGTAGTCAAACATGGTTTTTAGGGTCAAAACGGCTGTGTTGGGTTGACTCGGGACACTTTTATGAAAAACTTGATGTTTCTGAACTTAATAAACCATTTTTGTAGATGACCAATGTATATCTCTATTTGAGGAATTCTCCAAAGATCCAGAGCCGATTGTTTCATAGAGCTGTGAAGTTGCGTTAAACATACTGGATTTTGAACGATCCGACAAACCATTCGAGGTACTTGGAAGATTAAGTCTCTTATCTGGGTGGTTGTTACAGGTTTAGGATGTTAAATGATTTTGGATGTACTCTGCGATGTCGATGATGCAGAGATGTTGGTGAAGCTCAGGTTAACAACTTCATGTGTATATTTTAATGAATAAAGTTTTTGTTGTTTATATTTTCTAATTTAAACTATTAACTTCTAAATTTAATTAAATGAGTTTGTTTTGCAGGTTCGAACAACTTCATGTGTATATTTTATTATAAAAAATAAAAGTTTTTTTTTTGTTTCATGGGTCGTTCAGAGAGGCAAGTTTCTGCCTCCGATTCTTGTCCGAAGTTTCTGACCTTACTCGCAACCCATTGACTACAACTTTCAATTCAAAACAATTATAAAAAAATTACGTTTGAAAACATGTATTTTTATTTTATTTAATGACATAACTCGATTAATATAAAGTAAATTTTTCTACCCGCGAAGTTCGCGGGTGATAACCTAGTTTGTTATATAGTAGATAGATTAAACTGTAGGCCCAAGTCTTACGCCTAATGGATCATGCATCGGCATTGAACTGCAGCCCAATTTGAAACCCAAAACTTTCCAGATCCCACAATATCGCCTACGGCAGAACAACCACACCACTCCACGAAATGGCTCCCAAATCGAAACCGAAACCGTCAGCCGCTCCGGCAATCGCCATCGAAGATCTTTTCACAGCTCTCGATCGCCACATAAAGAGATCAGAGTACGAACAAGCCGTTAAAGTTGCAGATCAAGGTATACAACTCATTCTAATTCCACGATTTATTCAATTTGTTAGTAAATATTCTTTTTCTGCAGTTTTATCGGTTGCTCCTGGTGACGAAGATGCAATTCGGTGTAAGATTGTGTCTCAGATTAAGGAGGATAAGATTGATGATGCTGTTTCCACTATTGTTGCCTTGTCGAAGAAGTTTCCGATCGATTTAGGTTTCTATAAGGTATATGTTGAGAAATGTTTGTTAATTGTGTGTGTGAGTTTGATTTCGTGTGTTATTGGTATGTAATGTTAATTTAGGAGGTGTTTATAGTTTATGTTATTTGATGCATGATAAATTGTGTATTCGTATGATTATGATTCAGTTGATTCGGTTTCTCGATGAGATTCTGAGTTTGATTTGTAAATTATTGTTGGACAGCATATTTAGAGATTAATGGTTATAGGTGATTAAATGGCCTTAATGATTTATGAGAACTGTTGAGTGTTCGACTGCGTTACTTTGAGTATAAACTAGTAGTTATTGGGGCATAGATTGAAGCGCGTTAAGAGTTGTGTAGTGACGCTGAAATTACTGATGAGCTACAAAAATAGAATGGTTTCTGTGGTAATGGAAGTAGAGTCACATTGTGTTGCATACAGATTCATTGGATTCTGATACAGTGATTCTATGGCTTGTCTCCTATCCTGTATAATTATGTAATGTGTTTTATACTTTCGTATGGATTTATATGAAAATTTGCGCATTTGAAAATGGTATTTTCATGTTTCTATGTATACACTTAACCAGAACCGTTCATTAGGAGTCAGGACTATTACTTCACATGTTTTTGAAGCGTGAAGTTTCATATTGTTGATGCATCTCTTTTTTTTTTCTCTATATAAACAGGCCTACTGTCTATACAGACAAAATAAGTTGGATGAAGCTTTGGAAATCTTAAAGAACCTAGAGAGAGACAATGCAACAATGTTGTTAGAATCACAGATTCTATTTCGTCAAGGAAATATGGATGCTTCTGTGGACATATATCAAAATCTCCAGAGATCAAGAATAGAGTCACTGGAGATAAATCTTGTTGCCGGTTTGGTTTCAGCTGGTAGGGCTTCTGAAGTTCAACGAGTGATGGATGCCATGCGAGTTAAAGCAACTAGTAGCTTTGAGTTGGCTTATAATACGGCATGTTCATTGCTTGAAACGAACAAGTTCGCAGATGCTGAGCAACTCCTACTTTCAGCTCGAAGGTAAGTTTTGTTGATATCAAGATGAAGTTCGCATCACATCTCGATTGCCCAAACTGCATGTATTTATTTTTCTCAATAATCTTTTTTTTGAACGGCAAACAACATCTTATTCATCACCAAATATTGCACAACGTTTCTGACAAGCAAGAAACTGGAACAGAAACATCATACAAAATCATCGCCCTTACTTCACCTATTTAATGTGACAATGAACTTTACTCATCTATATTAAACAACACCCACTCATCTATATTAAACAACACCCAGTTCCACCAATCCAAGTTGTTTCCTTTTGCTCTACTCTTGATCCACATGTAAGACACCATTTGCATCTCACCGAAAATCTTCTCGACTACAACTTGCTTGCCTGAAAAAGTTAAGTCATTCCTCGCTTTCTGTATCTCCCAACATGTCGCTAGAAGAATTGTTTGTACTACCTTCTTCCTGAATTTGACACCACTAGTGGTTTGTATGCTCGCAATAAATCTCTCAGTTTTCAGCTGAGAACATATCATTGATCCATGGTCAGAATCCTCATCTGAATCCTCATCTTGATCACCGCACAATCTACTTATCATTGATCCGTGGTAAAAATGACACTTCTGCAGATTATTTAGAGTTGCTAACCTGTTCTGAATACCTCGCCACGCGAAAATATTCATCTTCTTCGGAGCCCAGTTCACCCAGTCCGTCGGGAAATATGCAGCTGCGAACTTGGAAAATAATAACCTGCACGAAGAGACCGAGAACACGTCTTCCCTGTCCGGGCACCACTTCCATCGGTCCCCCACCCCTGAGAGAACAAGCGCACTGCGAACAACGCTGATTTGCTGCAGTTCTGCAGCCGTAACTGGAACCCGTTTCCAATATATATATTTTAACAATTTATAAAAGGCACATGCATCAATTTATTTAGGGTTACTTTAGTTGCTTCTTACTCATAATGCGCCTTCATTAATATGTCAAATTATGCTAAAAATGTACGATCAATACAAATCACAAATTAATATAAAATTATAAATTCTTGACAGAATTGGGCAGGAGACATTGATGGAAGAAAATTTAGCTGATGATGAGATAGAGATCGAGCTGGCACCCATAGCTGTGCAGTTAGCCTATGTACAGCAGGTAACGAACAGCCTATAAATTCTTAATTTTTCTTACTTTTTACAACCTTATTTATAATCATCCTTTTTTTCAGCTTTTGGGAAACAGACAAGAAGCGATTGCGTCTTACACAGATCTTATCAAGCGAAACCTTCCCGATGAACCATCAAACGCAGTAGCAATAAACAATTTAGTAGCTTTAAAAGGTCCTAAAGATATAACTGACGGTTTAAAGAAGCTTGATCGTTTAATCCAAAAAAACAGTGGAGATAAAAGCTTCCAGCTTGTTCCTAGTTTAGAGCTGAAACTTTCATCAAAACAGAAGGAATCGATCTACGTCAATCGCATGCTGTTGCTACTTCATTCCAATAAGATAGATCAGGTCATAATTAATTTTATTTTTTTCCTCAATATCTTTCTTTTTAGGAAGTCTTCTCTATAGGCTTGTAACTGAACCGAACGAATACGAACGGAGGCATGTTCTTATTTGTTCATTTAGCTTTAACCAAACACAGTTTTTTGTTCATGTTCGTTTATGTTCGTTCGTTTAAAACCTAAATGAACAATTCGTGAACGTACACAAACATAAACAAACAAACTTAAAGAAGCATAATTTAACAAACAATAAACAACAGAAATGAACATAATTGAACAAACATCAATGAACACGAATGAACATAATTGACTAAACATAAAGTAATTTTGTATATAAATTAGTGATTAGTTACGATAAATTCCATTAGAAAACCCATAACAAATGTAAATAAACGAACATAAACGAACGTTCACGAACATAAATGAACGAACAAAACGTGTGTTCATGTTCATTCGTTTAGCTACATGAACAAAAAATTGTGTTCATGTTCGTTCATTTATTAAATAAACGAACTTCTTGCCGGACAAGTTCAGGAACAGTTCATGAATGTTCGGTTTGTTTAGAGGCCTACTTCTCTAAGTTATGATTCTTAATTTAACAGGCTCGCGAACTTGCTGATGCATTGCCACAAATGTTTCCTCAAAGTGTGACACCTGTACTTCTTCAAGCTGCTGTATTTGTGAGAGAAAACAAAGCTGGAAAAGCTGAAGAAATGTTAGGAAAATACGCAGAAAGATTTCCCGAAAAATCAAAAGTTGCTTTACTGGCTAGGGCACAGATTGCAGCTGCTGCAGGGCATCCTCAAATTGCATCAGAATCTTTACTAAAAATACCTGATATTCAGCACATGCCTGCAACCGTTGCAACTCTTGTTGCTCTAAAAGAACGTTCTGGTGATATCGATGGTGCTAATGCGTTGTTTGATTCCGCCATTGCTTACTGGTCAAACGCTATGACTGAAGATAATAATAATCTGAGTGTTATAATGCAAGAGGCTGCAGCTTTTAAGCTCAAACACGGGCAAAAAGAGGAAGCATTAAACCTCTTTGAAAAGCTTGTGAAAAGCCATAATAATATCGAGGCTTTGGTAGGACTGATACAAACTGCTGCTTATACAGATGTCGAAAAGGCGGAAACTTACGAGAAGAAACTGAAACCGCTTCCTGGTTTGACATCTATCGATGTTAACACTTTGGAGAAAACTTCTGGTGCAAAGCACGTTGAAAACGGGCCCCACTTGGCGAATAATAACATTGAACCTAATGAAACAAAAGTTAGCAAGGAGAAAGCGAAGAAGAAGAGAAAGAGAAAGCCGAGGTACCCGAAAGGGTTTGACCCTGCTAACCCTGGTCCACCACCGGACCCGGAGAGATGGCTACCTAAAAGAGAGAGATCTAGCTACAGGCCCAAGAGGAAAGACAAACGGGCTGCTGCTCAGATTAGAGGCTCTCAGGGTGCGGTGGCTAAAGAAGCTTCTGGCTCTAATTCCGGAAACGTGAAGTCCAACCAGCCGTCAAATGCAAAGGCATCTTCTGGCAGTGAACCTGCAGTACAACCGAAGGCTTCTTCAAAGTCTTCCAGGAAGAAATCCAGAAAGTGAGGTAACTTTGAAATTTTGTACTGTTAAGACCAAAAAGGATTTTTATTGAAGGGGAGTTGAAGCTGTTGCTTAAGTGTGTTTAATCGTTGACTTTAGTCATGAATGGGTGAAAGACGAGATACATTGTTGAATTACTTATGCTGTAGTACTGTTTTATTACAATATTTACCGAGAATCACTTATCGAGCTTGCGAGCGAAAACAAGTCTATTATTATTATTATCTTTATTAATTATTATATTAATTAATAGATAATAAACAAGTCTATTATTATTATTATCTTTATTAATTATTATATTAATTAATAGATAATAAACAAGTCTATTATTATTATTATTATCTTGTTTCCCGCCTGGATCTCTCGATTGGAATCTTACACCGATAGGTGTCCTTCAATATGTTTTTGCTAGAAACGGCACTTTCTATCTACAATCTCTTCCGATTTTGTGGGCAAACAAACTAAATTTCAGCTCAGATTTCTACATTGATCTGTCAGCATTTTTCTTTGAAGGGCTCAGATTTGGACCACATATTCCAAGTTAATTTCTTTGCCCTCTGAAAATTTGAAATCATGATTTCAGTAATCAGTTTTTGGGGATCAAGGGAATTGTCATTAGTTCTTTTATGCTTATGTTCTGATGAATATATGGTTCCAATTGACAAAGTTGAACATGATTTCAGTGATAAAGGTTTCTTCATTGACTGCTTCTTCTACTTGGAATTTTTGTTCAAAGTCATTCATAATCGTTTTCTACCGTCTTGAATTGCTTGTTGGCAACTTCCCGTGCCCATTTGGATATTCCCATTTCATGAACACATACTGAAACTTCTTTGCAGCCGCTTTAAACATGGCTGCTTGTGTTTGGAACCAAAATAACCATTTTAAGTCTGCCATGAACCTATTATGACCCAAACCCGTTTTGACCCGAACCAAAGTAACCATCTTTTTAAATCGGCTCATCCTGACCCAGATTCATTCTGACCTGTTACCCCACCCAATCCGACCCGACCATTTGTTAGATTCTGACCTGTTACCCCGCCCAATCCGACCCGACCATTTGTTAGGGTTAATAAATAACCATAGAATCCTAACCGGTTCACGATTTTAAGCTAGGAATCAGCTTTCTCCGTTTGGATAAATAATAGCTGTTCTATACAACTGTATAAAATGTTTTTTTGCTCTCTAAGTCGGTATATATAGTAGATATTGGATGTATTGGTTTTAAACATTTATGTGATATGAATAGTCGTAAACAGGAGTCGTCTTAATGTAACATATAAATTCCTATAACATTCTTAATGTAAAAGCATGAAAATTGTTTATCTAAATCTAAACTAGCACTAGGTTGTAAAGCTAGAACAAAGCATGAAATTGAAATACTTTAGTATTAATAAATACAACTCAAATGACTATATCGTCTCTTTCAGCTAGAAATATGGGTTTTAACGGCTACTGGTAAACACTGCCAGAAAAACAAGAAATGAATGTAAACATTTTTACTATTAAAACAAGTCAGATAAAGAGTTGTAAAAAAAATAGAATTCATAAATGCTACAGATTTACACTTCTGTAAGATAGATTTTTCATTACCAAGAGAGATACCAATTTCCCCCACCACCACATGCCCGTTTTGAAGGAGGTTTCTGTTTCTTTGTTTTATGGAAAAAGTGTTTACAATTTACAACTCCTTTAATGGGCCCTCCTATCTTCATCTTCAAAATTTAGAGACTCCATTCCTTTGAGAGTAGTTTCATACTTTGTTGCAGCTACATTCCTGTTTCTTGGATCTGAGGATCCAGGTTGTGGTGAACTTCTCTGCCATGTCTCGGAGACGCGGGACCGACTAGGTGGCTCCACATCATTACTCCGCCTCATTGATCCGCTTGCTCTCTACATAACAATCGTATGTGCACATTAGGTAGTGTTTAATACAAAGTACATTTGCATTATAAGCATAGCTGTCGATGGCGAATAGCGACAAATAGTGACAAGGCACCTATAGGCTACGTCGCGAATAGCGACAAATAGTGACAAGGCACCTATAGGCTACGTAGCGAATAGCGACAGATAGCGACGGCTATTTTATAAATAGCGATTACACTAGAAAAAGAATTCTGAAAATTTTTATATGTATATTACATCAAAATACCCTTGTATATATGATATTTTACATGTATATTTAACAAAAACCTATAAATCCAGCTATTTTATAGCTATATCTAATTGATATTAACATCAAAAAAAAAAAAAAAAAAAAAAACCCAAACTGTCGCTAAGCTCGCTATTCATCGCCATAACCAACATAGCGACACATAGTCGCATCGCCATAAAGCGCGCTATAGCGACTGCTATGGTCGCTATTAACAACTATGATTATAAGAAACAAGAAAAACTCACCATAGCATCTGTGCTGGTTGTAGCAGCAGCATCATTAGCAACTGGACTCTTTTCCCTATGGAGTAGATTACCCGAGTTAGTGACTTGTGGAGAACTTCTCCTTCGAGAAGGATCCAATGAAGATAAGCCAGTCTGTCTCCCACTTTCCTCACCTACAACAGATTAGCTAATTGTTATTTCTAACGAAAAAAGTGTGGAGTTAAAAAAGTAAAACCGCATTACCCGTCTGCCTATCACCGTTTGGAATAACAGGTGGTGTCCCAGAACTTGGCCCGGCACCCATACCCTATCAGTTAAAACAGTTTGTTACATTTTTGTAATTCCACTTTTCAATAAAAGGTGCATGAAACAAAACATGTATGATGCTTACAAGGCCACGAGTAGGTGGAGCAGCAATCTGTGATTGCTGATACTTCAAAATCGTCCAATCAAAAACATAATCAAACTGAAACCCTATAAAGAGAAAAGAACGACTGTAAAATATCATCTGTCAAGTGTCAAGTGTCAACCGTCAAACATGAAATTTTATACCTTCACGGATAAAGAGGTCGCGGAATATTCTCTTCAGGTAAGCATAATCAGGTTTGTCCTCAAACCGTAAAGAACGGCAGTAATGAAAGTATGATGCAAACTCTGTTGGATAACCACGGCATAAGGCCTGAGAGAAGCGGAAAGAAATCATTACGCGAACTTCAATACAACTAATCTCTTGTGAGTGCACAATAATTAATACCTCAATCGACGTAGAAACCTTCTTCTCACTAATTTTCTCGTACTTCTGTTTCTTGTTTCCTGCTTTTAGCCCTTGCCAAGGAAGGCTGGTTGTATAACATAAACATTGTTAGATTGATGACAGTACAAGCGGTTTAAAAATGGAAAAGAGTGAAACTGGCCATTACCTTCCTCTTAAGAAATACATTAGTACATATCCAAGAGATTCTAGATCATCCCGCCTGCTTTGTTCTACACGGTCCACAAAAAAAGTACACATGTCAATATTCACAAGACGACATAAGAGTGCATTTACTATTTTAGTATTTTCAAATATTCACCGATCCCAAGATGGGTATTCATGCTTGCATATCTTGCAGTCCCAGTCAAGTTTTTATTCTCTCTGCAGAACCGAGAGAAGAGCATGCATAAATCACTTGAATGTTAATATATATATACATATATATATAGAGAGAAAGGTTAACATACAAAAGGGCTTATCATACTTCACGTACGCGACACTGGTAACCGTCGGATCAGGGGTATAATCACGCATGGAACATATAATCACGCATGGGAACACATAATCACGCATGGATTCAGTTTTTTTTTTTTTATAATCACGCATGGGATACAAAATCACGCACGTTAATTTGATCAAAAAAATAATCACGCACGTTATCTTTTTTGTCGCGTACATTAATGTAGGTTAAGCCGTTTTGTACATTATACTTTCTCTCTCTCTCTCTCTCTATATATATATATAACTATAACTGAGTTGTTAATAATCTCACCTGTATGGTATGTGCTGGTGAGTTGTAGTATCCCTGTATTTCTTGACCAGACCAAAGTCAATGATGTAGACCTGATTTGCACGTCGTCCCAAACCCATAAGAAAATTGTCTGGCTTGATATCTCGATGTAGAAACGATTTACAATGAACGAATTCAATACGATTGATCTGAAAGGAATAACAGTCCCTGTGAATGTTAGAAGCTAAAGAGGTAAATATATTTGAGTTTTTAGATCATGAACCGACTAACCATTTGATCTGCAAGCATGAGAACCGTTTTGAGAGAAAGTTTCCTGCTGCAGAAATTGAATAAATCCTCAAGACTGGGCCCAAGCAAATCCATCACAAGAACATTATAATCTCCCTCCACGCCGAACCACCTCACATTTGGAACACCAGCTACAATAATGAGATTGTGGCAATCAATAAAATGCTTCAACAATTGATAAGAAGTTTTCAAAACGATATATATGTAGAATATATTGATGCAGGTCCATACTTCCTCCCTGTAATATTCTGTATAACTTGGACTCATACAGCAGCTGAGGATGTTTTGTCTTGACATTTTCCTGACAATTACAGATATAACTTCAAAAAATGTTACAAAATAAAAAAGAAAAAGAAAAGGATTTCACTTTCCCTTGCAAGAAAACAATGTGATACAAGCCGGTTTTTAATGAGTAAAGGTATCTGTTAACCTAGAACACAAGAAAGATTAAAACGAATCCCATAGACCCATACCGCCAGTCTACCAGATAAAACCTAGAGTACCAAAATAGTCATGCAGCTATTTTGTGTTAGCCCCATGCAGAAAAACAACACAAATACACATACATTATACATACATTATACATACATTATACATACATATATATAGTTTCCAAAATAGAATTCCTGTCTACAGAAAACATGATGTATTTGACTTAAATACCTCCATACCTCTTATACAACAACAACAACCATACCCAGTAAATCCCATTTATAGCAAAGCTATCGGTAGGGTCTGGGGAGGGTGAGATGTAGGCAAGCCTTACCTCTATCCCAAGGGATAAAGAGGCTGCTTCCGGTGAGACCCCCAGCTCCAACGCCATATCCAGACATCAAAGTTACATCCAAACATACAAGGCACATAGCTACTAAAAAACAACATAAACATAGTACACTAAAGATATTTTTAGCAGGCTACCAAATATACAATTAGTGATATACAACATAACATAAAAAACACACAGACAAGCAATAACATGCAAAGGCCCCCAAAGCACATCAACACGGTAATCTCCTTAGAAAAAACCAACATCTTAAGCTCTTAAAGAACGAGTTTAATGTTAAACCAAAATATCGTCCTAAAAGTCCTTGACCTTAATCCTACGTGGCTACGTCTCCACGAACTCCTATTCTGGACCATGTCCTTAGAGAGGTGCAATTCTAGCAAATCTTGTCTAATCCGCTCCTCCCACGTTATGTTAGCTTTGGCCTACCCCTACTCCTCCCCTCCACATTGAGATTTTCTACGCTTATAACTGCGGCTGCCGTTTGTCTCCTCCTAACATGCCCAAACCATCTCAACCTCCCCTCCCTTAATTTATCAAATATACTAGCTACCCCTAATCTATCCCTAAAAATCTCCATACATCTTATATGTAGCTCAAAAGATCCTGGACAGTAAAGTTCTAACTGAAAATAGTACAAGTTCATAACCAGCTGAATCTTCATAATACATTCATTATTATTCTCAACTACTTGGTGGTCAAGAACATAACTTAATATTTATTGCACGTGCATTTAACTGTGTTGATGTTCCAATGGGAATCTTGCAATAAAACTTGAGCATGCTCGGAGGAAAAGATTAGTAGACCAATCAACTTTGATCTCTTAGACTCTTAATATCTTAATACAAAGTTTAAGTGCTTTTATTACAAAGTTATCATTCAAATAACAAAAGAAAGCAACAGAGAGTTCTAATATCATAATACCAAAGTTAAACAGTTACATTCATCATGACTTAAATTCATAAAGGCAATCCTCTTAAACATCACAATTAACTCATTGTTCTCAGTAACCCTAGAATCAACCATTTCCAATTCAGCTTCTTAACAACCTAATAATAGCAATCAACAACCTTCATTCACAATCATTCAACATAATTATTATGTAATCACAATGGAAACAATACTCACAAGCTTAATTGCAACTTCTTCATTCGTCTGAACATTAGTGCCTGCAAAACAACACAAAACAATCAAAATCAACCAAAACACACAAATTAAACAAGATTAACCAACGATACCGTAAATTTAGGAACATTTGCACAGATAAAAACACGTAGAAAATGATGATAATATGAGAAATTGAGGAAGAAGAGAGAGAGAGAGAGACAGACCTAGATAGATCTCACCGAAGGATCCACTGCCAATTTTACGGCCGAGACGAAACTTATTGCCGACACGAGGCTCCATGAAGAATGAAGATCTAGGGTTTTGGATGATCGTAATGTTATTATTATTTAGGGGAGTGAATTTATTTATTAGGTTGAAGAAGAAAAGAAAGACGAAGGCGAGGAGAGAGAGGATGGATGGATATTCTCTCTCTCTCTCTCTCTAATAATTATTTATTATTATTTATTGTTGTTAATGATGATTATATAAATGGAAACGGTCGTACACGCGGTACAACTGGTCTCCTTGGCTTGAACCGGATGGGTTTGGATTCAAAGGCCGGTGTCAGTCAGGGGTCCAACTCTTTATTCATATTCATATTACCCTATAACTTAAAATACAAGGTCGGTGGTCAATCATGAGCCCGACTTTAACCCTTCAACTTTTTATTTGAACATGTTTGGTCCTTTTCTCCACATATCTCTACGACACTATGCATCCGTCTCTTTCTTTCTTTTACTGCTTGCCTAACAAACACTCTCCTCTGTCTCTCATCTCTCTTTCTCTACAACGCTAATCAGTGGCTCTTTATCCGTTACCGGAAAGCCCTTTATTCGACGAAATAGGTGTTTACTGGTGGTTTTTTTTCACAAATATGATACTATGAAATTTAAAACCTTAATTACCTTTTCGTCGCCTGTTGAGTTCGTCGCACGGGAACAACAGCAGGAATTCCTTTGGCTTCTACCATCGTTGTGAACAGTAAAAGAGTGTAACTGGTGCTGGGTTGCGATTGACAAGGGGGTTACAGAGAGAGCAACCCAGGTTTCTACTTTTTCCCCAATTTCAGTTAATTCTTCTTTTTTGTGGTTTTTTTTTTTTTCGTTTAGTTTCGCGATGTCTTGCTTGAGCACAACGATGGTCGAACCTTAGACCAAATACGATCGCAATCTAACTTGATTTCGTACCAGAACATGAAGCTCTGGTTTGATTACTTATTATTCATGCTTATCTAAAATGTTATGAGTTCGAAATTCTGAGATGTGGAAATTTAATCTTGGAAAACGTTGGATTGTTATAGAGAGGAATAGGTGATGATGTTATTTCAGGAGAAGATGGTTAACAATACAAATAAAAGGATAAATGTGTAATTCAGGGGTTCAATCTGGGTATAGAGCAACTATCTTATTTGTCAGCCACAAATATATTGAGACTTTTGAAGTCAAAGAGACTCTTTTTGAAAACTCTTATAGAGGAAGATTCTCAATCTTTTAGATATAAAGTTAAGAAGATTTTAGTTTTACTTAATTAACAAAAGAGTAAAATCATGGTAATGGGTCAAATTAATCAAATTTAGAGAGAAAAAAAGGTGTGACTTTAATGTGATTTGTCTACATAAACCTTTATTTCCATGTTTTTGGTTGCCTAGCTATGTTTGCCAAAACACAGTATGATGATGATTTTTAATTTTGTAAGTCCAAAATTTGGTTGAATACTCTTGATGAATTGATTTTGTTAAGTAGGCCCATGGATTGCAGCTTTAGTTTAATTTTTCACCAAATTGGATTATATTATAGGGTTTTGTTTCATGGAAAGAACCAAGCATGAATTGAATGAAGCGATGGAATAATCTTTGTTTATCTATTTTTTGTATATAGCGATATGCTAGGTCGTATACATTAAGAACACGCTTTGGGTGAATTCGACCTATTTCACCAGTTTGACCCATTAGGCCCATTTTTAGTTAAGAAGTCTTTTAATATTTATTCATCTAACATTCATTATTCTAAATGGAAGATCCAAGTATTTGGATCCTTGATCACAACTGTCATGAAGCCATCTTCACCATCAATGATAATTCTTAAATTTAAAAACTATAGAAGCGATTAGTACCTTTTGTTAATAGAAGTGTATTATAATTATGTTAAACACGGTTGTGCTCCATTGCAGGCATGTGATGCAGCCATCTCTAAGCTAGACACGCTTGGCGAGGATTCTTGCAAAGATGGTTCGTTGCATCTTACCATGCTTGCTTACGAAAGCTTCTCACTATGCCCTGTAGTATGATGACTATTTGTGATAATTTGATTATATGTGCAGTAGTAACATGGAGCATTGCTCCCATTGCTTGAGTCATCAATGTTTTGCTTAATGCCCAACCACCATCAAGAGTGAACAGAGTATAAGTATACTTTTGGTTATCAGATGTAACAGGAGTTTACTTTTGGTATTACAGTTATATGAGTTTGTAGTCTCATGTTGATTATCCGTTTTCCCTGCCGCAACGCGCGGGCGGGTGTAAATACTAGTTCATAAACTAAAATAAATCACAAAACCGGTACTTTTATAATGTAACTATTTAGACTTCGGGGAGTGGGGGCGGTGGTTGGTGTGGGAAGCCCTCCAACGGCAGCTACTTCATTTTGGATTGGGCTTGGGCTTGGGCATGGCGTTGTCCCTTTGGCTTGGGAATTTTGTCTGGCGGTGGCAGAGTGACTTGGCTGACTTTGGTTGGCTGGTTGGCTACTTTAATTAAAAAAATTCACATGGCTGGCTACGCCAAGCTAAGCCACGCCACGCCACGCTACAGTCCACACCCCTCATTTTCACCATAAGCTTCTGGATCTCACCCTCGCCATGTGTCGAGCAATGCCTCCCAACCCAAGCCCCTCCACTCCTCGCAGTCTTATGTGTTGCGAGGCGTTAAACTGAATGTTTCTCAATCAATTAAAAAGAACACTATCATAGGTTCTGCTAGAAAAAGAAAAGCTAGAACGACGGCTGAAGCTGCAAAAATCCCGCCACGAGGGGCAATTGGATCCACACAACAACTTTGAGAGATAGACTGAGCTTACATCCATGGGCGGACCCACATAGAGCGGGTCGGGGTCCCCGGACCCCAATGTTTTTAAAAAACTTAGTGGATCCAGTATATTAAATTTTATAAGGACCTCATAAATATAATTAGGTGGACACCATAAAAATAAAAGGAAAGCTAGTGTCTCCTCTTTACCAACAAGAGGTCATGGGTTCATTCCATTTCAGGGAAGGACGACGTACTGTGATACTGATCATTTTTGTTTTCATTTTCTTTTTTATTTTTTTCAATCTAATTCAAGGCTCGCTCTGACCTGACCCGAACGAGGACCGACCCGAAAATTTTAACGTTTTGTTATGAAAATTTTAAACCGAAAAATTACAAGTTTTGTCCTTTATCTTTATACCACTTTTCAGGCGGTGTCCTTTTTAATGAATGTTGACAGGCGGTGTCCTTTACTTGGTATTTTGTTGCAAGTTTAGTCCTTTACACCCAACCCAGTTAAAAACCCTGTTAATTGTTGACAGGCGGTGTCCTTTACTAGGTATTTTGTTACAAGTTTAGTCCTTTACCTAGGTATTTTGTTGCAAGTTTAGTCCTTTACCTAGGTATTTTGTTGCAAGTTTAGTCCTTTACACCCAACAATTAACATGGTTTTTTAACTGGGTTGGGTGTAAAGGACTAAACTTGCAACAAAATACCTAGTAAAGGACACCATCTGTCAACATTCGTTAAAAAGGACACCGCCTGAAAAATGGTATAAAGACAAAGGACAAAACTTGTAATTTTTCCAATTTTAAACACAAAAAATGGACCCCATTGAAAAAAATCTTGGGTCCGCCACTGCTTACGTCATCTTCTTCGATACGTTGTTTCAGACCTGCACATCATAGCCGAAAAACGTTAGAATGGGACCAAAGACCGGGGTCTCTGGACGTTGCCTCGTCGACGGCAACACTGTAATTTAGAGTTGGGGACACAAATGTAATTTGTCAGGACCAATTAAAACATGAATAAAAATTAAATATGGTCAACCAATTAAAACACAACATTTCCATAGTTTTGCTAAAAAAAACTAAAACGATGACAATACTATAAATTTGAACTGATGGCAAAGTTGTAATTTGGAGCTGGGAGTAAAATCGTAATTTGTCAAAAGCTAAAGCGATAACAATACTGTAACACCCCGCGTTTCGAAAGTCAAAGTCAAAGTCAAGAGTGAAGTCAAAGGAAGAAAAGATTGCTAATTGTGATCTGTCACTCTTTGCTCTAATCCTGTTTTGACTTCTTTGACTCGTAGGTAGTCTATTTGCTTTGCTGCATTAGTTGTATTATGTGGAGTACTTGTTAATAATCGAGGTTTAATCGCTATTTATCGCATGTTTTTATCACTTTATCGCCTATCGCGATCGCATTCGCAACTCGAATTATGTGTTCTGGATATTGTTTTACGTGTGTGTGCCTCTTATGTGTTACTTGTGCATGCTTATTTATGTTTATGTTGTGGTGAATAATCGAAACGCATCGCAATCGAGTCGCAGACGTTAAACGCAAGTTAAGTTAGGATGATTGTATGTTGATATAGTAGTTGGGATTACAAGTAATTTGAATAGGGGACTCTATCGCATCGCAGCGCTCGTCACGCATATCGAAACCGCAAAACTCGTCGCGCCAAACACTCCACTCGAGTGGCCAGCCGACCGCGCTGCCACCCGATCGACCAGCCACCCTCCTCCACTTTTCCCCACTTTCCTTTTTGGGAAACCCTATAAATACCTCCTGTCACATCACAAACTTACCTTTTCTGCACCTCTCGTCCGACCAGCGCTTCTTGCCCTCATTTCTTCAGATTTCTCGCGATTCTTGTAAGTTTTCCACCTAAATCTTGTACTTTCTTGATCTACACGCACTCCTACACCTTTCTATCTTTTGAATCTTAACTTTTAACCGTGAAATCACTAGATTCAAGGTGTTCTAGGATGATGTCATCATGGTGTTCTTAGGAACTTCATGTTTTGGCTTCAATCCACCAAGAACAACTTAGATCTGAACGGTTTCCATACAAATAAACAAAGATCTTGCATAGATCTAAACATATTCATGATGAAAAGGGATTGAAAGATGGTTTCTAACTTTCTTTCAACTCTTTTACACTCAATGCACTCAAAACCGATGGAATCGGATCTCGTTCTGACCTCTACTCGTTCTTAGTGTTGTGTTAACTCAAGATCTAAATTCTATCCACGAGACCACCGATTTCGGGCTAAACATGAACAACCGTCTTGAACAGGTTAACCGGTTGAACTAGGGTGATTCCTGTTCGATCGGGTCACTTGGGTCAAAATGGGGTTCTGTTGATTAGCACGTTGTCACACCGTCTCGATAAAACTACGAAACTATCAAAACAACCAAGTGTAAGACGATCAGGTCGACCAGGACGGATTGTCGTCCGATCGGACTGCCGTCCGATTGGATTGCCACCCGCTCAGGTTGCCACCCGATCGGCTTGCACCTTGGCCCCACACTTAAACTATATTTCAAATTTCAAGAGTTTTGAACATTGAACGGATTGTCGCCCGATCGGGTTGCCACCCGATCGACCGACCATCCGACTCTTTGATGTTTTGAACTCAACACTTAACCAATTTTCAACGTGTTCATACATAAACAAGGATCAACGGATTGCCACCCGATCGGACTACAATCCGATCAAGTGACAAGCTGCTGTGAACTTGTTCTCACTAAAGTGTCCAACCAATCGGATTGTCGCCCGATCAAACGACTGATTCGATCGACCGACCTGAAAGGTAGAGATACTTCTCTGTTTTCAAAATGCTACAACGAAAACTTCAAAAGGCAAACCATCATACACAAACACATCCTTCCCAAACGAGGTAACAATCTACTCGAAAGGTCACCCGATCGGATGACCATCTGAGCGGATTGTCACCCGATCGACCGGCTACCCGATCGGATTGTCACCTGATCGGATTACCATCCGATCCATTGACACCTCTCACCATTTACGTATCGCTTATCGTTTATGCTATTGTTCTGACCAGATTAATCTCACTCTAGCGCCCCCTTCAATCCATCATCGCTGTGAGTATACTCGAACCCTTTTTGCTTTGGCACTTTTGGGTGTTACATACGTTACCTATATTCAAATCACATCAATCACACAACGCAAACACTATTTAAAAGCTAACCGTTACTGCATGTTGTACGTGACTCAATGAATGCTTGTTTGTTATGTTTACACGTGGATTGCTGTCTACCTGCCTTAGCAACGATAGTACTATAGTTTGGACTCAGCACCTGTTCACTTAGGGGTTGTTAAGGACAATTAATCACATGAGTCACAGCGGTGATCATGCATTACGAACTGCCTTGGGCAGTCAACCCGCAGTCATTGGTATTGATAGGATCATGTCGATAACTTACGTGCTTCATTTGACGCTGTGTACGTGCTGGTTATGCGTAAACGATTTCGAACTCTATTATGCTACGTCAAACTTGTATGCTCACCTTTACACTATGTGTATTGACTTTTACTTTAACGTATGTGGCAGGTGTTTAAGATGCTTATTTGCTTGGATTGCTGTGAAATCGAGGCTAGGAAATAGTCTAGAAACAAAGACAATTTATTTTTATTTATTTAAATCTGAGTTGTCGGAACATTTTTTATTATTTGAAGAATATCTTTGTCTGTAATAACTAGATTATCTTATGGGTTATGGTATGGGACATAATATTTAAACTATTTGGTAATTTAGTCATTATGGAATTTCTTTAAACAATCTGTGATACAAACCTGTGGATTGGCCCATATTTTGTATGAAGCTCCAGCTGGGTATTTGACCCGTTTAATTATTAGTGAGAATGAGTTTTGGGGGGAACAGTTTTAGGAGCAAGTAGTGGGGCAGTTAGTTCTAATCTTATTAATATCTCTGTCTCATTTAGATTAGGGGTCGATGTTTATTTTATAAAAATTAGGGTTTTTTACCTTTAAATTGGAGACATAATCCTTCTCGAATTGGATTACTATCTATGAATTCCGTTGTTCAATTATTTTGATTTTCTGGGTTCTATCAATGGTTCCATTGCCGGGAAATCGAATGGTGCTTACAACCCGGAATTTAGCGGATCAACTCGCAATCATTGCAGCACGATTAGACGGCATTCTTGCATCTTTGAGAGATGTTGTTGACGAAATTAAAGCTCAGGTGATTGAAGATGGTTGTAACAGTGAAGAATCAGACGAAGATGGTTGTTACAGTGAAGAAATGGATAGTGATTTGAAGAACACGGTGGAGAAGGATGAAGGACCGAATGATCTTCATGAAGAACTGATGAAGGCTAACGTTTTTATCCAGAAACCTAGAACCGAGTGTTATATTGTTCGCCTTGCCCTAGAAAACGAGTCCCAGATCTATTCATCTAAGCGCAGCAGAAGTCTTGCATGGAGCCCAAGCCCAAAACCTATTTCAGACTATACTAAAAATGTCGCTCAGCATGTTACCCACAACCCTACACCCCAATGTCCGCTTTTCCACAAACTCAGCCTTGTCAACATCTTTAAGAAACTGCCATCTAGCTCTTGTGGATCTTATCGCATCATTCTGGTCTCCCATGTATCCTGGCTGAAACCCGCAAGGGTTCAAGTTCCCGCAACGCCTTTAGCTTCTCCACCGACTACCAAAGATTGGGAATTTGATTTTCAACCTCGGTCTATAATTGAATGGCTTATTGCTTGGCACAACAGTTCCCTTGTTTCCGACTTGAGGACAAGTCGGATTTTGGGGCAGGATGTATTGATACAAACGTGTGGATTGGCCCATATTTTGTATGAAGCTCTAGCTGGGTATTTGGCCCGTTTAATTATTAGTGGGAATGAGTTTTGGGGGGAACAGTTTTAGGAGCAAGTAGTGGGGCAGTTAGTTCTAATCTTATTAATATCTCTGTCTCATTTAGATTAGGGGTCGATGTTTATTTTATAAAAATTAGGGTTTTTTACCTTTAAATTGGAGACATAATCCTTCTCGAATTGGATTACTATCTATGAATTCCGTTGTTAAATTATTTTAATTTTCTGGGTTCTATCAATCTGTTTCGCCGCGCCCCGATGATTCCGCTATTGGTTGGGGTGTGACAAATACTTTAATTTAAACCTGAGCAAAATCACAATTTTGAACTAAGGCAGATTCGTAATTTTAAACTCGGGGTAAAATTGTAATTTATCTGGGTCAATAGGGGGTGTCATATTATCATATAGCAGCCTGACACTATTTCCCCATGTAGCTTTTGTAGTATATATAAATATAAATGTGTGGCAAATGCTTAGAATTTACAGGATAAAATGGTCGGTCACGTATCTGTCTTAACTTGATTACGCAAATGCTTAGAATTCACAGGATAAAATGGTCGGTCACATATCTGTCTTAACTTGTATTTCTTTTGTTTTGTTGAATGAAATGGTTGTTTAATATTTTTATTGTAGTTGTGTTAACAACGTAAATTTTGATGATGAAATTAAACTCATACGCAAATATGACTCACGTATATCTTGTAATATTTGCATGTCTAGTAGTTAGTGGTGTTCATATTTAATGTATTAAGTTAAAACATCAGACATGTATATAAACCAATTTCATAATCCATCTAAGCATATAAATAAAAGAGGCCCATATGAATTGGTCAAATTTAATATATTATGTAGTTACTGAAGTTTGAGTATGAGTATTATAACTTTTTAGACACATTGACAAAAATTATAATCTAATCTTATATTTTAGAATGGATGGAGGCATGGACCAACACGTTAGATTATGAGTTTAGTGCATTACATCTAGTTAAAACAAAAAATGCAAAACTCTAGATGAACAAAAATGTTACTAACATAACTTAATGATAAACATAAGTTGAATAAGTCATATTAAAGCCAATGTTACACATTTAACGTAATAAAACAAAACATGTGAGATAAGTAGCTTTGAAATGAAACTTGTTCAAAAAGTTGGATACTTTTAAGCAAAAATTAGTGCAAATATATATAGATATATATTTTCAAATAGATAAAATAAAAAAAGTAACAGTTTTATACTGTGTAGAAACTAATTAATCAATTTATGCTATATTTCGTCTATGTTTGTGTCACAACCCCCGATCCCTATCTCCCGGGAACGGGCGGCCGTGAGCCAGTTTCGGTGGTATCACATTTTATTTATTCAATTTGGCAGCGGAAATTTTCATCAGGATCGTAGTTAGGAAATATTTTAATCAGAGTAAACCACCATGTTTTATAATATTAAACATATGGGTAAAAACCCAAGTTTTCAATACACACGTTTCATAGGAATAAATCCTATTTATTTAATAAAAACATCCATTTTATTCTTAGGTAACTTTATTGCCACTTTTCCAAGCCTTCAGTGCTGTCCAGCTGGCTTCTATTTGGCTTTCACATATTGTTACCTGAAACGCGTTTTAAAAACATTTTGTCAGTGGGAAATACTGGTGAGTGAATCCCAGTTTAATCAAGTTTAAATAAAAATTCACAGTGAACAGTATTGAGGGCGCATCCGCAATTACATTTGTTTCCAAGTTATATCAATTACCACCACACGGTACTGTCGTTCCGACTTATGGTCATGTTACTCCTTTACCAGGTGGTAACAAATTTTGTATACAAAACCCCAAATTTACCGACTGTAATTGTATTCTTACAAATACTCAATAACTGTTATTCGCATGGAAATTTAAGGTTTTGTAAAAACAGTTAACAGAAAGATTTACAAAAAGTGGATCAACTCACATTGCTGTCTTAGGTGATTCTTTAGGGTTTCCTGGTGAATATCTATAATTTACACAAATGCACGTGTGTTAGTATAATAACCCATTTTAACATTAGTAATACCCTCCCCGAGACGGCATTCCAACGACTACGTCGGGCAGAACCACGACAGCCGTTACGGAACCCTAGATCAATCGGGCAGCGTATCTAATACGTCTCCAGGGGTTATAATACTTACATCGTAGCAGAACCTCGCTATTTTAGGGGGTATTGGACTCGGGTATAATGCCCACTATTTAAAAGCTAGAGAGAAAGAAAGAAAAGTGAACGAAATGGACTGAAGGCCGTTGCCTTCTATTTATAGTTGTGAAATCGCGTCCCCACGCGGCCCGCGTGAAGATTGGCCAGGCCTTACGCGGCCCGCGTTGACCCAAAGTCAACGTATAGCTTGTTCCGGTCATCATCTAGGGTTGACACGAGTTGGACACGTGGCCGCACCGGGTCACGCCACAATTCCGGACACTCGCGGCCCGCATGGACTTAACCCACCATGTACGCGGCCCGCATCAACTTGTGTTTTAGGAAAAATCTGGTTAAACACTCTCGCGGCCCGCGTTAACTTGAGGTGAGGCCCTACACGGCCCGCCTCAACTTAAAGATTATTGTTTTTATTTGTTTTATATAATATAATCTATTTTGGGGCTCGGTTTTCACATACGGAGTACATATAAAGACACATAGATACATTTAAAGATATATTAGGGTATCGGAATTATTATGAGGATGTCGGTTTTACCGAGGGTTGTTATATCCTCCCCACCTTGTTTTAGAGCTTGTCCTCGAGATCTACTGAAACAAGTGTGGATATTTCTTTTGCATTTCGGATTCAAGCTCCCACGTGTACTCAGGTCCTCTTTTGGAATTCCATTTCACTTTGACCAGAACTATTCTTTTATGTTTGAGATTCTTAATTTTCCTATCTTCAATTTGCAGAGGCTTCTCCACAAACTTGAGTTGTTCATTAACCTCTATATCCTTAAGAGGTACTACGAGTGATTTATCAGCTAAACACTTTTTGAGATTAGATACATGAAATACATCATGTATTCCTGCCATTTCCTCTGGCAGTTGTAGCTGATAGGCTACCGGTCCTATTCTTTTAAGAATTTTGAAAGGTCCAATATACCTGGGACTAAGCTTTCCTCTCTTGATGAATCTTACCACTCCTTTCCAGGGAGAGACTTTCAATAATACTTTATCTCCCACTTGAAATTCTAATGGTTTGCGTCTGTTGTCGGCATAACTCTTTTGTCGATCACGTGCTGTTTTCAGTCGTTCCTTGACTTGAATGATTTTATCAGTTGTTTCTTGTACTACTTCAGGTCCAGATAATTGTTTTTCTCCAATTTCTGCCCAACAGACTGGGGTTCTGCACTTTCGTCCGTAAAGTGCTTCGAATGGTGCAACATTGATACTTGTGTGATAGCTGTTATTATAAGAAAATTCTATTAAAGGTAAGTGTTCGTCCCAATTACCTCCAAAATCAATTACACAAGCTCTAAGCATGTCCTCCATTGTCTGAATTGTCCTTTCGCTTTGTCCGTCTGTTTGAGGATGATACGCGGTGCTTAGATTTAGCCTGGTTCCCATTGCTCTTTGGAAACTTGACCAAAAATGAGAAGTAAAACGGCTATCTCTATCAGAAACAATTGATAAAGGAATGCCATGTAATGAAACAATTTCATTTACATATAATTTGGCTAATTGTTCCATACTAAAGGTTTCCTTCATTGGTAAGAAATGAGCTGACTTGGTTAATCTATCTACAATCACCCAGATTGTATCATTACCTTTCTTTGTTTTAGGCAATTTGGTAACAAAATCCATTGTTATCAATTCCCATTTCCAAACGGGTATTTCTAATTGCTGTAACAAACCTGAGGGTTTCTGATGTTCAGCTTTAACTTGTGAGCAAGTTAAACATTTAGAAACATAAGCTGCTACATCCTTTTTCATTCCTATCCACCAGAAATTTTTCCTTAAATCCTGGTACATTTTATCATTTCCTGGATGCATCGTATATTTAGACTTATGAGCTTCTTCTAATATACGGTGACGTAAATTTCCTAATTTAGGTATCCACATTCTCTTTTTATGGAACCTCCAAATTCCATCTGTTCCTTGTTCTAATTCCTTAATCATTCCTTTTAATTTTTCAGTATCCTCCTTGATTACTGATTCTTGTACTTTTCTAATTTGATTGTTTAAATCTACTTGTAGATTTAATTTAAGAGAACGTACCCTTTTTGGCTTTTCGTGATATTTTCGACTTAAAGCATTAGCCACCACATTTGCTTTTCCTGCATGATATTGGATATCGCAATCATAATCACTAAGTAATTCCATCCAGCGTCTCTGTCTCATATTCAACTCTTTTTGCCCGAAGACATATCTTAAACTTTTATGATCAGTGAATATGGTAAACTTACTACCATAAAGATAATGTCTCCAAATCTTAAGGGCAAAAATTATAGCTCCTAATTCCAAATCATGGGTCGAATAATTTCCTTCATGACTCTTAAGCTGTCTGGATGCATAAGCTATAACCTTTTGACGTTGCATTAATACGCATCCATAACCTAACTTAGAAGCATCACAAAAGACTACAAAGTCTTCAGTTCCTTCTGGTAATGCTAGTATCGGTGTATGGGTTAATCTTTGCTTAAGAATTCTAAAGGCTTCTTCTTGTTTTGGTCCCCATTCAAATCTAACAGATTTACAGGTTAACTTAGTTAAAGGAATGGCTATTCTAGAAAAATCTCGAATAAATCTTCTATAATAACCGGCCAATCCTAAGAAACTTCTAACTTCAGTTGGTGACTCTGGGGTTTTCCATTTGGTAATTGCCTCGATTTTCGTTGGATCTACATGAATTCCTTCATGATTCACCAAATGTCCGAGAAATTGCACTTGTTTTAACCAAAACTCGCATTTTGAAAACTTAGCATAAAGCTTTTCTTTTCTCAATAAACTTAAAAGTAAGTGCAAGTGTTTTGCATGCTCATCTTTGCTTTTAGAATAAATGAGAATATCATCTATGAAGACAATTATGAATTTATCCAAATATGGCTTACATATTCGGTTCATCATGTCCATAAATGCGGCTGGGGCATTGGTTAAACCAAATGGCATGACAGTAAATTCATAATGACCATACCTTGTTCTAAATGCGGTTTTAGGAATATCCTCTTCCTGTACCTTTAATTGATGATATCCTGATCTTAAATCGATTTTAGAGAAAAATCGAGCTCCTTGAAGTTGATCAAACAAATCATCGATCCTCGGTAATGGGTACCGATTCTTAATCGTGACTCTGTTCAATTCCCGGTAGTCAATGCACATACGCATTGATCCGTCCTTCTTTTTAACAAATAAAATCGGCGCTCCCCATGGCGATGAGCTTGGCTGTATAAATCCCTTCTCTAACAACTCGTCTAGTTGTTTCTTCAGTTCTTGCATTTCAGCGGGTGCCAAACGGTAAGGTGTTTTGGCGATCGGTGCTGTTCCTGGTAACAGATGAATTCTGAATTCAACTTCCCTGTCTGGCGGTAGTCCTGGCAATTCTTCTGGAAAGACATCTGAAAATTGGGACACTACTGGAATATCTTTTACTTCTTTTCCTTTAGTGTTAGTGATTATTGAAATCAAATACACTATAGATCATTTTCTTATACAACTTGCAGTTTTCATCACAGAGATGAATTTAGTGGATCTAAAAGGTCTATCTCCTTTAATTGAGATCTTTTCACCTCTTGGTGATTTTAATTGAATTGTCTTTTGATCACATAAAATACTGGCTTTATTGGCTATTAACCAATCCATTCCTAATACTACATCAAATCCAACCAGATTCATTGGGTAAAGGTTTGCCATAAATTTTTGATTAAAAATTTCTATTCTTGCTCCCTGCAAGATTTCAGAAATCTTAACAGTTTCTCCATTTGCGGTTTCCACTAGACATTCTTGTGTTAGTTTAGTTAATGATTGATTTAGGAGTTTGCAAAATGAAGTATTAATAAAACTTTGGTTTGCACCAGAGTCAAATAATACTTTAGCAAAAATATCATTAACTAAAAACGTACCAGCAATTACGTCTGGAATCATCCTGGCTTCCTCTGTAGTTAGCACGAATGCTCTGGCATTTCTAGGGTTCTTGTTATTTGCAGCTGGGGTCAATTTTGGGCAGTTTGGCTTGATATGACCTTTTTCTCCACAATTGAAGCACATCCCATTAGTTGGTTTTCTTCTGCATGTCTCCTCCTTATGTCCTGGTGCTTTGCAGAAATTGCAGTAAGTAGAGCATCTTCCAGAATGCTTCTTTTTGCAGGATTTGCAGTATGGTGCAGAGGTAGAACCTACATTCCTACGATTGGAATTTCCAGAACGGAATTCTTGAGTAAGCCTTTGGGTTAGGTTTCTTCTCTGATCTTCTTCTCTAGTACGGATTAACTCATCTGTCAAGGTATTGGCTAGTTCTACAGCTTCCTCTATGGTTTGGGGTCTAGCGGCCTTGACTACATGTCTAATTTCTCCAATTAATCCCCAGATGTAACGGGAGATTAATACCGGTTCAGGTGATGCAAGGGTAGGTACTATCCTAGCATATTCAAAGAATGTGGTAGTATAACCCTTACTATCTACCCCGGTCATTCTTAGATTCAGAAACTTATTTGCTATCTGTTCTTTTTCATTGGGAGGGCAGAATTTCCTTTCTACCATGTTCTTGAATTCTTCCCATTCCATATTATAAATCCTATCACTTCCTCTGGATTGGAGGATAGTGTTCCACCATTCTAAGGCTGCATTTTTAAACAGATTTGAAGCAAACATTATTTTATCTTCTTCAGCACACTTGCTTATTTTCAGAACTGCCTCAGTTTTCTCTATCCAGCGTAAAGCTGCAATGGGTCCTTCATTGCCCGAGAATTCTATTGGTTTGCAGGACCAGAATTCCTTGTAAGAACAACCATGTGGCATGGTTCTTCTTCTTTTGGGAACGGGCGCTTGAAGTATGGGTCCATTGTTCACGCTGTTTTCGGGTTCAGTTGGTCGCTTACTGCTATGCTTACTTTTATTATTCGCTTCCTGAACTGTTTGAATAATAAAGGGCATTGCATCTATAATTCCCTGTGCCACAATATGCTGAACGGCACTATTATCCATTTGATTTCCGTTGTTATTATTGTCCGAATTCTCATTAACCACGTTAATGTTACTCTGGTTATCGTTATTCAGATTTTCTTGATTTCACGCGTCGGCCATCTGAATTTTAGACATTTACCAAATATTAATATCACAAATAATATTTATGTATAGCCAATCACATGACACGCACTTTTTAACCAAAAGCGTCGAGCATTGCGACTTTTACTCTTTTTATATAGTATGCATCAGTACACACCAGTACAGAAATAAAAATTACAGTACCGACTGAAATGCAAATCTACAATACTAATAGTATGCATCCGTAGTTTTTTTTTTTTTTTTTCTAACACATACACACATATATTATTTTATTATTATTATTATTACTGTTTCTACCATCACCTTTACTGATATGGATTCATCCAAAAATCCATATTACGCTCATCGTATTTCCATACGAGGCGTTCTCCCACCTGTCGCATACGATCACTGCTTTCTAAAATTTCCTCCCCAAAAGTCCTAAGTTCCTGGACATTTTCTGCACTCATTGGGGGTGCAGGTTCTAGGACTGGGTTTGGAAACTGAGGTATGGGTTCCTGATACGGAGGCATAGGGGCCTGGTACGGGTATGGATTCTCTAAAATTTCCCTAACGTATGCATCACTAATGTTGTAGGGATCTTGAGGATCTAACCCTGGATAAGCTCCTAAGTTGGGTATTGGCACATTTTCCTGAATTGGGTTTTGTTGCACGTAGTCCCTAACATCGTCCCACCAGGGGTCGTAGTTGTTTGGGTCTAGAGGATCAGGTGCAGGTACCCTAGGTATTTCTTCCGGGTTGAGATCAGGCATTTCTATCTGGTCTTCTACTTCCATGGGTTGATCAGGATTTTGTGGTTGGGGTGCTAGCATTTGTTCCAGGTTTGGGTCGGCAGCAGTGGTTGCTAAAATATGGATATTAGCGATACCCCTATTGAGCATATCCTGATTATAAGCATCAGTTTCTCTTTTTGCTGCGGCTAACACTCGCTGTTCCTGTAACTTTTTCATTCTTTTCCTACGCTCGTGCGCTCCCCTACTGAACCATCCCCTCTTTTTCTGAGGAAATGGCTCTTCAGACTGAGCCTTAAACACAAAGATCCCTTCTTCTGTGTCAGCAGAATACCCTGAGAGGGCAGGCTGAGAAGAGGAGGTGCCTTCGCTCCTAGGCGAACCAGACAGTTGACGATAGGCGTCAGAAGGTCCTTGGTCACTCATACTGTAAACTAACAAATAGTCAGATAACACAGAGCAAGAAATACAATTATACACGTATTTCCATAATTTATTTCCTAACACTTTGATGTCAGCAGAACACTTCTGTGGCTGAATCAGTGGCATAGCTCTGATACCACCTTCTGTCACAACCCCCGATCCCTATCTCCCGGGAACGGGCGGCCGTGAGCCAGTTTCGGTGGTATCACATTTTATTTATCCAATTTGGCAGCGGAAATTTTCATCAGGATCGTAGTTAGGAAATATTTTAATCAGAGTAAACCACCATGTTTTATAATATTAAACATATGGGTAAAAACCCAAGTTTTCAATACACACGTTTCATAGGAATAAATCCTATTTATTTAATAAAAACATCCATTTTATTCTTAGGTAACTTTATTGCCACTTTTCCAAGCCTTCAGTGCTGTCCAGCTGGCTTCTATTTGGCTTTCACATATTGTTACCTGAAACGCGTTTTAAAAACATTTTGTCAGTGGGAAATACTGGTGAGTGAATCCCAGTTTAATCAAGTTTAAATAAAAATTCACAGTGAACAGTATTGAGGGCGCATCCGCAATTACATTTGTTTCCA
Organism: Helianthus annuus; assembly: GCF_002127325.2. Taxonomy (NCBI): domain Eukaryota; kingdom Viridiplantae; phylum Streptophyta; class Magnoliopsida; order Asterales; family Asteraceae; genus Helianthus; species Helianthus annuus. Next base: position 203,589,673 of record NC_035436.2, on the reverse strand, counting down.
AGTTATATCAATTACCACCACACGGTACTGTCGTTCCGACTTATGGTCATGTTACTCCTTTACCAGGTGGTAACAAATTTTGTATACAAAACCCCAAATTTACCGACTGTAATTGTATTCTTACAAATACTCAATAACTGTTATTCGCATGGAAATTTAAGGTTTTGTAAAAACAGTTAACAGAAAGATTTACAAAAAGTGGATCAACTCACATTGCTGTCTTAGGTGATTCTTTAGGGTTTCCTGGTGAATATCTATAATTTACACAAATGCACGTGTGTTAGTATAATAACCCATTTTAACATTAGTAATACCCTCCCCGAGACGGCATTCCAACGACTACGTCGGGCAGAACCACGACAGCCGTTACGGAACCCTAGATCAATCGGGCAGCGTATCTAATACGTCTCCAGGGGTTATAATACTTACATCGTAGCAGAACCTCGCTATTTTAGGGGGTATTGGACTCGGGTATAATGCCCACTATTTAAAAGCTAGAGAGAAAGAAAGAAAAGTGAACGAAATGGACTGAAGGCCGTTGCCTTCTATTTATAGTTGTGAAATCGCGTCCCCACGCGGCCCGCGTGAAGATTGGCCAGGCCTTACGCGGCCCGCGTTGACCCAAAGTCAACGTATAGCTTGTTCCGGTCATCATCTAGGGTTGACACGAGTTGGACACGTGGCCGCACCGGGTCACGCCACAATTCCGGACACTCGCGGCCCGCATGGACTTAACCCACCATGTACGCGGCCCGCATCAACTTGTGTTTTAGGAAAAATCTGGTTAAACACTCTCGCGGCCCGCGTTAACTTGAGGTGAGGCCCTACACGGCCCGCCTCAACTTAAAGATTATTGTTTTTATTTGTTTTATATAATATAATCTATTTTGGGGCTCGGTTTTCACATACGGAGTACATATAAAGACACATAGATACATTTAAAGATATATTAGGGTATCGGAATTATTATGAGGATGTCGGTTTTACCGAGGGTTGTTATAGTTTGTATGTAAAATTACTAGATTAGATTTTGTTAAGTAATAAAGGGTATGTATATGCATTTACAACTCATTAACCAATATGTACAAATAATAATTGTAGCTTGGGTAGTTTTTTTCACTATAATATTTTAAAGTTTAGTCATGTACGTATTTTAGTAAAATCGATAAAAAGACTAATGGATCAACAATTCGATCTATTCATAAGCTTTACATGTTTGACTTAAAACTAACCGTTAAATAAAACTTATGTATAGATGGATGATGAATATTTAAGAGATGGACATGTTGGGAATCATGGTATCAAAATATTAGCGGAAGCGGTTTATATAATTTACCAAAAGCCGATTATATAAATTTGATTTATTAATCCGATTAATAAACATTCCCAATCAGGATCAAGGTTATACGCGTATAAACAAATAAACGGAATAAACAACCATAGAGGGTTTTAGTAATCAACCTTTGACGACTACACCGGAATTGTAACACGCGGGTTACAACGAATCCTCGCTAGTAGGAAGTTCACAACCGAGCACAAGATACCCGAGAGTAGAACCGGCCAAGAAGGAGGCGGCGGCGATGCTTGGTCGACGGCAAAAGAGTGGCGGCCAAGTTTAGGAGGGTGGCTAGGGTTTTGTGTTTTGTAAAAGTGTATCTAGGGTTTCCACCTTAAACATCCTTTTATAAAACTCAATCTTACATTAAGGCCCTTTAAGATTATACAATTATAATCCTCTTAATAATAATCTAATTAATATTAAGTCCCTCAGGTTTAAACTATTATTATTTCATAAATAATAATCTACCTACTCGTGAACATATACGATTCGTGTACCAACGTGTAACTCTTCGGATCGTACCGAGTTAGTTACGTTGACTTTAATTAAGATCGGACATACATATATCCAACAAGACATAGAGAAATGTTAGCTAGTGGCGGCCAAGTTTTTAGAAGCTATTTGTATGTTGGTCAGCTCGGCAAGTGTTACTAGCCATACAGTGGCGGATCTAGGATTCCGACCAAGGGGTAACGTGTTATAAATAAGCCGTAACGAAATCGAAAAAACGTCAAATTTTTCCAAATTTTACACTAATTTTTCCAATTTTTTTCTGACCAAGGGGTAGCGGAGGTTACCCGTACCAAAGAGGTAGTTCTGCCCCTGTAGCCATAAGCTTTGGAACATTCATAGCAATCACAATGTGGGTCAATAACCAGGTTACCAATTAACGTAGGAGCTAGCTACTGAAGTATAAATGATAGCTACTGAATAAATCTATTATTCAATTGTCCTCAATTTTTATATACATATATATACCATTAAATATTGAAAATTTGGTCTCTTTGTGTAATATTCTCAATCACACACCCCTAATTTTACTATTTTAACTTTGGTAATGACTCAATCCAGCCAGTCGTTAGTCCTCCGTCCAAGTTCCAAAACCCAAATGGACCATTAACCATTTGACATGGACACTACATGTGTTAGCACTTGAAGTGGTTCACATGGCCCCTTTGTACCTGTGCCCACCATTTGGTGGTTCTTGGTCTTTACCCAAGTCTACTCTGCCCGTACGACGTACGCACTTCTATTTAACCATTTCCATAATATCATTTCTTGCTAGTCCTTTTTTTTTCTATATTTATAAAGAAGTTTCACCCTTAAAAAACTTTACCACCACATTATTCCTCTTCTACATTTTTCTGTATTTATATATAATCAACTTCAATTAACGATTATTATTACTCTCAATTTTCATTTATAAAGTGCTTTGCCTTTCAATAAAAAAAAATAAGTAGGTTAGAATCCACGACTAAACAAGTGTATGTAATTGAGATTTGTATTGAAATGTTGTAAAATAAGAGGATTAAAAGGGAGCGGTATTTAAATAATCATATTTACATAAACTACCATGAATATTTACCTAATAGAACCTTTAACTAATCATAACTAATGTTGAATAAAATAAATATTAAATAACAGTAATAAAGATTTAGAAATTATAAAACAATATTTTGAGATAATATATTATTTATTACTATCGTTTTTTAGTTATCTTTTTAAATTAATAAATTTGAAATAGAAAATATATTACAAAAAGGTGAAATAAGAGAAGTAAGATGTGAATAAACTAATTACTTATTTGTGGATTATTCATGATAAATAACAGCATAAGACAGATCTATCAAAAATAACTGAAATGTAAATATACGGCCCATATTAAATATTTTTATTTCAGAATATCTTGTACATGATACTTGCATCGAAAATTAACCAACAAATAGATTATTTATTGATAATAATTTATCAACTTTGTTTACAAACAAATCAATTAATCATCGACTTACAAAAAAACCCAACTGCCAAAAACAAACATCCATCAAAATTGGGTACAACAAGGAAATACAAAAAATGAACCAATATGTCATATCTTTATTAACATAAATAAAAGCTAGTCACATTTTTTGGCTTCTAAGCATAGAATGTACGTTCAAAACTTGATTAGCTTAGCTTGCGGTAGCCACAGGTGTCCTAGGGCTCGGGAGTCCCATGTACGAAAGCCTCGGTGAGAGCCGAACCTTCGGGCTCGGTCTTGGTGACGGGACTGGACCGTAATTCGCAAAGTTTGTAGGACCGACACGAGGAGATAAGTTGACCTGTTCAAGTGCTCGGGATTGTAGCTCGGCTGGATAATCACGAACACACCCGATACGAGGCCCAGTTCCCGATGTCCACTTGCACGACAAACGATTTGCCAAATGGTTTAGGCTTGCACGGTCACCACGTGTAGGCGTACGAAGAATGTCAACCGCTCTAGGCCGCGGGATAACAAGCGGTTTTGGCTTGAGTTCACTCTGAGGCGGCTTAAACGAAAAGCCGATGGTTACATCATCGTCATCAACCGAACATCTCTGTATTAAAGATAATTTTCGATCAGAATTTAAACTTGTTACAAAGTGAAAACCATATAACGCATAAATATAAATATAAATATAAATATAAATATTAATAAACATATAAATGTACCTTTACATTTGTGAGATCAACATGGTTCTCTTCCAAGAAACAAATGAACTCTCTAAAGTTCTCTTCGGTCGGGAGGTAGTGACCGCTATACGGCCATATAGCCTCGAGCACTCCACCATGGGCGACTAATCGTCCTGCGGCAGTGGTGGCGGCGCCCGCTAGAAAACTCGAATGTTGAAAAAGGCCTTTCTTTTTTTGTCCAACGTACAAGTTACTTGTGGTGCTCAACACAAAGATCCATTTTGAACCTTCCGTGGTCTCCAAAAGCAAACCGCTTTGGCGGAACACCAACTTCCCATTTTCGACAATCACTTCGTATGATTCCCTTTCGTTCTGTTGTCACAAGAATGATTAAGACGTTAGAGTTAATAAAATGTAACGTTATTCGATAATTATAAAAATGAGGTTAGATATGCGACTTACGGGTCCTAAATATTTGATGCATTGACGTTGTAGAGTTGGTCTCGGACACTTTTCGACGTTAACTTCTTTGCCATCCCCGACATCCAACCAGTAGAAAAACGGTTGGCAGCTTTCGCTTAAAAACCAGATGTCATAATACATATGCAGGTTGTGACCATACCGATGGCGCGGGTCAATCTACGAGTCCAAAAAAAATAATTATAAACTAAATGGTTCAAAAAATCTTTAACATCAAGCCAAAAAGGATATTTGAGTGCTTACAGCTTCTAGCCAATGTTGCAAGGCCAGTTTCTGAGCCTTTTCATTCTTTGACAAGCCCTTTCCCACTTTAGCAGCCCGGGTTCTAGCCCGGGCCCACCTTGAAACCGCGGTTTCGTGCTTCTCAACGTTGAAAAACGAGACCGAGCTTCGATCCAAAGCTGCAAAATCCAAAGCCTTCCACCTACAATACGTCGTCATATAATTTAGAAAACGTACACTATCAACCAATCAATTTCTTTTTACTTTTTTTTAACTTTTTTAATTAAAAGGTTATCATTGTAAACTACGTAACTAACTAACTAACTAACTAACTAACTAACTAACTAACTAACCATAGTTCTTCAACAACAACCGCGCAATCGGCTAAATTTCTTCGTGTTCGATAACTCTTGTATATTTTCTGAACCGTAGTAGCTGCAGCATTGAGTTCACTAACGGGCCGAGGCGAAACAAACACCACAGGTTCAGGAAGAGGATTTGCGGGACCCAAATGGCCCGTTTCAAGATTCGGGTTGTCGGGTGTGAGGTTTTTAATCTCCTGGACTAAGTTCTTGAACGAAAGGGTGGTTTGAAGCATTACTTTTAATGGTTCACTGCTGCTGCTTAAACTAATGGTATTCCTTCTTTTACTACTCGTAGGACTAGAAACTTGTGAGGTAATCTCGTATTCGGATTCGGATTTGTTGAAGCTTTCGGATGGTAATCGGTTTTCGAGGTTTTCGAGATCATAAGGTAGATGTTTCAAGATTAGTTCCCAGGCTGATGATAATAGTGACAAGGATAAACCCATAACACTAAAAAAATTTCTGATTTTTTTTTTTCAAAAAATAATGGTTTGTAGAACAAATAATGATGATGATGACAAATCTCAGCTTTGCCTATTTATACAAAAAACTTTGTGGAAAATATTAAAATAACACGTCTTTGAAATCTTTTTTACTTGTGTAAAAGATTGACTAGAGATATTTTTCAAAAAATAATGGTTTGATTTTGATTTGAAGCTTCAAAATTTGGAATGTTTTGTAGAAAGTTGTGATATATTTGTGAATGGAGTTGAAGATAGATATTATACATTTATACACATACATATATATATATATATATGTGTGTGTGTGGATAGGATGGTCAAAGAAATGAAGCTGGGTATTGGTTTCCATGAAAATCATAAAAGTTATAAAACTGAAAGATTTGTGTGGGGTAATGTGTTCACTATTTAAGAATTATTGTGGATGTTATTATTTTGTTAAACAGGATGAATAAATAATATTATTTACTTGGACGTTTATGTTGAAAATTATTGTTGAAGAAATTAAAATAACTTATTTTAAAACTATAAAAAGTATAATATGAACATTAACAAGTGGATCGATGAACAGATTAAAATAAAAAATAGTTTGTATATAATTTATTGGTTGGTTGGTTACGTTTTGTTTATCTTGGTTGGAATATTAGGAAGCATGAGGACAAATGTATTTGGCAAGTCATGGTTTTCCAATTTTGACTTTATGGATTAAATTATTTGAGTTTACTATTAAACTCAATAGTTACTTGTCCGTCAGGTCATGTATACGCTGGGTCGGATATGAGACGGGTACGACTAATCCAATATCCTATTTGGTTATAAAACCAAGTCTCATACCCGGTGGGTAATTATCCTTTGGGTATTAAGTATATTCGTTAGTGTTCTTAAAAATACGCATTGGAATTTTCAAGTATATGTTTTTCTTTATTATATAATTTTATGTTTTTTAAACTCTAAAATAAATGAAAATATAATAAACTTCGTACACATATTTATTACCACATAATATTTGACACATCCTAAATAGTTAACTTTCATGACAGTATAAATTCAATTGATAATTTGGTATTCGTAACATACACATATAAATAACATCATCACAGTGTATATATCCAAAAAGAAAAGTTTATTTTCCAAGACATGAAGCGATTAGAATGACACATTCATAAACAAGGGTTAACGGAAAATAAAAATAAAAACAAAATACTTTTGCAAAGATGTTTCAGTAAAGGATATATAGTTTCGGGTAATTGGATTAGGTATCATATAATCCTATACCCGGCCCAAAACCCATCGTGTATCAGATATACCCGTCCCGGGTGTTTCGGGGTTCGAGCCTACCCGTTAGGATCATGTATTTTTGCCATCCCTATCCGACTCCGATGTTCGATTTGTCATCCGGAATTTCTGGACTCCACACACAATAACAATTTTGTTAATAATAATTGTTACTATTATTTTGTTAATAAACCTTTTTTTCTATTAACATGCACACGCTCATTTAAAGTCATCCTCTCGTTTGAACGAGTTCTTTTTGACATAACAAATCTTTCTTTTTTCATACGTTTCACGATAAGAACATCTTTACATTATTAGGGGACTAGGGGTGGAATCACTAGTGATGGATTCCATCACTCCCACTATCCAATCAGAATATGCCATGTAATCAACCATATTTCCATCACTAGTGATAGAAATGGACTAGGGGTGGAATCACTAGTGATGGGTATTCCAATATACAAGTATTAATGCACAATGTACAAGTCATACCCTATAAAACTCAAAAGTTTCACGCGTGCTGGGTTTAACGCGTTTAAAATTCCACGCGTTATTGTTTGAGTGGCGCCGGTGTTATAACTCGTTTTGGAAAATTCCACGCGTGAACTTTTGTGTATCACGCTTCCACCCCGTCCCCTCTTAGCTTTAACGTTCATACACACAAACGCACATGGTTTAGGGTAGTGGCGGAGGCAGGGGTAGCCCGGGCTACCCCTCAACTCCGTCTTTGTAGTGTAAAAATACCCTTCAACTTCGTCTACGTAATGTAAAGTTTTTATCTTTTTATACAAAGGATACCCCTGAATTTTTGGGCTAGCTTCGCCACTGGTTTATAGCAACTACCCACATGTTTATAAGCACAAAAATCTAAGCAACACTTGATTTATCGATCGTCTCCGGTTTTCCGTTGTCGCTTTTTTCGGTTTCGGTTCTTTGAACAAATTTTTTTTAATGGCTAATTTTGTTAATCCTCTGTCATCTGTGAGACTTGAATCTAAGACTTTCCCTTCCCAACTTTGGTGTTTTAAAGGCATTGCCTTTTCCAATCGATCACCACTCAATTAGTGGTTCTTTGAACAGTTTGTCTATGTTTTTTTTTTTTTTTTCAAATTTATGTTTTGAATAGGTAACATAAAGTCGACCTTTTACAAACATATTAGTTTTGGGTTATGTTTAAGATAAATAAATGTTTATATTTGACATATTATAATCAAAATCAAAATTGCTAATATATAAACTATTAAGATAACAAAATGTAATTATCAATTGAGTTGTATTATGCTCCTAATAACTAGTTCTCAAATCCATAAAAAAATAATTTGATGTAGTAGGAGTAAATTGCCATTTTAGTCCCTGAGTTTTGTCCAAATTTGCCAGTTTAGTCCAAATAGTTTTTTTTGTGCATCTGGGTCCCTGACTTTTACATTTTGTTGCCATTTTGATCACTTTGCCTAACTCCATCCAAAAACTCCATCTTTAACCAGGGGTATTTTGGGGATTTTCATTTTAAATGTTTTTAATTGCCATTTTGATCCAATTCCAAAAAATCAAAAAAATTCCAAAAAATCAAAAAAATTCCAAAAAATAATAAAAATTCTAAAAAATCATAAAAATTCTAAAAAATCCAAAAAATTCTAAAAAATCCGTTTTGGCGCGAACCGTTTCGACCCGTACCGTTTCGAAGCTGAACCGTTTCGACGCGAACCGTTTCGACCCGTACCGTTTCGAAGCCGAACCGTTTCAAGCCGAACCGTTTCAAGCCGAACCGTTTTGACCCGTACCGTTTCGAACCGAACCGTGCCGTATCGAACCAGTTTCGACGGTACGGGTGTATCGAACCGTTTCGACCCGTACCGTTTCAAGCCGAACCGTACCGTTTCGACCCGAACCGTTTCGACCGGTACCGTTTCGAAGCCGAACCGTTTCGACCCGAACCGTTTCAAGCCGAACCGTTTCAAGCCGAACCGTTTCGAGGCAGGGGTAGCCCGGGCTACCCCTCAACTCCGTCTTTGTAGTGTAAAAATACCCTTCAACTTCGTCTACGTAATGTAAAGTTTTTATCTTTTTATACAAAGGATACCCCTGAATTTTTGGGCTAGCTTCGCCACTGGTTTATAGCAACTACCCACATGTTTATAAGCACAAAAATCTAAGCAACACTTGATTTATCGATCGTCTCCGGTTTTCCGTTGTCGCTTTTTTCGGTTTCGGTTCTTTGAACAAATTTTTTTTAATGGCTAATTTTGTTAATCCTCTGTCATCTGTGAGACTTGAATCTAAGACTTTCCCTTCCCAACTTTGGTGTTTTAAAGGCATTGCCTTTTCCAATCGATCACCACTCAATTAGTGGTTCTTTGAACAGTTTGTCTATGTTTTTTTTTTTTTTTTCAAATTTATGTTTTGAATAGGTAACATAAAGTCGACCTTTTACAAACATATTAGTTTTGGGTTATGTTTAAGATAAATAAATGTTTATATTTGACATATTATAATCAAAATCAAAATTGCTAATATATAAACTATTAAGATAACAAAATGTAATTATCAATTGAGTTGTATTATGCTCCTAATAACTAGTTCTCAAATCCATAAAAAAATAATTTGATGTAGTAGGAGTAAATTGCCATTTTAGTCCCTGAGTTTTGTCCAAATTTGCCAGTTTAGTCCAAATAGTTTTTTTTGTGCATCTGGGTCCCTGACTTTTACATTTTGTTGCCATTTTGATCACTTTGCCTAACTCCATCCAAAAACTCCATCTTTAACCAGGGGTATTTTGGGGATTTTCATTTTAAATGTTTTTAATTGCCATTTTGATCCAATTCCAAAAAATCAAAAAAATTCCAAAAAATCAAAAAAATTCCAAAAAATAATAAAAATTCTAAAAAATCATAAAAATTCTAAAAAATCCAAAAAATTCTAAAAAATCCGTTTTGGCGCGAACCGTTTCGACCCGTACCGTTTCGAAGCTGAACCGTTTCGACGCGAACCGTTTCGACCCGTACCGTTTCGAAGCCGAACCGTTTCAAGCCGAACCGTTTCAAGCCGAACCGTTTTGACCCGTACCGTTTCGAACCGAACCGTGCCGTATCGAACCAGTTTCGACGGTACGGGTGTATCGAACCGTTTCGACCCGTACCGTTTCAAGCCGAACCGTACCGTTTCGACCCGAACCGTTTCGACCGGTACCGTTTCGAAGCCGAACCGTTTCGACCCGTATCGTTTCGAACCGAACCGTGCCGTATCGAACCGAACCGTTTCGAGTTGAACCGAACCGAACCGAACCCGAACCGTTTCGAGCTGAACCGTTTCGACGCGAACCGTTTCGAAGCCGAACCGTTTCGACCCGTACCGTTTCAAACCGAATCGTGCCGTATCAAACCGAACCGTTTCGAACCGAACCGTTTCGACCCGAACCGTTTCAAGCCGAACCGTTTCGACCCGAACCGTTTCGAACCGAACCGTGCCGTATCGAACCGAGCCGTTTCGAACCGAACCGTGCCGTATCGAACCGTGCCGTTTCGACCCGTACCGTTTCGACCCGTACGGGTCGAAACGGTTCGGTTCGAAACGGTACGGGTCGAAACGGTTCGGCTCGAAACGGTTCGGCTTCGAAACGGTACGGGTCGAAACGGTTCGGCTTCGAAACGGTTCGGGTTCGAAACGGTTCAGCTCGAAACGGTTCGGTTCGATACGGCACGGTTCGGGTCGAAACGGTACGGGTCGAAACGGTTTGGCTTCGAAACGGTACGGGTCGAAACGGTTCGCGTCGAAACGGTTCAGCTCGAAACGGTTCGGGTTCGAAACGGTTCAGCTCGAAACGGTTCGGTTCGATACGGCACGGTTCGGTTCGAAACGGTACGGGTCGAAACGGTTCGGCTTGAAACGGTTCGGCTTGAAACGGTTCGGCTTTGAAACGGTACGGGTCGAAACGGTTCGCGTCGAAACGGTTCAGATTCGAAACGGTACGGGTCGAAACGGTTCGCGCCAAAACGGATTTTTTGGATTTTTTAGAATTTTTTGGATTTTTTAGAATTTTTATGATTTTTTAGAATTTTTATTATTTTTTGGAATTTTTTTGATTTTTTGGATTTTTTTTTGATTTTTTGGAATTGGATCAAAATGGCAGTTAAAAACATTTAAAATGAAAATTCAAAATACCCCTGGTTAAAGATGGAGTTTTTGAATGGAGTTAGGCAAAGTGATCAAAATAGCAACAAAATGTAAAAGTCAGGGACCCAGATGCACAAAAAAAACTATTTGGACTAAACTGGCAAATTTGGACAAAACTTAGGGACTAAAATAGCAATTTACTCATTAAAAAATGTGCCACAAATATAAAAGTTATGAAGTATACCTGTATAGTTTATATTTTATTAGGTTATTGGATTCATAATAAGTATTATACGTCAATTCCTTGGCTTTTAGTGTGATGCTTATGACTGAATTTTATTTTATATTTGACTAACCGACTTTCGTATTGTTGGCAACATTGTTTATATGTTTCTTAATAATCTAGCGTGTGAGCAAACGTGTGTGGAGTAATGCCTTTTAGGCATGTGAGTTGGTTACGTACTAGGGCTGCAAACGAATCGAACGAACACGAATATGTTCTTGTTCGGGTTTGTTTATTAAGAAATATATGTGTTCACGAACTGTTTATGAACAATTACCAAACGAGATTTTATGCATGTGTTCGTTTGTTAAGAAAATGAACTTGTTCGTATTCGTATTCGTTTGTGTTTGTTTATTTATTTTTGGCAACGAACGAAAATGAACGTTGATGAACACAAATGGGAACAAACTAATGTTCATGAATACAAATGGAAACAAACTAATGTTCATAAACACAAATGAAACAAACGAACACAAACAAGCATTCATAAACATAATATATAATACACTGACACTTATTAAATATTTTATTTGTCGGAATTTTGAAGTATTTTAATAAAATATAAAAACTAAAAACCCTAGTGAACTACCGAATCGAACATTCACGAACATAAATGAACGAACACAACCTTTGTTTATGTTTGTAGCATCCGACCCCTCTCATCACCAATATTGTTTGCTTTGTCCCCGATGGGTTGCCCATCCAGGAACTCACGACTTTGTTTTTGGTTGCCTTTAGTGGAGACTTCCTAGGAGGTCACCCATCCTGGTACGACTCTCACCTGAGCACGCTTAACTATTGGGTTCTACTATCATCCACTAGCTTTAAGCCCAAAACGTGTTGGTGATTTTAAGAGGCGGGAAATGTCTTATGAACTAAGAATCTCTTCTGGCCACGACTGATGTGTGATTTGCCTAGGGTGTCACAATGGTCCATGTTAATCTTTCAGTAGTTGGTATCGGTATCGTTACAATTGTAAAATCATGACTTTTTTTTACATTTTGCAAATTAAACATCATTGTTAAATAGTATTGAAATAAATTAAAAAAAAAATTATCTCCTTTATTTCTTACATTGAAAGTATTTTGTATGTTAAAACTCGTTTATTGTTAATATTTACACATAAAATGTTACAAAGACGAGTCATGTATTATTAAATTGTTATGTGTCATTTTCATCTATTCTTAATACGTTTTATAAAGTATATAGATAATATATAGTTTAATAAAAGTGTAAAAACCTTTCGAGAAGTTACATGATTGAATATTCAAACGAAACACGCATTAAGAAAAATGACTTCCACCAAACCCTTTATACTTTCTTGTGCCTTGGTTTTAAGGTGTTGTTTGTTTTTTTTTCGGGAAAAGTTCTGTAGTCTGCGGACCACATCTGCAGGCATCTGCAGGAGAAAAGGTGGACCAAATATCTGCAGTCTGCAAGGAGAAGAGAGTTTGTTTTTTTATATATATAAAAACCTCTTCTCACACTCAACACACACAACACACATCTCTCTGATCTCTCTCTCTGCCTCCCTCTACCACCACAACCACCGTCCACCTCCACCACCACAACCAACCACCACCACTTCAGCCACCACCCACCCTATCGCAGCCACCACCACCCCGTCGCAACCACCACCATCACCTAACGCTCACCACCACTATCTCCTCCTTCCTCCCCCACCAACCCCGTCGCAACCACCAAGCACCACCGCCACCACGAAGCCAAGCACCACCACTTCAGCCGCAGTCAACCACCTCCACCGAAACCCTAATTTCACCATCTTCAAGGGTTTCGATTTGGGGGTTTCTGAAGAGAGAGAGAGAGAGAGACAGAGAGAGATTGAGGGAGGAGAGAACGGTGGTGGTTGTCACCGGAGATGCTTCACAATCAACCGGCACCGAAGCTGAACCGTGCTGACACAACCTCTAGTTTCTCAGAAGGTTCTGGTAAGTTCGAGATGGAAGTTACTGGTGGCGATGGTGGAGATGACGCTGTTGGGTGGTGACGGATGAGGAGGGAGAAGAGGTGGTGTCGGAGGTAGAGGTGGTGGAGGTGGTGGCAGAGGAGGTGGTGTCGGCTGGAGGGAGAAGAGGAGAAGAAGAGAAGAGGTCTGAAGAGGTTTACAGACTTGGGGACATGTCTGCTTGGGGAAGAGGTGGGGAAGAGGTAAAATGTGAGAAGCTCTTCCGGAAAACAAACGAGCTGCAGACCTCAAACGTCTGTGCGCATCTGCGCGACGCAGACATAAGTGGCCAGAAGTGCTTCTGGCCAAAAAAACAAACACCACCTAAATGTCAATTTTATTCTTTAACTTGTAATAAGACTTACTAGACGTGCACGCGTTGCGGCATGGATACATCACAAACGTTGAATGGATTAGTTCAAACGTTATGTGATGCGTTAATTATATGAAAGCGTGCGTTTAGACGTATCAAATTTAACTCAATGTAACCTTTTGTAAGCACTGTGATTAGATCAAAACATAAAGTAATCGAATTTATATCATATAATCATAACGTATTATATGTGATCGGACTCGTATTTAGAAAACATAACGTGTATAAAAGAAAAACTGACACGTATAATCAAAAGGGATTAATTAAAGTTTTTTCATAAGAAAAAAAGAAACCACAATTTGACTTCACTCGGTTTGGAACAAAATTTACAAAACATACATAATATTAGCGCGAAAACGTATTATATTTTACTTGACTCGTTGCCCAAAAAAAAATACCTCAAAACGTCTACCAACCCGAATTTATAACGACACATACATAAAAACATAGATGTAAAAAGTGGGTTTTTTAAATCAAAACGTATTATACTAGATTCGCTTGTTTCTAGAAAAAGTTTTTGTAAACCAACCCGAATTTATATCGAGACGTAAATAAAATATGCACGTAAAAGATAGTTTTAAAAGTAAAGGAACCATAGGGGTGACCACAAAACTTTATAAACTCGAGGGGACCAAAATGATATTTTACAAAGTTTTTAAAGACAACGAAAAATTTGCTTTTTTTAGAGAAATTAACGAACGAAAGTTATTAAAAGAAATTACATTAGTAAAAAACTTAATAGGTTAAAAACGTATATTATATATGTTAGTAAAAAAACTTAATAGGTTAAAATTGTATATTATATAAAGTTGAAACATTAGAAACTGAATGAGTTAGTTTATAAAAGATATAAAAAAGACTATGGGCTAAAAGTGTCAATTGCCAAAGTGAATGGATAGCAAAGATAACAAGGGGCTAAAGATGACAATTCACCAAATGGAGGGGCAAGCAAACTCGGTGGAAAACCTAACCGACTTTGATTTTTAAGATTTTATAAAAATATTTTAAGACTAAGTTAAATTATGAAGTGCAAAATAAGTGAGAAATGTGAGAATGATTATAGTCCATTAATCTTAGATTTGGATGATTAAGATTAGCATTTGAGGAAAAATTAGTGAAATGACATAAAAGAAATATCCTACATTTGTTGACTTTCTCCCTTCACATATAAGGAACATGTCAATTTCGCCATCATTTTAAAATGTTCATAACTTTTTTCATACAATATATTTAAAAGAAACACTACAATAATGATCGTTTTTTTATATCTTTAATATAAATATAATATTGCTATATAAAAAATAAAATAACATTTTTATTGGGTTTTCTATGCATTATGGTAAAAGTTCTAGTCATTGTGTTTTTCAACTGGGTTTTGGTCATTACGTTTTTACCAGGATTTCTATACATTGTATTATTACCATAACCTATAACACAATATTTATTTTGGTTTTTCCCATTGTGTTTTTATTATCAGAGCCTATAACATAATGAAAATAATAACATATTTGGGTTTTCTATACATTATGTTATTGGCTCTGATTATTGTATATTTCAACTAGGTGGGTTTCTATACATTGTGTTATAGGTTCTTGTCATTATGCTTAACCTGCTATCCATTATGTTTTTCTATGTTGTCTATTGTGTTTTTATTCTCTTGTCCATTGTGCTTTAATTTGTTGTTCATTGCACTTTTAGTCTATTGTGCATTGTGTTTTAGTTTGTTGTGCATTGTGTTTTATTGGTTATCAATTGTGTTTTTAGTATACTTTCCATTGCGTTCTAGTTTGATAATCATTGTGTTTTACGTTATGTCTATACATGTTTTTATTTGACCTTTTTGTCTAGATATGAATTTGGAGCTAGGGGTTTCACTGGAAGCAGCATCTCTATTCTCCGTGACACAAATAAGACTTGCCTACATTTCATTCTCCTTGAATTCTACCAATAGTTTGCCTATGAGTGGGATTATATTTGGTACGATTGATTGATATTCTTTTTATTTAATTTTGTAACCATTATAGTACTAGTATATTTCTTTCGAGAACAACGAGAGTATCGTTATATATTTTATTATTACTTTAATTGAAAAGTGAATCTACTTCCTATATTTTCTCAACTAATAGTCTAATATGTTCTAATTATGCCAGAAACGTCAAGTGTGTTTCTTGATTAATGAAAGTCATATCCAGAGGTGGTAGAGACCACGAGGGTGGTGCCAACGACTACAATAATGGCGGGGTGGCGACGGTGGTGATGATGATAGAGGTGACAGTGGCAACTTTAATGTTGTTGTATCGGCGACAACGGGCATGTGGTGGTGAAACAATAATCATGGGTGGTGATGGCTCAATTGGCTTGTTTAACTTGGCAAGTTTTATAAAGAGGGACTGATCTTGTCCATTGTATAATTTATGTAGATCAAATTGACCCGTTATATACTATGAGTTTACACAGATAAACTTAAATACAATTATTTCTATTTAAATCAAGATCAAATCGACCCGTTATATACTATGAGTTGACACAGATAAACCTAAATACAATTATTTCTATTTAAATCAATCGTTTTTTTTATGAAATAGCCATGATTACCACCTTAGTCCAGTTAACATATACGTGTAAGTTATAATTTAATATGACTATGATATGATTTTTAACATAAAATAACATTTGAATGTTCATTTATTTAGTAATTTATGTATATTTGCATATGACTAAACAAACTGAAAAAGTAAAACTAACTTGCAATTGCTATAGTCTAACATAAAGTACGACTTCCACTCATCCACACGGTTTCTTGGCGACTGTCAATTTTTCATTCTTGTTGATTTTGTTATTCAAAGTCTCCATCCTAAATTACACGCAAGTCTTTCTATTTCTACGTGTCTTAAGTGATTTTTTTGAACAACTAAATATCTTAAGATATTTTCTTTCCAAAGTAAAAATACAATTTCATCGTTTAGAAATATTTCAAAGTATGATATTTTTGGAAAAAGAAAATAGTTTTTTTTTTTGTTTTTTTTTTCTTTTTGCATAAAATACTAACAACGTTGGACAAAATGATATTTTATCATTAGTTTGTTTGCTGTCGGTGACGGATCTAGAAAATCGTCGTATTAGCAACGTTTAAAAAAAAGGTCCATGTTTGCTGCTATTGGTTGTTCAGGTTGTATTCATGATGGATGTTTTGAGAAATGTAGTTAATTAAAAGATCAATTAAAAGATCAACCAAGACTAGTTAGTCTAGTAGTTAGTCACTACTTTTCTTTCTTTGAGGTTTCAAGTTCAACTCTCAGGTCTCAAGTTTAACTCTCAGTAATATTGCTTTGAAGGACATTGGTGGTAACAACGACGTTTAGAGCTAGGCAGGGGCGGACTTAAGTTTGGCCCAAGGTGGGCGGGCGCACCCCCGGGAAAAAAAAATTTAGTGCTAAGTTCTATCGAAAATCCCGTCCGCACCCCTTGAAATTTTTTGTCCGCACCCCATGGAATTTTCTGTCCGCACCCCTTGGAATTTTTCGTTCGCCGGCCCTTAGGTAAAAAATGTTATCAATTTATATTTTAAATTTTTTTAGTAAACTCTTATTTTTTTTTTTTAAACACTACCTAAATTATATACCTTTTAATACCTAAATAACTAAACTCAAATACTCAATACCTTTAATTAGCTCACTACTAAATCTTAGCCCAATAAACAAACCCAACAAATCAACAATATTTCAAACTAAAATAAAATAAACAAGCCCAAAACCCTTACATATTCTCTCCCGCTCTCTATCTTCCCTGCACGCACGCCAGCGATCAGAACATCAGCGACAACAGCAGCCGCATACCACCGTAATTAGTCATCATATCACTGCCGATTGAACACGGGTAAGTTTCTTTGTTATTTTTGTTGATTTTTGGTTGATTTTTTTGATGATTTTTGGTTGATTTTTGGTGGGGTGGGACGGAACCGGTAGCCACCGAAAGTGATTTTTCGATGGCAGGAGACATGTGCTTCTTGTTGTTGTTAGTGATGATATTTGATTTTGTGGTGGGTTATATATTTATATTTTGTTAGTGATGATGATGATATTTTGTCTTTTTTGTGGTGGGTTATATATGATCAGACCTGATGTTTGGGGTTTTTTATTTTTATTTTTTTAATGGTGTATATGATGTTTAGATGATTTTTAGTGTGATTTACATTATAATTTCTAGGGCTTGAATACTTGATACATTATGTAATATGTTATGAAGCCATGAACTTATAGATCAATTTGTTTGTGATAGCCGATAGGAACCATGAGTAGGGACGTTATGGCGCGATTTTTCAAGAGGAAAGTTGATACATCTTCCGAATTCGTTGATGTGGATTTTCAAAATCATGAATTTGGGAACCGTTTTAACGAGGTAAATTTAGTTTGATGTTCTTTTGTTTTACATGACCCGACCCGACTTGAACCGACCCGATACGAACCAATTTTCTTTACTTATATACCTTGGGGCCTAAATATTTTAAAAATGTTCCGCACCCCCATGAAAAAATTCATGGGTCCGCCACTGGAGCTAGGTCTCTCTGAAGGTTACCAGTTCAAAACCGAGCCGAACCGGGTTTTACCGCAGTGGGCTTTAGGTGGGCGGGTTTTCCCCAGAACAGGTGGCTTGGTGGCTCGAGTATGTATCCAACTCTGACCGTTATGGAGGAGGGGATGCATTTGCTCGATTGAGAGCATCCCAGAATACTTATCCGGTGATTACTTAACCATTCAAAAAAAAAAAAGATCAACTACTATTTTTACATGCCATTAAAAAAACTACTACTTAATTGTCTTAAAAAAAAAAGATCAACTACTATTTCTACATGCCATTAAAAAAACTACTACTTAATTGTCATGCTAAGACGTCTACTATTTCCTGCCCCTAGCATTTAGTTTCTTCGGCACCTGGTGATGATGGAAGACTAGGCGAGTAGGCGGCGATCGCTAGTTTGATCCTTGAAGTGAGCGGGTTTTACATCACCGCACTGTCATGCCTTCGGGCGAGTGTTCACGGGCTTCGGCCCTAGGTGAGGGTTTTCCCCGGTTCGGAAGGCGAGTGTATCCCGATTTGGTGAATTTCGCCAGTAGCCTATTTGAAGGATTCGTTGGCCGTTAAAAAAAAAAGACGTCTTTGACCAAATGACATTGATCAATGTCTTTCAACAATTACATTAACTTCTCTATCTCCATTCACATAATTACATTAAAAGTCACCATATTTTATATCATTTTCAATTAATAATATTTTTTTTTACTTTTATCATTACCTTTTGAGTAAATTTCAAAGTTCGTCCTTTATGTATGTCATATATTACAAAGTATGTCCTTTATCTTTAATAAGCTCAGAAAACATCCTTAATGTTTGAAAAACCAATCAGGTTATGTCCTTTACCCTAAACCTTGTTTGTTTTCCCAGTTAAGTTAGGTCACATGAGAAGCACATGAGGGCATTAATGTCATTCTACCTAACAATTAATGTGCCCTGTTATAAAAACCCTAAACCCCAACATCATCTTCTCCATCTTTCAATCACCTGCACATAGCTAACCCTAATCCCCAATTCGTCCACCACCAAAACCCACCTGCCACCACCACCGATTTGCCATCACCACCACTTCACCTGCCACCACCACCGATCCGTCTCCTCTCTCTTCACCCACAGAGCACCACACTCACTGACAAACCAACAAATCTTAATCTCCTTTAAAATTCTCATCTGCGAATTTAATCAAATAGAATTTCTAATGAAGAAAAGGAGTATAAATTTCAATAAAGTAGATAATTCCGATAAAAATCCAAGACGACTTCCGAAATTTTATACAATCTAACCCCTGCTTAGACAATGTTCATATTATTCCGATAGAAATCCAAAACGATACGACATGGTCACTACTATCGTCTCCGGCGAACCACCACCGCCACGTTCATGAGTCTCCAGCGAAGCAAAACAACCAAAGTTCATATACGATCTAGTCACCACCATCGTCTTGTTGCACCGTCGCCGTTCAGATATGACCGGAGAATAATACAGATCTGAAAGCTTCGAAGTTTAACCACATATTTGAAAGGTTCAGAAAAAAATACAGATCTGAAAGTGGATCAGTAAACGGCGATGGTTATTCGAGATGGCGGCCCGGATCTAGTGGTTTTCCATCTAGACACCACACCTGACGGTGGCTAAGGATACAGGTAGGGCTACAGCGTCGGATTTAGTTATGTTTCAGGTTGCCGGAAGTGGTGGCCGGAAAGGTGGCGTTAATCGGTTGTCATGGAGAAAGAAAGAGACAGAGATGAATATGAGAAAGGAAGGTTAGAGAGAGGGAGAGAAAGAGAGAGTTAAGTGAAAGAAAGAAAATCAGTTTAGTGGATTTAATTTATTTTTTATACATGTTTAATTATAGAATGACATTAATGCCCTCATGTGCTTCTCATGTGACCTAACTTAACTGGGAAAACAAACAAGGTTTAGGGTAAAGGACATAACCTGATTGGTTTTTCAAACATTAAGGATGTTTTATGAGCTTATTAAAGATAAATGACATACTTTGTAAGATATGACATACATAAAGGACGAACTTTGAAATTTACTCTTACCTTTTCTTTCTCCTCAACTTACAACCGTTTTCAAAAAACTGAAACATAAATATGGGGGAACAATATCTTCCTAAATATACATACGAACAATAACATTTTTCTCTCCTCTACTCACAACCACTTCTAAACTATACAAAACTCACTCGATCATAAATATATGTAGATACTGCTGTGAATGCTCTCAACCAAGTAAGAAGAGTTTAAACCTTATTGTCAATATTTAGGTAGATTTTAGGTGATGTAGAATTAGCGAGTGTGTGTCCACGCTCAAGAATAAATAAATAAATTGCTTGTCATCAATGTTGTAACTTGTTTTAAAGTAGAACTAGTGGGTTGGCCCGCACGATGCAGCGGGTATTATCGAGGTATGTAGTATTATTATATCAAGCATGGCGGTACTCCGTCAATCATTGTAGAACACATACAAATTGTTTACCTAGTTTGAAAAGATTGGTTGTAACTGAACCAAGTGAAATCTGTTTTTGTCTATGTTCTTAATGGGTGAGCAGGGCAAATTAGAAGCATGTCAAAATAGATCCTTTTGGATCATCTTTTGTTCTTATATCTTTTATTTTTTGTTCTTATATCTTTTATTAGTTCCACCAAGTCCCATAGCAAGGGGCTAACCTAGCCTAGATCATCTTTAATGAAGCAATTTTAAAAAAGTTTATGAATTTGCTTACATTTTGGATGACTCAACTTGTGTGACCCCCGTATGACCCATTTCCTTCTTAGTTAAAACAAGCTGTTCGGGAAAACTAACCAAAGCTATCGTAAACAATTTGAATAGGTTTATGTTGCAGCCACAAATCATTTCATCCTACATAATCATTTTTAGATACTCCCTTGGAATTAGAGGATTCCCAAATGTGAATAAACATAATTGAAATTCGTTGGGAGATTGAAATAGTAAAAATGAACATATGAATTTATGCATGTATTAGACATTGGATTATACATAAATTGTGGCTATGAGCATCCTCTAGGGAAGTAGTCGTGTTGAAGTGAAGTTACAAGCCCTAATCTATAATCTATAATCCTATAGTAAGAGAACTGGGTTTTCTACCCTTTTCGTAATTTTGCCTAGGTACAAATCTTGTAGTACCATGTACAAATAAAGCAAATCCTAGTTCTCTTAATAAGGTAGTATAGAAGTATATATTATTTATATTTATATTTATACATACTATTAAATCATGAAAATCTCAAAGGTTGCATGTCTAACTTTTAATTTAATCAATTAATTCCTTTAATTATTATAAAACTTTTATTTAATTCCTTAATTTAATTCAATTAATGGAAGACGTAAGTGGGCATGGATTCCATGGATTAAATGTCTAGATTACCCTCAAAGTGTCTTAAAACTTTGGACAATGTCCAAGTTTCCCCCCTCTAAAATTGCTTGCTTCATTTGTACATGGTGCTACAAGATTTGTACCTAGGCAAAATTACGAAAAGGATAGAAAACCTAGTTCTCTTAATATAGTATTATAAATTAGGGTGGTCGGGGTGTTCTCGGTGACCGGGTGCGGTGACCTCCTTCACCGCTTAGGTGGGGTGGCGCCGAAGATTCGGTGAGGTAGAGAGAGGGGGAAACCGGTGGGGAGCTGCCGAAGAGAGGGGGAGGAGAGAGGGAGGAGAGAGGGAGAGGGGACCAATCAAAAGTTTCTTTTTTTTTTAAAAAAAAAAAAAAAAAAAACCAATTCACCTAAGAGGGGAGTGCCGCCATCAATTTAGGGTGTTAGGGGAGTTTAAGAGGGGAGTTGACGTGGCACACGAGCATTGGTTTGGCGTAAGAGAGGGGACTCACCTCTTAGGTGAGCACCCCTTACACCCTTAGAGTGTGTGTCGAAGTTCAAGAATAAATAAATAAATTGCTTGTCATCAATGTTGTAACTTGTTTTAAAGTTTTAGTGAGTACAAAAATTGAATTTAAATATGTATCAAAAATGGCCATAAGCGTATAATATCATCATATTATATTAAACATCATTAATTCAGTATATCTATGTGAAAAATTGTAAGATGTTTTTTTTCCAACCCACTAGTTAGATTAATAGGGAGAGAAGAGCGGATGGACGAGAAAGAAGAAGCTTTTTTGCTGAAAATTGGATTATGTGAAAGGGGAGAAGGGGGTGTTTATGAAGTCGGGTGTTTTTTTTTTTTTGGTTGTGTGAAGGGTAAAGCCTGAATAAGGATGCCATGGAGGCGTCTATAATAACTTTCAGATACTCTAATCACTGGTGGATCTAGAAAATACTTATATAGACAACGTTTTAAAAAAAATTCCTATAGAGACAGCGAAATCGAAAGAACGTCAAATTTCTTTTTACATTACCGCCGGAGCGTTGAGGGGCAGTGTGGCTTACCCTTGTTACATGGTTTATCCGCCTCTAATGGTGGCTTGTCACTTCATGTTTGAACATTTTTGTATTTAACATAAAAAAGTAACGTTGTCCGACAACCACCTCTCATGCCAGTTACGATAAGTATGTGATAAATACGACGTTGAATTGGTAAGATAAAAGTTTGGTGGCAGTTCTAAAGTATATATCAGCCCTACAACTTTGATGTGTTCTAACTCCCATGCTTGTGATGTGATACGTATCTTGTATAACAATCCATGTAACTCTTTTAAGCTTTAAAAATATAACATAAAGTTTAGCGATTAATATTCATTTTTATAGATTAATAACTACAAACTAATTGTTATACAAGCTACTTAGGCCGGGCATTGTGGTTTCACGCCCCCTGCACCACCCCGCCTCCACCAAAGGAATAGCGGGTGTGAGAGGAAGAAAGCAATGGGGTCCACTCCATCAACCAATTAGATTTTGTTTTATTTATCATTTTTTTCTTTTTTTTAATATAGTTAAAATGGACTTTATTGGGGCGTTATTCCACACCGTGCAAGTTAACGATAAAACTCACCGCTTATGTGCTGTCTACGTGTCGTGATAAAACCCCTAGGGGCGTGAGACCACACCACCCAACCTTATAGGCATATAGCAACGGACAAGTGTTGCCCAGTGCCCAATGTTAGCTACAGTAATGCATCCAGACCGTTTGTTTCTAATCTACGGTACATACCTACTCCCCTTCTCTTACTTTATCCCCTTCTCTCTTTGCTTCTCTGGGTTGAACGAGGAAGATGAAGATGACAACGGTGAAGACATCGCTCTCGCCATCGCACTTCGCGTTCGTATCCTTCGTTGGAGGCGGCGTAGACAAAGCAATCTTCACTCCCTAGCTTCTAAGATGGCATCCACCTCCTCCTACGGTTTCATCCTCAAACACTTTCCAGTAATTGGAAGCCCTAAATCTCGAACTAGAAATTAACCGGTAATTGCTTTCCGATTTATCTCCTGTTTTCCCATGTATGTATTTGCCTGTTATATTTTTTTGTAACTTTAGAAAGAAAAGAAGACTCTTTCAACATCCAATGGAAAATCGTATACGTTTATCACTGGTCTACAGTTGTAGTTAAGTGAATCAACGATCACCGTGATGATGATTATGAGGTGTTTGTTCCTGTGGTTTTTGTGGATCTATAAATTCCTAATTAGGTCACTGTCGTGCCTTCGGGCGGGTGGAGGTTCGGTTTCCGCACATCTGGGAGAGCCAAGAGGCTGACGGCGGTCAAGTAATCGACCTTATCCACAACGCCCGGTGTCACGTTGGTTATCATATGGTTCCTTGCCGTTTAAAAAAAAAAAAAAATCAAATCCTTGTTTGTCAATCATTGTCTAACCAGTCACACCTATCAAATTCATTGATAAATGATTGTCACGTCCAAACTGTACGATATTATAATTTCAAAGCTAAGGGTATTTAATTCGTTGAATGTTTTGTGTTGATTGCTATATGTCATTGTCAGGTACTAGTAGTACATAATCTTTTTTCGTCTTCTCATTTAACAAGGATCATGCTAATTACACACGGCCAAAATAATTTTCACACCCCTAAGCGCCGCGCTATGGCCAAAGCAGGGCGCTTAGGGCGACAAAAGTTGATACGAGGTTTCGAATGACTGACTGACTGACAGACTGACAGACATAAAGGTGATACGAGGTTTCAGTCGCCCCGTGAACCCTAAGCGCCGCACTTTGGCCATAGCGCGGCGCTTCGACCCCAAATGCTGCCTTTAAATCCCTGGCCAGACTCGACATTCATAATTCAGATTGTTTTTTGTCGATCTTCTTTGCTCTATTAGTTACATTTTTTGAAAAAACGATGTCGTGGTTCAGTAACTATCTTTTCGGTCAATATTCTGACGAGTCAGTTGTTCCTGATTCTTACGAGGGGACCGCTATTTCTGACTCGTTTGAGAAACCGGTGTCGTCCAACTTGAGGGAGACAGAGGTTGTACCTGGCATTCGTTATCGTGATAACACGGTGCAGCTGGATTTGAATACCCCTGTGGAGGACCCTTACGCACAACAAGGTTATTCGAATTTCGGTTACGGTGGCGACTATAGCTTTGTACAGCAGGAGTGTTATCCAAACGACAGTTACGGTTGTCAACAAGGTTATTCGAATTTCGGTTACGGTGGCGAGCAAAGCTTTGTACAGCAGGAGTGTTATCCAAACCAGAGTTACGGTTGTGAACAGAGCTTTGAACATCAAGTCTATTCGAACCTCGGTGACGATGGTGAGCCGGAGGATGTGTCTGTTGACGAGGAAGGTTGTTACCCGGTTACATTTTCGTTTGATACAACGCAGACCTTTTCGTCACGTAAAGAGTTGGTGCGTTGGGTACAAGACACGGCAAAAGACAATGGTTACCTCATTGTGACTAAGAGGTCGAATAAAAGAGGAGAGAATTACAAGATTTGGTTTCAATGTAGTTTTGGTGGGGAGCATAAGAGTGTAGCTACACAGAGGAAAACGGGTAGCAAGAAAATAGGCTGCCCGTTCGAGATGATCGGGTTTTCGGAATCATCCGGAAGTGTTTGGAGGATCGAGGTGACGAAGGCGAAGCATAACCACACTCCTATTGAAAACTTCGAGGGTCACACGTATGCGAGAAGGCTTTCTTCGGAGGACAAAAAACTGGTTAAGGAGTTGGCAGAGCAAGATATTCCCAACCAAAGTATCTGGCGAACGCTGACAAAAAACAATTCGGCTAGAAAGCTTATTCCGAAAGATATACACAACGCTGTTCAGAAGATCAACGCCAAAAAAAATGTCGGTAAGTCTCCGATGCAAAAACTTGAAAACATTCTTATCGAAAAAAATTACACTTATTACATGCGCACGAATGAGATATCGAACGAAGTTGAAGACGTCTTCTTTGTTCACGAAAAATCATTCACTATGTGGTGTGCCTTCTCGCGTGTGCTAATGATTGACGCCACATACAAAACGAACATGTACAACCTGCCATTTGTTCAGGTCGTAGGCGTGACGTCGACAAACAAATCGTTTACGGCTGCTTGTGCGGTAATTTCCGCTGAGAAGTCAGAGAACTACCTATGGGTGTTGCAGAGGATCAAGTCTATGCTGGCAGGATGTATGGAACCACGCGTGATTTGAACAGACAGGGATTTTGCGCTAATGAACGCGTGTGAACAAGTTTTTCCAAAAGCGCATAAGTATCTTTGTCGGTTCCATATTCAACAAAATATTAATTAGAACAGCAAGAAGAAATTCTCTGACAAGGAGTGGAAAGAATTCGTACGTACATTTTGGACATTGTGCGAGTCTACGACCGAGGAAATATACAGGTATAACTTGGAAAACCTTGAAGCACAGCTGAAAGAAGCTGACCGTGAACGTGAGTATTTCTTACATAATTATGTTCAAATTTTATATAATAACAAAAACTGACTATTTACGTTTTTTAATTTTAGAGGTTTTTGATTATTTGAAGAAATCCTGGTTGGATCCGTACCGTGAAAAGTTTGTATCTTGCTGGATTAACCAAACTATCAACTTTCACCAGACTACGACCAACAGGGTTGAGAGCATGCATGCAACATTAAAAAGTCACTTTTCAAGTCATCGCAACACACTGGATAAACTTGTACTGTATGTTGATCATGTTGTTGATAAACAATACGCCGAGATTAGAAGTAGCTTTGAAACAAGCCTCCGAAAAGTGATGACGCACCACAAGAATCAGCCCATGCTTGCATATATTCTCAGAAAGGTTTCAATATATGCGATTGAGCTTTTGAGTATGGAACTAAAACGTAAGGAAGACGGGTTGAGAGCCTACGGTGCAAGCTGTGGTTGCCAACTTTTTACCAGCTGTGGTTTGCCATGTGCCTGTCATTTGGAAAAGTTGGAAAATAAAGGTAATTCATATTTTTGACCTTTCTCGTTATGATTTTGCCACCTAATTTGTTTTCATCCACAGGTCAGCAAATCCGGATCACACACATAGACGTGGAGGACCCTGATTTTCCAGTCCACGAGGTTACATTCCGTCTCGCCGGTCAGCAGTTTGAGATGAGTGTGCGGGAGTTTGCTGTCCACACAGGTTTGTACACTGAGCCTGAGCTTGATACTGATTTATATACGCAGGCGGTTACGATGATGGACAGGCAGACGCTTATCAGTTTCTGGAGGGTCATTTCCAGGGCTCCCTTTGGGAAATCCTAGCAAAAGGCCACCACCATTAAAGACCCCTTGTACCGATACCTGCACCATGTGATCGCGTCGACTATCGTGCCGCGGGGTTCCAGCAAGGAGAAGGTCAACCTCAGTGACCTTTTCTTTCTATACTGCCTACTACGCCGCCAGCCCTGCGATCTAGCAGCCAGCCTGGCAGAGTACTTTTCTACTGCATACCACCGGCAGCTCCGCGGGTTTCTTCACACTGGCTCATTTATCACCGCCATTGCACGATCGCTAGGGATCGTGCCCGAGCATGATCCGCTGCTGTTCGATCCGGTCCCGTCATACAGGTTGGGCCGCGCGTCAGTAGCCGCTATGCAGATCACCCGTACCTTTGATGTCGGTCTGAGGTTCAGGGGTGCTGACGGGCTGATTTGGCAGCCAGAGGTGTTGCCGGAGGTCATCCCGGTTGTTATTGAGGTGAAGCCTGGAGTGTTAGCCCCTCCTGATGTTCAGCGGGCCGCTCGGCGGGCTCAGCTACAGGCTCTGGGCATCGATGAGCCTGAGGCTCAGCCTGAGGCTTAGCCTGAGGCTCAGGCTCAGGCTCAGGAGGATCCGGCACAGGAGGAGCGGGTCGAGGAGGTCCCGGTACCACCAGTTCAGCCAGCTCCTGAGCCGCCACAGTACCCGCAGCACGTTTACGCTGACCTGCCTCCGGCAGCGCGTGAGGTGGCTCGGGACTTCGACCGGCGCCTCAGACATCAGGGCGCACGCATTGACTGGATCGTCCAGACGCTCGTTGATCTACGAGAGCTCGCTGGGTTGCCTCCACTTCCCCTCCCACCGTCCCCACCGCACGAGGATTAGTACATTACTTTGTTTGTTTAGTGTTTTGTTATGTATTATGTACTTAGTTGTACCTTTTTGTTGTGTATTGTATGTACAAACTGATATATATATATATATATATATATTGCAGTTAATCTTCTATTTACATCACGTTGGTTCTGGATTGTTTACGTTTAATTCTTATGGCTTTCTGTACATTTTATTTAACGTGTTCGTTTTAATTTAACAAAATAAACAACGTTAAGAACTTATATTATACACCTTCTATAAAAATAATGACGTAATTATAAAACAACGTTAATTTAACAAAATAAACAACGTTTTAATTCAAAAAGGCAACATTCAATCATTCAAAAACAAATTCCCATTCACAACGGCAACTCTCACATAACAATAAAACAACGTTAATTTAACAAAATAAACAACGTTTTAATTCAACAAGACAACATTCAATCATACAAAAACAAATTCCCATTCACAACGGCAACTCTCACATAAAAATTTTTTCCTCCAAAAATCCCTACCAAACTAATTCAACCAAAAATCCCTACCAGACTAACCCATATCAACCCAAATCAACCCCAACCAAGGCTGTTGTCTTTTTGCACATCCAAAGCGCCTCGCTATGGCCAAAGCGGGGCGCTTTGGCTTTGGTCAACAGACAAGGACTGACTGTCAGTCCTTGTCTGTTGACCAAAGCCAAAGCGCCCCGCTTTGGCCATAGCGAGGCGCTTTGGATGTGCAAAAAGACAACAGCCGTGTGCGAATAGACCTAGCCTTTAACAAAACTAAATAAAAATAACATTACTAGCAATATTAAAATGTTGCAAAATTTTAAAGGTATGTGTTAGTTGTGATATGACATACAATATAAAATTTAACATTAAATATGGTATTACTATTACCATTTATAATTAAAATAGGAACCAACAAGAAGATTGGCATGCTCAAGAAGAATCTTGGAGGAGCTTAAAGTCTTGTTCTTCATGGTTGAAGTGGAATATATATAATGTAATGTAACATCCCGAAAATATAAATTTTTATATTAGAAAATTCAAAGAGTTAATAAACAAGAATTTACAAACTAGGAACTTAACCTAGTTAAATTCAAGTCTTGAAATAATTCACAATAGGATTAAAACACATAAACTTAAGAATAAAACAAAGTTGGGGGACTAAGCTTGCCAAAGAATGAAAGTTAAATGCTGATTTGTGACAAAACTCACCAAACACACCATCTTTGGTGTGTCTGGTCGATCAGGAGCAAGAAAGGGGCGACCCCCATCCC
This sequence comes from Helianthus annuus, assembly GCF_002127325.2. NCBI lineage: Eukaryota > Viridiplantae > Streptophyta > Magnoliopsida > Asterales > Asteraceae > Helianthus > Helianthus annuus. Next base: position 203,560,832 of record NC_035436.2, on the reverse strand, counting down.
CTAAACCCTAGAATCTTCACAAAATTCACAAATTGAGGCTGCAAATCTGCTCCAAATCAAGTTCTAAACACGAATTAACGATCACCTAACCATAGTGATCAACAGGTATGTAGAAATTTGGTGTTTTTGCTACATCTTGAATTCTAGGTTAAGTGTGAAAAACAAGAAATTCAACTTGATTGTTGATGCATGGCTGAAATTAGAAGGGTTATGAGGTTTAGGATCAAACCCTAGATGATTTCTTGACATAACCTTGTATAATACTTGTAGGGTTACATAATCACCATTGTAGGTGAGTAGTGAACTCCAAGAAACTTGATAAATGCAGAATTTAAAACACTTGTTCTAGCACAATCTGAAATTGGGAAGTGATTTCTGAAATGTTAATGATAAGATATGTGCAAAGTTGATTTATTAAAGCGAAATTCGATGATAATTACTAGATATGAACTTGGTTTAGTTTGTATAAAAATCTGACCTATTAGGTGTTTGTTGAAATGCCTAAGTGAGGATTTTTATGTTAAATTTGATGGAAACGCAGATTTTGATCATGTCTCATAAACGATGTGAATATGGTCATGAAAAGAATTCTAAACAAGTTAAAAACTGAATTTTCTAGGCAAAGAGTCCGGATCATCAAGCGGACAAGCCGGAGGGAATTCACGGGGAAAAGGCGTGCTCTAAAGGTATGAAATTTATTGTTTCATTACATTATACTTATTGTTAAGTTTTATCCCATTATTCAAACATGATGACCGAGAGTTACCTTTATGTTATGAACTCGACTAAAAGTCTTAAACAAGTAATAAACATGGAATTTGGATGTCCGTAAGGTGCTTTATTTAGTACCCAAACGGGTCAAAACAAGTTTTGTATATAACATGAAGTTAGACATCTTTACATAAAGCATGGTTATAATTATTGTGTAAATTGTAAGTTGGACGCGCTAAACTTGTTGCGAAGTTAAACTCTTCATACAGGAGTTAAGGATCTGAATAGGTAAGCATGTTTAAGTTGTATAGTTGATAAATATGAAGACTTGAATTTAAACATGTGTTTGACGGCGTAAGCGATTCCTCATGGGAAAGCGAAACGTGATAGCGAGTAATAATTCCAAACACGGGTAATTAACCTTGGGTAGGTGATAAACTTGTTCAAGGTTAATTCCTTGCAAAACGGAACTAGAATGTTTAAGATCACAAAACAAGAAAACATGCGCAGAGTCTACCGTAAGTTATGGTATCACCGTAACTTACGGTAGCCAATAAAATGCTACGGTGGGATTCTTCTGCTTTACGGCAGAACAATAAACTTCCAGGAGCCACCGTAACTTACGGTGGCTACCGTAAGTTACGGTAGCCCCCAGTTCCAAATGCTGAAATTCATAATTTTTGATTTTCCTAATCAGTTTTAACACACCTTTTCATTTATATTATTGGTTAAGGACCATAATACTAACATTGGATTAAAATGCTCAGTTTTCAGGTTTTCTAGCAGAAGGGTGATGATCAAGCATAAGCATCCGAACCGAACACTTTAACAAACGCTTCCGCACATTATCTTTAGTTCTAAAAACTATGTAAACAATTGTAGTTATCGTTTTGATTATGGTTTCGTAAGAACAATACCTGTATGTAGCGTCTAGTTATGGTTTAAAAATATTAAAAGTTTTTGAAAACTCTAAATTTTTGGTATCTATGCATGTTCTTATGTAATAAATCTAGTACTGTAAACTGGGTGTTACAAGTTGGTAATCAGAGCTCAAGGTTGTCTATAAGTGTTCGGTTCAAGCTTGATCAAGTACCCGGTAAGAATTATTGTGTAAGTAAATTTTGATAAAATAGAAATAAATCACGAACAAATATGCATGGAAAAGAGTGTGTAAACACACTCAAACACAAGAAAGGCATGAAACAAGAACGATAGAATCAAGAGTGTGTAAACACACTCAAACACAAGAAAGGCATGAAACAAGAACGATAGAATCAAGAGTGTGTAAACACACTCAAACACAAGAAAGGCATGAAACAAGAACGATAGAATCAAGAGTGTGTAAACACACTCAAACACAAGAAAGGCATGAAACAAGAATGATTGAGTCAAGTCATGAACTTGATTAAATCAAAACAAGTAAAACATGTGTTACAAATGAAATGTTTAACAATGTATGTAAACATTTCAGTATTAAAGATGGCGGATGGAGGTGATGATGATGCGGTGCCAAGAGTCACCGAACAAATGAGGATAGTGATTGCCGAAGAGGTTGGAAAGGCGATCGAAAACAGTTTGTCAAACTTCATTGATAAAATTCAAAACACGGTTTTATCAGTGGTAGAAGAGAGAATCAAGAAGCTAGAGGATAATTCGAATTTAGCAAAGGAAAAATCTGGAGGACGAAAGCCTTGTTCATACAAGGAATTCATGGCTTGTAAACCACCCATATATAATGGGGAGGTTGATCCAATTGTGTGCCAACGATGGATAGGCGATATTGAAGGAGTATTCGAAAGAACTCATTGCGATGAAAATGACTACGTAGCTTATGGTACGGGTCAATTGAGAGGTCAAGCAAAAGACTGGTGGGATAACAAAAAGAAGGAGATTGGAAGTGAAGCGGCCAAGACCATGACATGGGAGGAGTTTAAGACGCCGTTTCTTAAACACCATAGTCCCAAAGCGGTCATAAACAAGATCAAGGAAGAGTTCATGCAACTCAGACACAAAGGTGAATCCATAGACAAGATCACGTGGATGTTTATGGACAAGATGAAGTTCTGCGATGATTTGATAACGAATGAAGAGCAAAAGGTCTACTACTACCATAACATGCTAAGCGCAGAGTATAGAGAGTTCATAACCCCTTCAAAGTACGAGACCCTTACCGAGATTGTAAATGCTGCTCGGGAAAGGGAGATCGAACTGAAAAAGAGTATAGAACGGGGTGAACGAAGGGCACAAGAGGTGAATCCAAGCCCTACCAAGAAAGCAAGAACGAATGAAACAGCGAAGAAATCAGACGCAAAGGGTAGTGCACCAAGTTGCAAAATTTGTGGGAAGAATTATAAGGGTGAATGTCGCTTCAAAGATAAGCCTTGCCCCATATGTCGAAAAACGGGACACATGGCTATATCATGCCCGGAGAAAGTGACGGTCTGTTACAACTGTTACCGAATGGGCCACAAAAGATCAGAATGCCCGGAGCTAGTCGGAAAGAAAGACGGGCAAGACTCGAAAGGTGAAGCCTCGAAAGCAAAAGCAAGATCCTTCCAATTGACCGCTGCTGAAGCAAAGGTCGAACCTGACGTAGTCTCAGGTACATTTACTGTAAACTCAATTCCCGCACAGGTGTTATTCGATACGGGTGCGAATAAATCCTTTGTTTCATATGGGTTTATTCGGCATCCTTCATTCGTTTTAACAAGATTACCTATGCCTTTAGAAGTAGAGATAGGTAATAACAAAAGCTTTATTGTTTGCAATGTATGTGAAAACTGTAAAATGGACATTGATGACGAGGAATACGCAATAGACTTGATTCCGATGTCAATGGGAGAATTCCAAGTGATAGTGGGAATGGATTGGCTATCCCGTTACCATGCGAAAGTGGTTTGTTTCCGAAAGGAAATAAAACTAACATCTCCTAGCGGAAAGCAAGTTACGATATATGGTGAAAAAGGAGGTAACCCGATGATATGCACAATGCTAGAAGCTCATAAACTCATGAAACATGGATGCAAGGCCTACATTGTATATGCAAGCGAAGCAGAAAAAGAGCCCCTTAAAATTGAGGATGTACCGGTGGTGCGGGATTATGAAGATGTGTTCCCGGGAGAACTACCGGGGATACCACCAGAACGGGAGGTAGAGTTCAGAATCGAATTGATTCCGGGCGCGAAACCCGTGGCCAAGGCGCCATACCGACTTGCGCCGTTGGAGTTACAAGAATTGATGTCTCAAATTCAGGAATTTCTCGACAAGGGGTTTATCCGACCGAGTGTGTCTCCGTGGGGCGCACCAGTCTTATTTGTGAAAAAGAAGGATGGCAGTATGCGCATGTGTATCGATTACCGGGAGTTAAACAAACTCACCGTGAAGAATCGATACCCACTCCCAAGAATCGATGATTTGTTTGACCAATTACAAGGAGCAAGTTGGTTCTCCAAAATTGATCTCCGATCTGGTTATCACCAATTGAAAGTCAAGGTGGAAGACATACCGAAGACGGCCTTTCGTACACGGTACGGGCATTATGAGTTTCTTGTAATGCCCTTCGGGTTGACCAATGCACCCGCGGCTTTCATGGACCTCATGAACCGGGTTTGCAAACCCATGCTAGATAAGTCGGTAATTGTATTTATCGATGACATTTTGGTATATTCAAAGAATGAAGCTGAGCACGTGTGTCATTTGTGGGAAGTATTAGACACACTCAGACGAGAAAAGTTGTATGCAAAATTCACAAAGTGTGCTTTCTGGCTACGAGAGGTACAGTTTCTTGGGCATCTCATTAGTGCTGATGGAGTACTAGTAGATCCGTCAAAGATAGAAGCTGTGTCGAAATGGAGCCCTCCAAGAAATCCCTCCGAAATCCGAAGCTTTTTAGGGCTTGTGGGGTACTATCGGAGATTCATACAGGATTTCTCCAAAATTGCCTTGCCGTTGACCAAATTGACTCGCAAGGAGGAAAAGTTTGTGTGGGGCGTTAAGCAAGAGGAAGCCTTTCAAACGCTCAAAGAAAGGTTGACCCACGATCCGGTGTTAACATTACCGGAAGGGACTGACGACATGGTGGTTTACTCGGATGCTTCTCGTTTGGGGCTCGGGTGTGTTTTAATGCAACGAGGTAAGGTCATCGCCTATGCCTCGAGACAATTGAAGATTCATGAAAATAAATATCCGGTTCACGACTTGGAATTAGCGGCGGTGGTGTTTGCCTTAAAGATATGGAGGCATTACTTGTACGGGGTAAAGTTTACAATCTTTACCGACCATAAAAGCTTGAAATATTTCTTCGATCAGAAGGAATTAAACATGCGACAAAGGCGGTGGTTGGAAACGGTCAAAGATTTTGATTGTGAAATACATTACCACCCTGGGAAGGCCAATGTAGTAGCTGATGCGCTGAGTCGCAAAGCAGATTATACCCCGATACGGGTACGATCAATGCAACTCATTGTGACTTCGAGCTTACTAGAATGAGTTCGAGAAGCGCAGAATGAAGCTGTGAAGGTGGAAAATTGGAAAAAGGAAAGAATTATCGGCCAAGTCAAAGACCTAGAGATAGGCAGTCACGGCCTGAAGACTCGTTTCAACAGAATCTGGGTCCCTAACACGTGTGGGGTTAAAAAGCTTCTACTTGATGAAGCACACAAATCCCGTTATTCCTTTCATCCGGGAGCAACCAAGATGTACAATGATTTGAAACAAAACTATTGGTGGCCCGGAATGAAACGAGACACCGCTAGATACGTGGAAAAGTGTTTGACATGTCTACAAGTCAAGGCGGAACACCAAAAGCCATACGGTAAACTCCAACCATTGGAAATCCCCGTTTGGAAATGGGAACAAATCACCATGGATTTGTTGATCAAATTGCCCAAAACTAACCGCGGGTTTGATGCTATATGGGTAGTTGTAGACAGATTGACGAAAAGCGCTCACTTCATACCCATTCGTGAGACCTATACATCTGAGAAGATGTCGGAAGTGTACACTAATGAAATTATAGCACGGCATGGGGTACCGATATCCATTGTGTCAGACAGAGATACTCGGTTTACTTCGAAATTTTGGCGTGAATTCCAAGAACAAATGGGAACTAAGTTGTTCCTTAGCACTGCTTACCATCCACAAACGGATGGGCAGAGTGAAAGAACAATACAAACGTTGAGAGATATGTTGCGGGCTTGCATTATCGACTTCGGAGGCAGTTGGGATGTCCATCTACCCTTGGTCGAATTTGCATATAACAATAGCTATCACGCGAGTATTAAGATGGCCCCATATGCGCTATTATATGGCAGAAAGTGTCGAACTCCAGTATGTTGGGGAGAAGTGGGTCCACGAGGGCTAGCACCTACCGATATAATCCGAACTACGAATGAGAAAATCGACATAGTTCGGGCACACTTGAAAGCGGCTCAAGACCGGCAAAAGGCGTATGCGGATAAAAGGAATAGGCCAATTGAATTTCAGGTTGGCGACATGGTTATGCTAAAAGTTTCCCCATGGAAGGGCATTATTAGATTCAGAAAAAGGGGAAAACTAAGCCCAAGATTCATTGGGCCATTTAGAATCACTGAACGGGTTGGTAAAGTAGCTTATCGACTTGAATTACCCGAAGAGTTGAGTGGAATTCATAGCACATTCCACGTGTCACATCTCCGAAAATGTTTGGCCGACGAAACTGCTCATATCCACTACCATGATATCGAGGTGGATAACAGCCTCAACTATGCAGTAAAACCAATTGCGATTTTAGATCGTAAAGAGAAAAGTTTGAGGAACAAGGTGATAAATCAAGTCAAGGTCAAATGGGAGCACCGAAAAGGGTCAGACACTACATGGGAGTCCGAAGAGGAGATGCGACGACTCCACCCTACATTATTTGGTACGTAATTCGGTTTCGGGGACGAAACCCTTTTTAAGGGGGGTGGACTTGTAACACCCCGAAAATATAAATTTTTATATTAGAAAATTCAAAGAGTTAATAAACAAGAATTTACAAACTAGGAACTTAACCTAGTTAAATTCAAGTCTTGAAATAATTCACAATAGGATTAAAACACATAAACTTAAGAATAAAACAAAGTTGGGGGACTAAGCTTGCCAAAGAATGAAAGTTAAATGCTGATTTGTGACAAAACTCACCAAACACACCATCTTTGGTGTGTCTGGTCGATCAGGAGCAAGAAAGGGGCGACCCCCATCCCCTAAACCCTAGAATCTTCACAAAATTCACAAATTGAGGCTGCAAATCTGCTCCAAATCAAGTTCTAAACACGAATTAACGATCACCTAACCATAGTGATCAACAGGTATGTAGAAATTTGGTGTTTTTGCTACATCTTGAATTCTAGGTTAAGTGTGAAAAACAAGAAATTCAACTTGATTGTTGATGCATGGCTGAAATTAGAAGGGTTATGAGGTTTAGGATCAAACCCTAGATGATTTCTTGACATAACCTTGTATAATACTTGTAGGGTTACATAATCACCATTGTAGGTGAGTAGTGAACTCCAAGAAACTTGATAAATGCAGAATTTAAAACACTTGTTCTAGCACAATCTGAAATTGGGAAGTGATTTCTGAAATGTTAATGATAAGATATGTGCAAAGTTGATTTATTAAAGCGAAATTCGATGATAATTACTAGATATGAACTTGGTTTAGTTTGTATAAAAATCTGACCTATTAGGTGTTTGTTGAAATGCCTAAGTGAGGATTTTTATGTTAAATTTGATGGAAACGCAGATTTTGATCATGTCTCATAAACGATGTGAATATGGTCATGAAAAGAATTCTAAACAAGTTAAAAACTGAATTTTCTAGGCAAAGAGTCCGGATCATCAAGCGGACAAGCCGGAGGGAATTCACGGGGAAAAGGCGTGCTCTAAAGGTATGAAATTTATTGTTTCATTACATTATACTTATTGTTAAGTTTTATCCCATTATTCAAACATGATGACCGAGAGTTACCTTTATGTTATGAACTCGACTAAAAGTCTTAAACAAGTAATAAACATGGAATTTGGATGTCCGTAAGGTGCTTTATTTAGTACCCAAACGGGTCAAAACAAGTTTTGTATATAACATGAAGTTAGACATCTTTACATAAAGCATGGTTATAATTATTGTGTAAATTGTAAGTTGGACGCGCTAAACTTGTTGCGAAGTTAAACTCTTCATACAGGAGTTAAGGATCTGAATAGGTAAGCATGTTTAAGTTGTATAGTTGATAAATATGAAGACTTGGATTTAAACATGTGTTTGACGGCGTAAGCGATTCCTCATAGGAAAACGAAACGTGATAGCGAGTAATAATTCCAAACATGGGTAATTAACCTTGGGTAGGTGATAAACTTGTTCAAGGTTAATTCCCTGCAAAACGGAACTAGAATGTTTAAGATCACAAAACAAGAAAACATGTGCAGAGTCTACCGTAAGTTACGGTATCACCGTAACTTACGGTAGCCAATAAAATGCTACGGTGGGATTCTTCTGCTTTACGGCAGAACAATAAACTTCCAGGAGCCACCGTAACTTACGGTGGCTACCGTAAGTTACGGTAGCCCCCAGTTCCAAATGCTGAAATTCATAATTTTTGATTTTCCTAATCAGTTTTAACACACCTTTTCATTTATATTATTGGTTAAGGACCATAATACTAACATTGGATTAAAATGCTCAGTTTTCAGGTTTTCTAGCAGAAGGGTGATGATCAAGCATAAGCATCCGAACCGAACACTTTAACAAACGCTTCCGCACATTATCTTTAGTTCTAAAAACTATGTAAACAATTGTAGTTATCGTTTTGATTATGGTTTCGTAAGAACAATACCTGTATGTAGCGTCTAGTTATGGTTTTAAAATATTAAAAGTTTTTGAAAACTCTAAATTTTTGGTATCTATGCATGTTCTTATGTAATAAATCTAGTACTGTAAACTGGGTGTTACATGTAAGTTTGATGTTATACACGAACCATTATATAATATATGTTCTCTCGTTGGGTTCTAGCTTCTTGCTAGTTGATGACGTGGCATGGACCATAGTTAGGTCAGGCAGGCCAACTTATTGCTGCCTTTTTTTTTGAACGGCTAACGAATCATTTAAATGGGCTACTTGCGAAATTCACTACATCGGGATACACTCGCCTCCGAACCGGGGAAAACCCTCACCTAGGGCCGAATCCTGTGAATACTCGTCCGAAGGCATGACAGTGCGGTGAGGTAAAACCCGCTCAGTTCAAGGATCGAACTAGCGATCTCCACCTATCCGCCTAGTCTCCCATCATAACCAGGTGCCACAGAAAATAATGTAGAGGGCAGGAATCGAATCTAGGTCCCTTAAAACACCAAGTCTCTCTCTTACCACTTCACCATCACCTCAATGGCTAGCTTATTGCTACCTGACTATATTATTTAATGCAATTGTCTATTGGGCTGGGTGAGCTGTTAAATGTAAAGTACTTCTCCATAAGGCCCACATTCTTCACTATACTCATTAATCATAATCGATGACGAATGTTGTTTGGCTGCTTAAAGGTTTTAGTAGAAAGGGTCATTTACATATATTCACTTGATAACATCTTTATTACATATTTACCTAACCTTTAAAATCAATTATATATTTTCCCTTTATTAAATCACATATAATACATATAGAATAAGTCTCAATTTACAACCTTGTGGTTACACCCCCATTCACTCTTTAGATGCCCCAAGAAACCTTTGTCAATCTACATCCTCAACGTTTCCAAAACGCTACACTTTACAACCCTCCGTCTGTTGACTGTTTGCTTTAGAGGTAATTTGGTAATCTTCTCTAAATCGACTACATCACCACCTTCACAAAATTAATTATGTTGACTTTTCAACCAGCAGAAACTTGGATCATTACAACAAGAGATAACTTTTACTACCTTTAATATCATCACCACGTTTAATAGGTGTAGCTCTCTTTTCCAGCTCCTTAATCAAAGCAACGATTGTCTTATCAATTCCCTTTTTTTACTGAAACCGGGTTAGCACCTGATGTTACACTCAACAGACCATGTTTTAATAATTCATGAGCCAGAACCGATGCGTTTATATTACATGAAGATTTGCGAATAGGGCCCTAACTTTTTACCTCGCCCATAGCCTTTTTTGGATTTTCGAAGACAGCGCTGTAAGGGTTTATACATTTTGGGAACTTTTAATTCTTATCAATCAGAGGATTTGAGTAATTTTATTTTCACTTAGAAAATGATTATATGTATAAAATTTGTTTTGTAGAGGAACTAGTAGATATGTTGACTACTCATGGCATGCCTCCTTGCTTGTGATTACAATTGCATAAACATAGGGCCCGTGTTTTTAATACAGACTAGCATGTCGCTTGATGTGCACGTCACATTATCTAGGTGAACAAAGGTTGGCTTGTCTAGTTATCTTTGGTAAGATTGGTCAACACATGCATCCTTGAATTTTTTGAACAACAAAGATAATATTATAAAGAGTAAACTACCAAAATGGTCCCTAAGGTTTGGTCACTTTAGTCCAAAACCCAAATCTTTTGAATCTGGGTCCATGTGGTGTGGTTTCAATTTTGTTGTCATTTTCATCTAAAATCAAAATTGGGTCAGATTTTTCAATTAACATACATTTTTTTGTCCTTTCCCTCTCTTTTAATGAAGGGCAAAATGGTCTTTTAATGTTGTATTATAACAAATTAAAAAAATCTGACCATTTTGCCCTTCACTAAAAGGGAGGAAAAAAACAAAAAAATTGGATGTCAACTAAAAAATCAGACCAAATTTTGATTTTGGATGAAAATGACAACAAGATTGAAACAACAAGGACCTAGATTCAAAATGTTTGAGTTTTGGACCAAAACGGCAAAAGTGATAAACCTCAGGGACCACTTTGGCAATTTACTCTATTTTATAAATAAACTATAACACTAGCAACACGCTAGGATTGAAACTACACCAATTCTTTCACTCTAAAGGATTAAACTTCGCCCTATATTCTTTTTTGGAAAGAAAAGTATTAGTTACGTTTATAATATATGTATTGAAAAAAGTATTAAGTCCATTTATCATCAATAATAAATTCATGATACGAGGTATATATTTACGACGAATCGGTCATGACTCGTGAGAAGAAACATTTAATTGTCTTATTAAAATGGATGATATGTCACTCGTCAAGGGGGTGGACTAATGGGAACATATTCATTTATAAGATAAGATATTTGTGTTTATAATATATACTAGGTTATAATCCCGTGTATTACACGGGTTAAATAAATAAAAATTTTATAATAAATAATAAAATAATATATCTTTAAAAACCTCATTTATTGTATAGGTTAAATAAATATAATTCTATAAAAAGTTATATATATAAGAACCATATTGTACAGGTTGAATAAATATAATTTTATATACCAAATAAAAAAGTTATATCTTTAAAACCACGTGTATTACATGGGTTAAATAAATGTAATATTGTTTACCAAATAATAAAATAATACATCTTTAAAAACCCCATTTATTACATGGGTTGAATAAATGTAATTTTATATACCAAATAATAAAAAAATTACATCTTTAAAAATATGCGCATTACATGGTTTGAATAAATGTAATTTTGTATACTAAATAATAAAAAAATATATATTCTTAAAAAAACCCCGTGTATTGTTCGAATTAAATAAATCTAATTTTATATATCAAATAATAAAAAGTTATATATTAAAAAACCTCATGTATTACATGGATCGAGTAAATGTAATTTTATATAGTGAAAATAAAAATATTTAATATATTAACACAAAGTTTGGTTTTCCTGACAAAAATAGATTATTCTGTTGTTGCAAAATTTGTTAACGAAGTCTCAATAAATTTAACCATTTATTTGGATCATTAAAAACCGACTTCAATAGTTTAAATCTCAAGTGGAAACGTTAGAAAAAATTTAGAAACATCATCGAGCTAAATTACAGGCAAGATGCTTTTTAATATAATAATAATTTAACACAACATTCAAATATAATTAATTCAAATAATAATATTATAAATGTGAAGGCGATTAAACTAAATAATAATTATTAATAAGATATTAAACTAATAATATTTAGTAGGAGGGTTATCTATAATATAAAATATTAAACTAAATAATATTTAGTAGAAGATTATCTATAATTAATTAGAAAAAATTAAACTAAAATTTAGAAAAAATTTAGAAACATCATCGAGCTAAATTACAGGCAAGATGCTTTTTAATATAATAATAATTTAACACAACATTCAAATATAATTAATTCAAATAATAATATTATAAATGTGAAGGCGATTAAACTAAATAATAATTATTAATAAGATATTAAACTAATAATATTTAGTAGGAGGGTTATCTATAATATAAAATATTAAACTAAATAATATTTAGTAGAAGATTATCTATAATTAATTAGAAAAAATTAAACTAAAATAATAATTATCTATAATAGATGGCCTAATATGATGACAAGTGTCCCTAAAGTGGTTTCTTTTACACAAAGTTTGGTTTTCCTGACAAAAATAGATTATTCTGTTGTTGCAAAATTTGTTAACGAAGTCTCAATAAATTTAACCATTTATTTGGATCATTAAAAACCGACTTCAATAGTTTAAATCTCAAGTGGAAACGTTAGAAAAAATTTAGAAACATCATCGAGCTAAATTACAGGCAAGATGCTTTTTAATATAATAATAATTTAACACAACATTCAAATATAATTAATTCAAATAATAATATTATAAATGTGAAGGCGATTAAACTAAATAATAATTATTAATAAGATATTAAACTAATAATATTTAGTAGGAGGGTTATCTATAATATAAAATATTAAACTAAATAATATTTAGTAGAAGATTATCTATAATTAATTAGAAAAAATTAAACTAAAATTTAGAAAAAATTTAGAAACATCATCGAGCTAAATTACAGGCAAGATGCTTTTTAATATAATAATAATTTAACACAACATTCAAATATAATTAATTCAAATAATAATATTATAAATGTGAAGGCGATTAAACTAAATAATAATTATTAATAAGATATTAAACTAATAATATTTAGTAGGAGGGTTATCTATAATATAAAATATTAAACTAAATAATATTTAGTAGAAGATTATCTATAATTAATTAGAAAAAATTAAACTAAAATAATAATTATCTATAATAGATGGCCTAATATGATGACAAGTGTCCCTAAAGTGGTTTCTTTTATTATATAGTATAGATTATTATACATGAAAATTAAAATTAAGAGATACGGTATTGCCATCATATTTGAACTTTGAAACCTATAACGACTTTTAAGTACAACTAGTCTTTAATTAATTGATTACCGTTTATTGAGTAGTTAACATTTTATAAATCCTATAACTAATCATATAATATCGATTTTGTGAAAAGAAAAATGATTGTTAGATATGAATTTCTTTATTTGTTTAAAAATCAACAAAATTTGTGCGATTTTGCACAATTTTTTTTTTAGTAAATACTCCATATCATCCACAATGAGACTTGAACCCTCACCATTTGAGAGAGACTGTACCTTAACAAACACTTTGATACCGTTAAGCTACAAATGATAGTATGATGCTATATTGTCATCTAGAATGTCTCATTCTCACTTTAAAAAATAAAACTTGTGATATTTTCCCGCACTTTGATCCTCTGATTTCATAGTAGACCTGTCAATGAATGGATATGGAATGGATCATGACCCGATCCATTAATGATCCAACTTAAATGGATCATGATCTGATCCATCATCTAACATAATGGATCGTGATCCGATCCATATCCAAATAATTTTAAATGGACGGATCACTATTCGGATCGATCCATATAAAAAAATAATAAATCACAAAAATTAAAAAAAATCAAAAATAAATAAATAAATAAATAAATAATTTAGTACTAAAGGCCAAATGTGATCACTAGTATGTGTATGACATAAAGTGAAAATGAAGTTGAATATCTGATAAAAAGTTGGCAATCAACAAGTAGTTGTTTTATTCAGACATATTATTCTTTCTACAATATGCACAATTCACAAACTTCCCAATGTTCTCCAAAATGATTTACATTCTCTTTTCAAGACATATGAAATCATGAATTAACAAACAACATAAAAGAGAGGCATCTGACCCATCATCACCAACATCATTTCAGTTGGAATTTAAGCTGCGATCGAACTTACTGTGCGAACACAAAGGTAGTAAAACCGGCGGCATACTAAGAATAGGATTAGCATGACGAGTAGAACCACAGTTTACGACCCGTTTGTACCTATGTGGCCCGTCGCTGACATCAAACAAGAGCCCAACGTACTCCCTAGCCACAGATGGTGCGAACCCACTGTACACCTCGTTCCATTTAGCCGTTTGTCCTGCCTCATCCACAAACCTCAGTGCCTCCATTTCCGCCCTCGTGTATCTACTTTTCTTTGATCCAACATTAACAGTTTCATCGTCTACTTTAGAGTGGATAACAACATCAATTTCGGGGCGTATATTATCCTTCTCGTTTACAGATTCAGTTTCGGTTTCATCCCCAACTGAAACCTTGAAACTCACATCAGTCTGAACCAATTTGATTGTGGATTCCTTTTCTTCCCCAACTGAAGCTTTCAAACTCACATCAACCGCCTTTTCGACTACACTCTCGTCTTCAACCTTGTGATGTTCTTCATGACCACCAGTTACTACCGACTTCTTTCGGTAAACATATTTCAGTTTACCAGATGTTTTTCTACACCCCTTGTGCCCTTTTCCCTCTGGAATCATTTTCCAAAATGTAGTTTCATCTTCAACCACTAGATCATTCAACTTCTTCTCATTCACGCATTTCATCGAACGCCTCTTGAACGTCTTCTTCTTTCCACCATTTTCCACCTTTGAATCCCTCAAACCGCGATTATTTCGAAAACTCGGATCAGTTTCCTTCCGATAGCGATTCTTGAACCGAGTAACAGCAGCAGTGGCCTCGATTAACGCTGTGTCATCAACAACTTCAACCTCCAATGCGCATTTAACATCTTCGACCACCAGTTTCTCCAAACACCTCCGCTTATGATCTTGATTTGATCCAAGAACTCGAGTTGAATCCTTGTTGAGTGTTCCGGAGAAACAGAAACCCAAATTGTTTCCTCCGTAAACGAATGGTTTCATTGTCTCTTTGGGTTGATGATTGAGTTTGTTGTGAAGGGAGTGATTAGCCATTGGAAATGTGGGTGAGAGTGATTTGATAAACGGTTGAGAAGTGAATCAAAAAACGGTTTATAGTTTGTTTATATAGCGGGATTTTATCATCATTGAAATAAAAGTTAGTTAAGTGAGATTAGTCATTAACAACACTATGCTAATAATAAATATTGTATTATCATTGTAACTAGTGGCGGTCCCAAGATTTTTTTTTTCAATGGAGTTCATTTCTTCGGTGTTCAAAATTTCCATAATAAAACGTTAAAATTTTCAGGTCTAGATTTAAAAAAAAAAAAAAAAAAACAGAAAAAGCAAGCTATACAAGATTACAAGGTTGAACCCACGACCTCTTGTTTTTAAAGAGGGAGGCTTACCACTACACCAGCTTTCATTTTCTTTCTATAGTGTCCACTTAATTGTATTTATGGGGTCCTTATAAAATTTAATATACTGGATCTACTAATTTTTTTAAAACATTGGGGTCCGGGGACCCCGACCCGTTCAATGTGGGTCCACCCTTGATTGTAACTAGTATTTAGGACTCGTATTTTCTGGCGAAACCGTTAAACCGAACAAAGAGTAAATGTGTAAAAACGTTGAATCATGAAGCGCGTTAGGACGTGTTGACTCATAAAAATTAGATCAACATGTAAAATATAAAAAATAATAGCTAAGTCGGCTTTTATAACATATTATAAACAAGGGTTCATGTTATAGTTTATTTTAAAACGGGAGATAATTTGTAAAACACACAATGACTCGCACACATCAATAAATGTTGTCAACACATGGTCAACTTTTGTGAATCAACTAGGTGATGACACGCCCGTATTGCGGGGCGATGGCCGAATAATTCTCAATCAATTAAAAAACACTACTATAATTTTGCTAAGAAATGATAAGACCGTATTTTCGGCTCAGGGCAAAACTGTAATTTTTCAGGACTTATGAGCGAGTGTTAGGCGGCTCCTTGACACGAAAAAAAATTAAATCGAGTCAACCAATAAAAAAAAGTTTTCTACTTTTGCGAAAGAAACTAAAACGATGAGAAAAACGTAATTTTCAACTGAGGGGAAAATCATAATTTTTATTCAGGGATAAAATCGTAAACTAAATGGAACAATGGGGGAGTGCTAGGCAGATGACGGCATAACTGTAATTTTACACTTGGAGAAAAATTGTAATTTAACCAGGAAAACAAACAAAAACGATGTAGAAAATGTAAATTTAATTTGAGGGTAAAATCGTAATGTGTCTGTGAGAAAAAAAACTAATGGCAAAACTGTAAATTTAAATGGGGTAAAATCGTAATTTTTTAACCGAGGGCAAAATTGAAATTTTTAGCTTGGAGCAAAAGCGTAAATTTATTTTTAAGTGAGGGTAAAAACATATTTTTTAACTGATGACGAAATCGTAATTTTAAAGGGAAAACTAATGGCAAAACTGTAAATTTAAACGGGGCAAATTTGTAATTTTGAACACAGGGCAAAGTTGGAAATTTTTAGCTGAGAGCAAAAACGTAAATTTATTTTTAAGTGGGGGTAAAAACATAATTTTAAGCTGATGACAAATCGTAAATTTAAACGGGATAAAATCATAAATTTATTAGGCCAATAGAGAAGTGTCAGGCAAGTTGACTTTGCCACCCATTTTAGCCAATAGATGGCGGCCACTATTGCCGTTCATGAAGTTTGTATGTGTTGAAAATACATGGAGCTTTGATGCACAAGTGGCATTCACGAAAGTTAAGAGGACACATCAAGCTTTCATGTATCAAACGTTAAGTTAGTCAACACAAGGTCAAAATTTGTGAATGTTGACTAACAATGGACTTTTACAAAAGATGACCAAAACATCTACATGTTTACAATGATGATGCATTAAAATATATCACAACGGTATACTCAATATTTGTAATTTTTCTGCACCTACGTTTGAGGTGCTTATTTAGAGTGGTGCATCACCCTACGTTACATATTACATACAAGATTTAAGGGAGACGGGTGGCTACGTGGTGGCACGGTGACCACGCGTGAAACATGAGAATGTTTGATAAAATTGAAGGAAAATTGTTGACATTGAACTACAAGATTGGAGGCATAAATAGCCAAAGTACAACAGACGATTACAAAAGAAATGAGCAATCCTAGCCTACAATTGATTTGTCAATAACTGTCATAACCTACTCTATAAATACATTTGACTAAAACAATTACAATTATTTTACAATAATATTATTATTATCATTAATATCTTTAATAGAACACCGCCACCACTGATCTTCTGTAACATCCTGTTTTGTGAACCACTAAAAATTATATTTAAAATTTATAATTTATATATTGTTGAACGACTAAGTAACGAGTAAAATGGTTAGATGAAATATTTAGTTGAAATATGAGACATCTATACAAGCCCTGACTATTATAAGAGACCGTTTGATATTAATAATTAAATATATTATTTTATTTACCTTACTCCGTTTTTAATGAAACTTAGGTTAAAACGTAGATAAAAATATGCTCGTTCTAATGACATATTCGTCGTTTTATAAAACGTCATATTTTAAAAGTTATACAAAAAAAAACGAGTGAAGCAGCTGAATTAATATAACTAAGCTAGCTAGTTAGCACGTCAAGCGAGCTAGCAAGCACGTCAATGTACCACATCGCCCAGAAAGAAATTGAGGTGCCTGCTTGCTTCACATATATATAGGAGTTAAATTGTAGGATTTTAGATATACCAAAATTTTAACGGGAACGCTCTAGTATTGAGAATCCCGCGTATACGATACCCCGTTGGGTGTTGTTAGTAGTCGTTTTTGGAGCACGAGTAGGAGCAGGAGTAGGGAAACTCTACATCAACGTGTCGTAGATAGTCTTGAGGTATACTCTCGTTTAAGTTTATGTTTAGTTATTTATTATTTATTTTTAGTAGTTAATATTAGTTTTATTATTAGTAATAATATATTAGTGGTAGTAGTGTTAGTATTATTTTTAGGTACTAGGGTTATTGTCAGGGGCGGGTATTGGGTAGCCTAGCCTTAGTTAGGCATGGACTGATCAACCATGCTTAAACAAGGTAGGGTTAACCAATATCCAACCATGATAATGACTAGTTAGGTGTATCATACCTAACTTAGGATTATGTAAATTGTGTCAGGACCTTGAGATAGTACCTGATCATACTAGCAATTGTATCAACGGTTAGCTACTAGCAAGAGGTGAGTTTTATGAATGCTTTTCAAATATGAACATGCTTGTCCTAAACTGTAATAATATGGCATGACTGTTATACGCATGTATATACCTGAGCATGACATACACATGATATTTGTGGTCCCTTATACGTGCCGCTACGGCGGGATTTGTCGGTACTACACCTGTGGTGTAGTGGGCATTAACTGTATGGTTATGTAAGTTACGTGGTAACGTTGGGTTATGATAACATGGGCGGGTACAAGTCATGATTAAATAATGTGAATTGTAAATTGTGTATATTCATAAACTCACCAGTGTAATATCTGACGTCTTTTAAGCATGTGTCACAGGAAATGATGGTTAGTCTTGGGCGGGTTGTTTATCTTGGATAGGCGTAACTAGTGAAATAAAGTAACTCAAACTTTCTTATCTGGTGGAAATTTTGCGTGATCAGCTAATAGTAGTTTGATCAAACTTTGTACCTTTAAGTTTCCAACTTTTGTACATTACCGTTTGTATCAATAAAGTAAGTGTTTACTGGTAAGTTGGTATCAATTGTGTATGGTGCATCCTTATCTGGGTGTGGTGTCACAGTTGGTATCAGAGCCAGGGCCGGACCGGTGGAGCCAGGTCCTGCGAGGACGCTGGACCCCTTAAGGGAGGTGGATTGTGACATCCCACATCAGTTGTGAAGGGGAACAAAGTCTTCCTTATAAGGGGCTGGATACCTTCACTTTCATGACGCGTTTTGAAAACCGTGAGGGGCGGACGCCGGGAGCGTGCTGGCCTCCAAAGCGGACAATATCATGGTGCGGTTACTCTGGGCTGTTACATCGAGCATCAGTACTGTTGTCTAGACACCATTAGTTTGCTTCGGCATAGTACTCAACCCAAATGGATATCGACACGTGTTATTATATCAATTGAAAACATTAATTTACTTTGCAATAGTCATATATTGGAATTGGTTTCAATAATGGCAATAACTGTACCGATTGTTGTTTGGTAAAAATCGTTTCAGTGCAGTGGCGGATCTAGGATTCGCGCCAAGCGGTAACGTTTTATAAATAAGCGGTAACAAAATCGGAAAAACGTCAAATTTTTCCAAAATTTACACTACCGCCTGAACGCCAAGCCGTAGCGGACGCCACCCCTTAATATATAGTACATTCGCCCCTGTTCAGAACATCGCGATTATACAAAATAATAGATTGAAGATCCTATATATTAATTCAAAAGTGTGAGAAGTGTGAGAAATATTGTGGAGGTGACATGTGTCCTCAATCTAAATTAATTCAAAAGGGTAAACAAGTAATTTTCTTATTGATTTAATTAATTGATAACCTTCCATAACCGCCACCGTTAATTATAGGAATACGAATTAAGAATTAATCTACGAATTTGTATCATCTCGTCCATCAATTATTAATTCTGAAGATCGCAGAATGAAAATTATAGAGTGTTATATAGTGATGGATGCAGAATGAAGGTTTTTATATGACACTACAAATCTCTATAAAACACTAAGAATAGCATACAACACCATATAACCCTTTTATAACTCTATATAACACTACAACATTATATATAACACTGCAACCATCATTCAGAGCTGTATAGTGTTATGTATTTTTATATAGTGTTACATAGTTGAAGGGGTATAGTCCCAGATCTCGCATCAGCATCGACCGCGAGTGACCATTACCCTTATCAAAACCCCCATTAGCTAACAACCTACTTATGTCCGTGCGGGAACGCATCGACACAGTGGTTGTATCCAATCTGTCCAGTGATGGAGGAGGACTTACCTGGAATATTAGAACGGTAGAGTGATGCGGCATAGCATCACATCACATCTGGTGTATGAAAACGGAAGTATTCACAGCGATGCGTCCTGGCACCGCGTCCAGTGAACACTTCTATCAATACAAGGAAGCTGGACAACAGCAACAGTCACCACAGGCGACGATGCGGCTGGTACCACGTCTCGCGTATTTCTTGATCACAAGCAAGGGACGTGGTAACATCAGATGTTACCGCAGGCAGCGATGCGGCTCGCACCGCATCCTATACGCCCAACAAGTGGGACTGACACCACAGTGCAAGTAGCACCAATGACAGTCATCTGTCAGGGCTACGTAAGTAACAGACTGACGTGGCCTAACCTCCGCACCCGACAAGCCTGACACACCCGACAAACCAGGTTTGAGGTATCTCTTCACAACTCTCTCACTACTACTACTATCATACTTTTCTTCCCAAGCAGATTACTGATTCTCACGCCGGAGAGTGGTAACAAGGAGCACCCCCCACCCCATCCTCCTTGTTACGAGTCACGGTTTGTTTCCTTGTGTAGGAGATCAACCCACCGGTGATCCAGCCAGCGATCCTCGAGAGGAAGGGATTAACCCTTCTTGACGAGATCAGTGTGTTAACCCTGCCCGGTTAACCGTTGTTTCATCATTGGCGCCCACCGCTACTCTTAGCACTTTCTAAATCATCCTTTTCCCTCTCACAAGATCATGACTGATCACCAAAACAACACTGGGGATAACCAAAATCCCACAAACCTAGGTCCGGTAGGGGTCAATCCCTCAACCTCGCAACCCGGACACATCGGCACGTCGACACAAAGGGGCCCATCCCTTACATTCGGACATGACTTATCACAGTACGCATCTGTGATCCCACCAGGCATGGACGTTCATACCTGGTATGACCAGCAGGCAGCCCTGCTGACTGCAACATACAACCGCGCTTGTGCGGAAGCGCAAATACAAGCTGGGCCTACCCCAGCACCGCACACACCTGCCGGTCGTATTCTACAATACGAAGGCAGGGTACATTCACGTCCAGCTTCGAGAAGCAGACGTGAAGACCGCAGATCATCTTACTGTGAGGTCCGCACAATAAACGAGGACGATTCCTCGTACGGGTCCCACACCAGGGGACCAGTGCATACCCGCCTAGGTCCTTACGGTGAGGACAGGCGACGGTCCGCATCCCGACATGGCTCTGGAATTCAGAGCCGGTTGGGCCCGCAACCGTATACCGAAGGGTATGGTCGTACCGACCCGGACGACCATACATATATCGGGGATTCGCATGACACCAGCAGCAGACCGGGAGGACGCAACTATGTCCCTCCCACTTACCCCCGCAACACATACCTCCGGGCCACAAAACGCCCTGAGAACCAGCCATACAGGCCGAAAGCTGCGGCCGAAAACTCCAAATTCGCCCCGCGAATTGCCCACGCCCATGTCACCACAATAGAATTCCCATTCAACGTCGGGAAATACAACGGTTCGTCCGACCCGGACGACCACATGAACGTTTTCATGGGCGCAGGGTGCAACGGCCTATGGGATGAACTCACTTGGTGCAATTTTTTCCCCCAGACCCTTACGGGTCTGGCCAGGGCTTGGTTCTATTCTTTGCCAGTGGGATCACTTGTGACACCCCAGGAAAACCATGCAACTTAACTAGCTTCCTCAGTGAGTACGTACCAAATTTCGGGACGAAATTTCTTTTAAGTTGGGGATAATGTGACAACTCGTAGTTCGAACCTACTTTGTGTAACGTTACGTGCTTATGTGAACCTTGTGATTATATGAATGTTATGTTGATACGTGCTTTGTGTAATGTATGTATGTATATAAACGGCCCAAACGCACAACACTTACCCGATCGCACAACCCATTCGGGCTTTACACTTGCACACGGATCGAGGGCAGCCCAAGTGAGGGATTCAGCCCACCCACCTTACACGCATAACACTAGGGTGTTAGTAACTTTCACATACTTTTTACAAAGCATCCTCACACACTCAAAACCCTAGCTCTTTCTCTATCCCTCCCTCACGAACCCGACGGCAAACACCCTTCGAAGCTCTTGACCCAGATCGATTCTTTCAACCGGACGTGGTTGACCACCTTATAGCTTGATTGACTTTTTTGTGTATCTGCCGAGTAAACCAAGGTGAGTTCACACAGCCAAGGCATGGGATTCCCGGGTTGGGAATGGGTTGGAAGGTTTGAAATGGATAATTACTCGTACTTACGCTATTGCTAGACTATATACCATCGTCCTCAGGTTAGTCAGGACACTTACGTAAAACCTACGTAAATTAGTATCTACCACTGTCTCCCGGGTCGGGAGGACACTTACATAAAACCTACGTAAACTCATACCTACTACTGTCTTCTGGGTCGGAAGGACACTTACGTAAAACCTACGTAAACCCCACGCGTACCACTGTCCTCGGGGAAGGGCACTCGCGTAAAACCTACGTGACCTTGTACGTATTCCTGTTCTCAGGCTAAGAAGAACACATGGTTGCAAATAGTCTAGTAAGTATAAATATGGGAAGCCCCCACTAGTAATAAGTATAATCACGGGAAACCCCCCACTAGTAGTACATACATACATGGGAAGCCCCCACTAAATGAACATACGTTTTGCTATTACGAACTTACTTTCTGTGAACTCGCTCAACTAGTTGTTGACTCTCTGCTGCATGCCTTGCAGGACATTAGGTACTTATGGAGCTTGCACAGGGAGGAGCAGGTCGTTGTGGGACATGGATCGTGGATGCCATGTTAAATGCTTAAACAATTGAACTTATGATTTACATTGGGTTTACATACTTATGCTTTCGCTACTCAAATTATGTTTTCTTGAACATCAATTATATTGTGATGGGTTTCATTGATTACTTTAATCATTATACATTATGTTCAATATGATTGATGGCTTGATCCTGGTCATGTCACGCCTCCAAGCGGTGGCACTCCGCGGGTGGATTTTGGGGGTGTGACAGATTGGTATCAGAGCCATTGGTTATAGAGAACTCGGTTTTAATATGGGAAAAACGTTTTTATTAAAACCAGACTATAACCAGAACAGTGCTCTCAATGATCCACAACGACGCTTCGCTCCACGTGCAAGACTCAACATCCTAGGTAATATGGTTTATGTTTATTGCCTACATGCTAGAATTACATGGAACTTTGCTCGAAGTATGCTTAGATACACATAACTACTATTGCATGAGAATACCTATTTGCTTACACTCTTCTGTCATCGCACTACTCGCGAACCATTCTCACTTATGCTACTTTTACTATGAAGATCATGTATGGACGCGTTAACATGACTCAAGCCCAGTTGACGGCTCTCATTAACGAACAAGTTGCTGCGGCACTTGCAGCCGCACAAGCAGGAGGTATATCCTGTAGTTATAACTCACACTAGGATCTTTAGATCCTACACTCCTAGACCAACTCTTGTGTTTAACTTTGCCCTATTCGTACACAATAGGTTAACACGCACCGCAACCAGTTTGTGTCACACCCCGGTTTCCACGTGTCTCACCAGTGGGCCCGGTGGGGGATTACCGTGACGATGTTGGCAACAATATAGTCAAACCACACAATTATATAAATGCACAGCGGAAGCTTAAAGATAAATATATACTTCAACCTCTGGTTGTAATATCAAATGTATTACAGAAGTCGAATATATCCACAGCGGATCAAAATAATAATAAAATATTGTTCATTCAGATACGGCATCGAGTTTGCGAGACTATTCGTGATGCTTAGGAAGCTAATACCAGCCCATTTCGTATAGTACCTGCACTTAATCTTTTTGGGGAAAATACGTCAGTTTACACTGGTAAATACATTCAACTGACACAATTGAAAATGTTTATTAAAATTGATTTGAATGCACAAGGCACAAACTCTTTTATAACTTGGGAAAATTATTAAAATCTTGTGAACGTTTTACATGTTCTTTTATGCGTTCAGTAGCCCGGGTCGTGCCGGGTTAAAGATTTATAGACACACCACATTGCGTAAAACCGTAGTATAAAAACCAACGGCTACGTCTTTTAATTTAATGTCGACAATATATACCGGGTGTACGCCTACACCGGGATGTCGATGGTCGTGGCCATTTCGTAAAATGATGCCAAGGATATCCGGGACAACGGTCATTAAACCCCCAAAGGCTTTTAAGAAACAAAACTGTTTAAATGAGCCGATCATATTATTTAATTAACCACCTAAGCGATGGAAAAATATAATGCTCAATCAAGCGGTATTAACATACCGTAACCCAAGCCCATATAGGGGAAATAAGTTAAAGTATTTACCTTTGCAAGTATTATTCCTTAGTTTGATTAAATCACCGATAGCTTTTACCGGGGCTCCTAATCTGGAACGAAGGTTTTAATTAACCTCTTAGAATCCTAACGGGTCTTTATATTGGCCGTAGCCTAGACCGGTTGGTTCCGGAATATAAATACGGTTTAATCGCGCGAAAAGGCGAAAACCGAGAATGGAATGTGATTCTGCCCCAAACAAGTTCAGAGACTTGTTTTATGTGGGTTCAAGGTTCACACTCTGGATTTTGGGGTTCAAATAATATAATTTGACCCGTATCGGCTAATTTATGAAAACTAGTTTCATAAGCCGAACCGTGCGCGCAATAGGCGAAACGGTTAACCATGAGAGTCTTACGCTTATTTTCTAAGTCAATATGCCTCAAAGAGGTTGTGGTATCAGTAGGATACCTCCCGTGATGCCCGTAACGAGTTTAAGTTAATATTATGCCCCGTAGGGGCTTTTCGGTCATTTTAAAGACTTTTAAAGAGCTTTTCGAGTTCTACAGGAAATTTATTGATAGCGTAGAAGCCGCATATTGCTTTGAAGCGGGTTAATCAAGTTACTTACCTTTAGTAGATCAGTCATCCAAGAATCAATCTGAGGTTCCCGAACAGTTTATAAAGTCTAAAATACTTTATTTATTATTTAAAATCAGTAGCAACTGGAATCGGGTCAAAAGACCTTGTAGAACTCAAATTTTGGCCGAAAAGGGCATATTCGGTATTTACCGAACCGTAGCCATAACCGCAGGTTATGAGCGAGGTAAAAATTATTAAAAATCTTTAAAATTCCCAAAATATTATTTTAATACAGTGGGTAAAAGTTTTGGTGACGAAATCTTGGTTTAGATAGGCGTTATGCTAATTGCGCCGTTTATTACAAAAGTTTACTTTAATTGCGCTATTTAGCATAACTCTCATTCTAAACCTCGGATTGACGTGAAACTTTAAGGACATGCTCATAATTTAATAAGCAAGGTTCTGGTCCGTTCACGTGTCCGGAATACTCGTTTTATTTTCAAAATGGCGTTACGGTCAACTTTTAGGCGATTAACGGAAATGTGCAAAAGACTCGGATAACTCATGAACCGATCACAGAGGTTTATACCATCATGTAACCTGGTCCTAAGAGAGTCCTAAGGTATATCTATACCTCACTAAAACGGGTCAAAACTGAAGTCAAAGCAAAAGTCAAACTTTTGCGACATTCGGCTCCGAACCGGGTCAATATAGCAAACGGTCGATTCAAACGAGCGCAAACAAGTTTATATACTTATTATCATGTTTTATGAACATCAAAACAGGTTTCATAACGTATACATTACAGATTATGTAGAAAATGGCAAAATGACTTTCTGTTGACTTTTTAAGTGCGTGTTTGACTCGATATTTGACATAGTTAGAGTGGTGATCAGAGGGAACCCTTTTAGGGGTTTATTACCCACATAAATACCAACTCAAAACTACTTTTGATCCGTCATAAGACTAAACCATCACTGATTTATTTTAAAGTCAAACCGTATTTACGACGGTTCGGTTTTTAGCTATTTACTAAGGAAATGTGAAACCACAAAGGGTTAGATCACTTACAGAAGCTTGAGGGAAGACTTAAGAATACAGAGGATTGCTTGAGAGCTCTTGGAATGATCAGGTGAGTGTGTTTTGTGTTGTGTGAATGTTATGAGCATAATGTGGCTATTTATAGTGAAATTTGGGCTCTAGGATCATTACAACACATGCTACACTGAGTATGGATGATGGGCAGGTGCCCCTAAGTGATATGGGTCGAGCATAGGGTACCCATGCCTCATTTATTGGTTGTTGGTCGTTCAAAGGCTCCAAAAGGCATGTAGTTACAACTTTCTGCATCTGGGCGTTCCACGCGGCCCGCATGGGAGTTCCATGCACTTTTAATGCGGGTCGCCTGAGTTTCAAATATCAGGCGCGTAAAAGAGGAGGCTCGCGGCCCGCCTCAACTTAGGCCAAAACATCACGCAGGTCGCGAGGGGCCTGTTTTTCATATTTTTAAAATCTTTTGTAATGATTATCAGAATCCGGTAATTAATAACGAAATCTTTCGTAATGATTTACCTGACCTTTCGGGTTTGAAGGGGTAACTTTGCGGTTTGGCCCTCGGTTAATTACAACTAAGGACCTCGTGTTATTTACCCGCGTTGTTAAGTCCCTGATTAGTTTATTAATCACTCAGAAAGCCTTAACTTTCATTATTGACGCTTTTAACCCTTCTCCTACGAATTCGATCGTAACTTTCTCGTTTCATAACGAAACTTCGCGAAATTTACATATTACATTCTAGTGAGTGTATAATACCGTTACAAAGCCTTGGGAACGTTAAAGGGTCACTCAGAGGTATAATTAAACATGTTGACACGGTTAACCCCTGTAGCTTGTAATCTCTCACTTTCTTTCGCGTTTCGCTTCTGTACGATCTATGAATTATTCGTTTGAAGGTTCAAGCATTATTTAGGGTTACTATACAGTATATTTACCCTTGTTGACTTTTATAACCCTCGAATTTATATACTTTCAAGGTTTGTCAAAATTAGTCGTTTATTTAATATCAATGCCACGTGTAAACAAATGACACGTGTTAACACATTATTGGACACAAAAATTCGAGGTGTTACATCCTCACCCCCTTAAAATAAATCTCGACCCGAGATTTACTCAAATAAATAGGGGTACTTTTCTTTCATTGTGTCTTCGACTTCCCACGTATATTCGGGACCTCTACGAGCATCCCATTTGACTTTTACGATCGGTACGTGCTTTCTTCGAAGCTTTTTCACCTGTCGATCTTCAATCGACAAGGGTTTTTCTATAAACTTTAAGCTCTCATCTATATGCACATCTGTGTGTGGAATCACCAATGATTCATCGGCGAAGCACTTTTTGAGATTGCAGATGTGGAACACGTTGTGAATTCCATTGAGCTCTTCAGGCAAGTTCAACTTATAGGCAACTGATCCGACACGTTCAATGACCTCAAAAGGTCCTATGTATCTCGGACTCAGTTTGCCTTTCTTGCCGAAACGCATCACCCCCTTCCAGGGTGATACCTTAAGCAACACTTTTTCACCTACTTCGAAGTGAAGATCCTTACGTTTTGGATCAGCGTAGCTTTTCTACCTATCGCGGGCAGCCTTGAGACGTTCCCGGATCTGGACAATCTTGTCCGTTGTCTGGAAAACAATCTCTGGTCCTGATAATTGGACCTCTCCTACTTCCGCCCAACAAACAGGCGATCTACATTTCCTACCGTATAATGCCTCGAAAGGCGCAGCCTTTATGCTGGTGTGGTAGCTATTATTGTAGGAGAATTCGATCAGGGGTAGATTCTTATCCCAGTTACCGCCTAAATCGATTGCACATGCACGAAGCATGTCTTCTAGCGTTTGGATAGTACGCTCACTTTGACCGTCCGTCTGTGGATGGTAAGCCGTACTAAAGTTTAAACGCGTGCCCAAAGATTGCTGGAAACTCTTCCAGAAATGAGACGTGTACCTGGTATCCCTGTCCGAGATGATAGTCACAGGTATGTCGTGTAAGGCTACAATCTTATCAACATAAAGTTGGGCTAACATATCGGAGCTATACGTCTCCTTGATGGGTAGAAAATGAGCTGATTTAGTCAGCCTATCGACTATGACCCATATTGTATCGTTTCCTTTCCTGGTTTTGGGTAACTTGGTTATGAAGTCCATAGTTACGCATTCCCACTTCCACTCGGGAAGCTCAGGCTGTTGTAGCAAGCCAGACGGCTTTTGGTGCTCGGCTTTGACTTGAGCACAAGTCAAGCACTTTGCTACGTGGGCGGCCACAGACTTTTTCAAGCCTATCCACCAATAATTTGCCTTTAAATCTTGATACATCTTGTCAGCACCAGGATGGACTGAATATCTGGAACTATGGGCTTCCTGGAGGATAACATCTCGTAGTCCTCCATAGATCGGAACCCATATACGTCCGTTCAGTCTAAGGATTCCATCCTTGCTAAGAGTCAACTGCTCCTCAGTTACTCCTAACTTTTCATTAGGATAATTAGCTTCCAACACAGCCTCTCGCTGTGCAGCTAAAATCCTTTCAATTAAATTGTTCTTGACCTCAATGCTCTTGGCATTGATTCGAATAGGTTTTACCCTTTCTTTCCTGCTTAAGGCATCAGCAACCACATTCGCTTTGCCGGGATGGTACCTGATCTCGCAATCATAGTCATTCAAGGTTTCCATCCAACGGCGCTGCCTCATGTTCAACTCCTTCTGGTTAAACAGGTGCTGGAGGCTTTTGTGATCAGAATAAATCACAAATTTAATACCATAGAGGTAATGCCTCCACAATTTTAGTGCAAATACAACGGCACCCAACTCCAAATCATGGGTGGTGTATTTCTTTTCGTGCACCTTTAATTGCCTTGAAGCATAGGCAATCACCTTGCCCTTCTGCATAAGCACACATCCCATGCCTGTGTGTGATGCATCGCAGTAAACTACGAATTCATCTGTACCTTCCGGTAATGTCAGCACAGGTGCGTTGCTTAGCTTTTGCTTCAGTATTTCGAAGGACTCTTGCTGCTTTGGGCCCCAAATGAACTTTTCTTTCTTCTGGGTTAGGGAAGTCAAGGGCGCAGCAATCCTCGAAAAATTTTCAATAAACCTCCTGTAGTACCCTGCTAACCCCAGGAAACTACGGATCTCGGTAGGCGTCTTTGGCTCTTGCCAGTTCATGACTGCCTCTACCTTAGCGGGATCTACTTGGATACCACGCTCACTCACAACGTGCCCTAAAAACTGAACCTCTCGTAGCCAGAATTCACATTTCGAGAATTTGGCGTAGAGTTTCTCACGCTGTAGTAATTCGAGAATGCAACGGAGGTGCTTCTCGTGGTCAGCTTGGTTCTTGGAATATATAAGGATATCGTCGATGAAGACTATGACAAATTTGTCCAAATACGGCTTGCAGACGCGATTCATGAGATCCATGAACGCAGCCGGTGCATTTGTGAGCCCAAAAGGCATCACTAGGAACTCGTAATGACCATAGCGAGTCCTAAATGCTGTCTTATGTACATCCTCATCTCTGACCCTTAGCTGATGATAACCCGACCTCAAGTCGATCTTCGAGAAATAGCTCGCTCCTTGCAGCTGATCGAACAGATCGTCGATCCTTGGCAAAGGATATCTATTCTTTATGGTAACTTTGTTCAGCTCACGATAATCGATGCACAAACGCATCGATCCGTCCTTCTTCTTTACAAATAGGACTGGTGCTCCCCAGGGAGACGAACTAGGTCGGATAAAACCTTTTGCCAGCAGTTCATCCAACTGGGTCCTTAGTTCTTTCATTTCCGTCGGAGCTAATCTGTAAGGCGCTCTAGCTATCGGAGCTGCTCCAGGAATGATGTCTATTCTGAATTCCACTTGTCTATCCGGTGGCAAACCAGGTAGTTCTTCAGGGAAAACCTCAGGATATTCAGAAATGACAGGAAGATCTTCTATCTTCGGCTTAGGCTCTTCTATTATCACCTGAGCCATGTAAATTACACAGCCTCTGTTCAAACACCTTGAAGCTTTGAGCATAGATACGTCCTCGGGTAACCCGTACTGCGTATCTCCTCGAATGGTAAGAGATTCACCACTCGGAGTCTTTAAAACTATCTGCCTCTTGCCGCAAATGATTTGGGCCTGGTTATGGGATAGCCAGTCCATGCCTAGCACAATGTCAAAACCCGCTAATTTGAAGGGAAGTAGAGATAAAGGAAAAGAATGGTTCCTAATGGACATTTCACATTCTTCTAGAATAGTTGAGACGGTTTCTATCGTGCCGTCTGCTAACTCTACTTCGTATTTCACATCAAGGGTTTTGATAGTGCCGTCTGCTAACTCTACTTCGTATTTCACATCAAGGGTTTTGATAGGCATATTTAGTAGTTGGCAAAATTTCTGGTCTACAAAGGATTTATCAGCGCCAGAATCGAATAGTACTCTTGCAAATATATTATTTACGAGAAAAGTACCTGTAAGCACGTTGTCGTTCTGGACCGCTTCCTTTGCATCCATGCGAAAAACTCTCGCATTTGACTTCTTGGTCTCCTCCGCCTTCTTGGCATACTTAGGGCAGTTACTCTTGATGTGCCCCTTTTCATTACAACCATAGCAGGTTGCATCCTTGATCTTTTTGCACTCCACAGTCTTATGATCCTTGGACTTGCATAGTCCACAGGAAGGAGTCTTTGATTGCGACTGTGAGTTCGATGCAAATCTGCATTTCTCAGAGTGGGGTTTCTTGCAGATTTTGCAGTTGGGCCTTTCACCAGCTTGCCCATCTTTCTTTGTCTCAGCCCCTTTCTTGCCGTCACCGTTTCCACGGTGCTTCTTTCCAGATCTTCGTGAGGTATCATCCTCACGTTTTCTCTTCTCAGCCTCCTTGCTCCTTAGTGTCCTCAGACGGACAGCGTCTAAGGTGAGAGACAAGGAGAGGTCAGTAACTGACCTGAAGGTCGTCGGCCGGGAGGCCTTTACACTCGCCTTTATCGCAGGCTCCAAGCCCCCAATGAAACGGGCAATTCTTCGAGGTTCTGGTGTCACAAGGTATGGGACCAGACGAGACATTGTATTGAAACTCGTCAAATATGCCTGGCAGTCCAGGTTCGTCATCACCAGTGACACAAAGTCAGCCTCGATCTTCTCAACCTCATGCTGAGGGCAGTAGTTTTCCTTAATGAGAGCAATAAATTCCTCCCACGTCATTTTGTATAAAGCAGACTTACCAGATGCCTGCACCAACGCCCTCCACCACGCCAGGGCCTCGCCCTTAAATGACTGGGACACATACTTCACCACATCCCTCTCTGCACACCCGCTGATGTCCACAATAGTGTCCATCTCATCTAGCCAGGTGATACAATCCACAGCACCTTTCTCCCCTGTAAATTCCCGGGGCTTACAAGATACAAAGTATTTGTAGGTGCAACCCTTAGCATTTGATGCATCAATATATTCTCTATCGCGATAAACGCTGTTCTCAGTGGACGAGTGTTTGTCGTCATCTTTCTTGGGTTGAGAGGGTGGTTTGGAGTGTGTCTTGGGTTTAGAGGGTGGTTTTGATACGGTTCTGCCTTGGGACTCAGTATATTGACGATCAAGAGCTGCCTGAACAGATTGTCAATCAGAGCCTTTAGCTGTGCGCCTGTCAGATGCACTGGCGCATTGTCGTAGTCATCTTCATTTGTATGGCTGTTCTCTCCATTGGGATCCGCCATTGTAACTTGAATCTGTTACAGAAGATAACAAAATTTTATTCAGGAGATTATTATATAATTGTCCTTTATGACAATTTGTCAACCATGGTAACAGAGACCATATTTGGTTAACTTATTACTCATTAAATCTTAGGATTTGAATATATCCTATTTTAGCTATATCAATAACATTGGCGGCATAAGGCCTAATTACGAGGATGTTTTATATTATTAGCCGAGATTTCAGAGAATCAAAGGCATAGAGATTTGAACCGTAGTTCTTTTATCTCTTTCTGACAGAGAGTCATAGACTACCACTGCCTTTTGTCTTTATAAGACAATTATTATGGCCCATAGGCACTACACCTCTAATGGATGTTTCAATATGGTTGGCCCGTAGGCACTACATCGCTAATGGATGTTTTAATAAGATTGGCCCGTAGGCACTACATCACTAATGGATGTTTTTAATAAGATTGATCACTTGCATAGGTGATTTAACCCACGATTTATAAATCATTTAGTTGGGCTTTGAAATCCTTAAAGGATTATTGTATAAGAATGACGTGCGTGATTTTAACGAATCACATCTGCCATGGTGGTTAACATGCTTGCAGCGGTTAACAAGGAATCTGAATCTTTTAATTAAGTCCTACCATCTTGACCGGATCTTAAAAGACACCAGGCTAGGTTTCACTCGTAAGATTCTTTATTTAGGCAGATCAATTTAAAAGGATTGGTTTTGATTTATTTCATACATATTAAAACAAAACTCATAACATACATTCCATAATCTTGAATACAATTACATATTGCCCTAAACGGGTCTTTCAAATAGAACATACCTCCATAGAGGTTTAAAATGAGTGACAAGTCCACGCAGGGACTAATACAAGATAGGTGTCCATGTAAGGACTAAAAGATAAGTCCACGTAGGGACTGAAATACAATAAGTGTCCACGCAGGGACTTATTTCAAAATAGAAATTACATTAGTACAACTATTAAGGGCTAATGGTCACGTTTCTTCTTTTTGCCCTTTAGTAGGTTCGCCAAGCCTTTGAGAAATCCTCGGTGGCTTTTCTTCTCTTCTTCGAACTCTCTCTCCACACGATCTAGTCGATGGAGTATCTCTTCCTGTTCAGGAGGAGAAAATCGTGGTTGTGGCGCGTGTTGCGGAGCTGGGGGTCTGGGAGGTATTGGATACCCATGAGCTGAGTAGTCCGGTGGTCCCATGTTCCCATGAGCTCCGTCAGGGTAGCGCGCATTATATCTAGCCGACACCACATATGGGTTGCGTTCATAATTGTAGTTGTATTGTGCTTGTGACGGTTCGAACGGGTTGTAAGCCGTTGGACCCGTGTAAGCAGGTATGGGTTGGTCATACCCAAATGGTGGCGAATTTGGTGCAGCCGGTGCGGAGTTCGCTTCCTGTATAGGACTTGAAGGTCCTTCTTCTTGTAGTGGCGGAAAGTGGCTACTACTAGAGTGTCGAGGGGTGCTGAAGTGGATACCCCCTCCTCCTCGTGTGGACATACGAGCATTTGTCCTCCTACGCCTTGGCGGATCAGGCATTACTGGTTGCGCCGGTGGCGGAGGTGGTGGCGTAACTGCCTCAAAGCGTGAATCCTCAGAGGGATCCTGTGGATGTCGCGGTTGTTGTGATGTGTGTTGAGGTGGCGTGTAGTACCACTCATGTCGGTCGAACAACGCTTGGAAACTGTCTGGTCCCTGATAGGGTGTGCCATGGAAGGATGACCCATCAGAAACTTCTATCGGATGCGTGGGCGTACCACGAGCAGGTTCAGTTGGATCAGTATCTTCATCCATATGGTCTTCGGAGAAGTGATCTTGTGGCCCTAATGGAACAAAGCCTGAAGGTTCCTGTATGTAGTCAGCCGGATTAAACTGACTTATGAAGTATGGAGTAGGGTCGTCGTAAGTTCGGTGCGATACCGAACGTTGTAGAGGTATGAAGGAAGGTTGTGGGTTGTTGGGATCATTCTCTGAGTTTGGCCCAAAGGAGTGCCGATAAGATGGCGTCGAGCTGTGCGAGGTGGAATGCCTCGCGGGTTCGTAAAGGTCTCTTCTTCGTTGTGGTTCTTCGCTCTTTGTCATCGAAGGATGTCTTGTACCTGATGGTCCAGCTTCGTTATCGTGATGTGTCACGACATCTCCTCTGCCTCTTCTTCCCCTTCCTCTTCCTCGGAATATAACAGGTGGCATTTTCCTGCTCCAAAACTTATTAAGAATCGAAATGAAAGTAATGACAAAAAGGAGTATTAATCCGAATTTGTCCTAAGTTATTGTCTAGACTCAAGTATGTGCAATTGTGTCATTGAGATTAAACACATTAGGGTAGTGTTTAATTCACTCAACGTTGGCTCTGATACCAACCTGTCACACCCCGGTTTCCACGTGTCTCACCAGTGGGCCCGGTGGGGGATTACCGTGACGATGTTGGCAACAATATAGTCAAACCACACAATTATATAAATGCACAGCGGAAGCTTAAAGAT
The DNA here is from genome assembly GCF_002127325.2 of Helianthus annuus. Lineage (NCBI taxonomy): Eukaryota > Viridiplantae > Streptophyta > Magnoliopsida > Asterales > Asteraceae > Helianthus > Helianthus annuus. Next base: position 203,526,713 of record NC_035436.2, on the reverse strand, counting down.
AAATATATACTTCAACCTCTGGTTGTAATATCAAATGTATTACAGAAGTCGAATATATCCACAGCGGATCAAAATAATAATAAAATATTGTTCATTCAGATACGGCATCGAGTTTGCGAGACTATTCGTGATGCTTAGGAAGCTAATACCAGCCCATTTCGTATAGTACCTGCACTTAATCTTTTTGGGGAAAATACGTCAGTTTACACTGGTAAATACATTCAACTGACACAATTGAAAATGTTTATTAAAATTGATTTGAATGCACAAGGCACAAACTCTTTTATAACTTGGGAAAATTATTAAAATCTTGTGAACGTTTTACATGTTCTTTTATGCGTTCAGTAGCCCGGGTCGTGCCGGGTTAAAGATTTATAGACACACCACATTGCGTAAAACCGTAGTATAAAAACCAACGGCTACGTCTTTTAATTTAATGTCGACAATATATACCGGGTGTACGCCTACACCGGGATGTCGATGGTCGTGGCCATTTCGTAAAATGATGCCAAGGATATCCGGGACAACGGTCATTAAACCCCCAAAGGCTTTTAAGAAACAAAACTGTTTAAATGAGCCGATCATATTATTTAATTAACCACCTAAGCGATGGAAAAATATAATGCTCAATCAAGCGGTATTAACATACCGTAACCCAAGCCCATATAGGGGAAATAAGTTAAAGTATTTACCTTTGCAAGTATTATTCCTTAGTTTGATTAAATCACCGATAGCTTTTACCGGGGCTCCTAATCTGGAACGAAGGTTTTAATTAACCTCTTAGAATCCTAACGGGTCTTTATATTGGCCGTAGCCTAGACCGGTTGGTTCCGGAATATAAATACGGTTTAATCGCGCGAAAAGGCGAAAACCGAGAATGGAATGTGATTCTGCCCCAAACAAGTTCAGAGACTTGTTTTATGTGGGTTCAAGGTTCACACTCTGGATTTTGGGGTTCAAATAATATAATTTGACCCGTATCGGCTAATTTATGAAAACTAGTTTCATAAGCCGAACCGTGCGCGCAATAGGCGAAACGGTTAACCATGAGAGTCTTACGCTTATTTCCTAAGTCAATATGCCTCAAAGAGGTTGTGGTATCAGTAGGATACCTCCCGTGATGCCCGTAACGAGTTTAAGTTAATATTATGCCCCGTAGGGGCTTTTCGGTCATTTTAAAGACTTTTAAAGAGCTTTTCGAGTTCTACAGGAAATCTGAGGTTCCCGAACAGTTTATAAAGTCTAAAATACTTTATTTATTATTTAAAATCAGTAGCAACTGGAATCGGGTCAAAAGACCTTGTAGAACTCAAATTTTGGCCGAAAAGGGCATATTCGGTATTTACCGAACCGTAGCCATAACCGCAGGTTATGAGCGAGGTAAAAATTATTAAAAATCTTTAAAATTCCCAAAATATTATTTTAATACAGTGGGTAAAAGTTTTGGTGACGAAATCTTGGTTTAGATAGGCGTTATGCTAATTGCGCCGTTTATTACAAAAGTTTACTTTAATTGCGCTATTTAGCATAACTCTCATTCTAAACCTCGGATTGACGTGAAACTTTAAGGACATGCTCATAATTTAATAAGCAAGGTTCTGGTCCGTTCACGTGTCCGGAATACTCGTTTTATTTTCAAAATGGCGTTACGGTCAACTTTTAGGCGATTAACGGAAATGTGCAAAAGACTCGGATAACTCATGAACCGATCACAGAGGTTTATACCATCATGTAACCTGGTCCTAAGAGAGTCCTAAGGTATATCTATGCCTCACTAAAACGGGTCAGAACTGAAGTCAAAGCAAAAGTCAAACTTTTGCGACATTCGGCTCCGAACCGGGTCAATATAGCAAACGGTCGATTCAAACGAGCGCAAACAAGTTTATATACTTATTATCATGTTTTATGAACATCAAAACAGGTTTCATAACGTATACATTACAGATTATGTAGAAAATGGCAAAATGACTTTCTGTTGACTTTTTAAGTGCGCGTTTGACTCGATATTTGAAATAGTTAGAGTGGTGATCAGAGGGAACCCTTTTAGGGGTTTATTACCCACATAAATACCAACTCAAAACTACTTTTGATCCGTCATAAGACTGAACCATCACTGATTTATTTTAAAGTCAAACCGTATTTACGACGGTTCGGTTTTTAGCTATTTACTAAGGAAATGTGAAACCACAAAGGGTTAGATCACTTACAGAAGCTTGAGGGAAGACTTAAGAATACAGAGGATTGCTTGAGAGCTCTTGGAATGATCAGGTGAGTGTGTTTTGTGTTGTGTGAATGTTATGAGCATAATGTGGCTATTTATAGTGAAATTTGGGCTCTAGGATCATTACAACACATGCTACACTGAGTATGGATGATGGGCAGGTGCCCCTAAGTGATATGGGTCGAGCATAGGGTACCCATGCCTCATTTATTGGTTGTTGGTCGTTCAAAGGCTCCAAAAGGCATGTAGTTACAACTTTCTGCATCTGGGCGTTCCACGCGGCCCGCATGGGAGTTCCATGCACTTTTAATGCGGGTCGCCTGAGTTTCAAATATCAGGCGCGTAAAAGAGGAGGCTCGCGGCCCGCCTCAACTTAGGCCAAAACATCACGCGGGTCGCGAGGGGCCTGTTTTTCAGATTTTTAAAATCTTTTGTAATGATTATCAGAATCCGGTAATTAATAACGAAATCTTTCGTAATGATTTACCTGACCTTTCGGGTTTGAAGGGGTAACTTTGCGGTTTGGCCCTCAGTTAATTACAACTAAGGACCTCGTGTTATTTACCCGCGTTGTTAAGTCCCTGATTAGTTTATTAATCACTCAGAAAGCCTTAACTTTCATTATTGACGCTTTTAACCCTTCTCCTACGAATTCGATCGTAACTTTCTCGTTTCATAACGAAACTTCGCGAAATTTACATATTACATTCTAGTGAGTGTATAATACCGTTACAAAGCCTTGGGAACGTTAAAGGGTCACTCAGAGGTATAATTAAACATGTTGACACGGTTAACCCCTGTAGCTTGTAATCTCTCACTTTCTTTCGCGTTTCGCTTCTGTACGATCTATGAATTATTCGTTTGAAGGTTCAAGCATTATTTAGGGTTACTATACAGTATATTTACCCTTGTTGACTTTTATAACCCTCGAATTTATATACTTTCAAGGTTTGTCAAAATTAGTCGTTTATTTAATATCAATGCCACGTGTAAACAAATGACACGTGTTAACACATTATTGGACACAAAAATTCGAGGTGTTACAGTTTGCACTTTCAAGAACTTCATGAACTGTCGTCCAAGCACGTTTAGTGGCACAGAAGGAGCGGTTGGACTCCTCCATTGGTTCGAAAAGCTCGAGTCGGTATTTGAGATATGTGAATGCCCTGAGGCTCGCAGGGTGAAGTACGCCACTGGTACTTTGGAAGGAATTGCGCTGACTTGGTGGAACGCGCAAGTTCAGATTTTAGGGTTGGCAGCTGCTAACGCCACCCCTTGGAACGATTTTAAGGAACTGATCAAACGAGAATACTGCACGCGTGATGACATCCACAAGTTGGAAGTGGAGCTTTATCACCTGAAGATGACAGGATCGGAAATCGAGGCTTATACGAAACGGTCAAACGAACTGGCCATCTTGTGTCCAACTATGGTGGACCCTCCAATTAAGCGCATTGAGTTGTATCTCAAAGGTCTAGCGCCAGAAATCCAGAGCCACGTGACATCGGCTAATCTCGACAACATCCAGGATATTCAGCGACTCGCTCATCATCTCACTGATCAGGCAGTGGACCAGGACAAGCTACCGAAACGTATCAGCGCTACTACTGCTACCCCCAGTGACAACAAAAGAAAGTGGGAAGGGGATTCTAGCAAAGGTTCAGCAACAGTTCAGTCTCAGGCTCAGCAACAGAAGACTGACCACTACCAGAGTCCTAGTCAGCAGTCTTCTGGTAGTCGTGGGCAGAGAAGATATCAGGGAAATCGTCCAAAGTGTCACAACTGTAACAGGCACCACAGCGGCCAGTGCAACAAGGGTCGTTGCCAAAGGTGTCTCAAGATGAGCCACGAGGCCAAAGACTGTAGGAGCCCACGACCTGCGAATCAGAACCAGCAACCGCAACTACCAGCTCCACAGAACCAGCAACAGCAGCAACAGTGAGGCAATAGGGGATGCTTTCAGTGTGGTGCTGAAGGCCATTTCAAGCGGGATTGCCCCCAGATAAACCAGAATCGCAACAACAACAACAATCAGAGCAATGGTAACAACGGTGGGAACAATAATGGCAATGAAGCTAGGGGTCGAGCTTTTGTGCTAGGTCGGGGTGACGCAAGGAACGATCCTAACGTAGTTATGGGTAAGTTTCTTCTTGACGACTTTTACGTTACTGTTTTGTTTGATTCGGGTGCGGATACAAGTTATATGTCTTTGAAAGTAGGCCAACTGTTAAAACGTGCACCAACTCTCCTAAACACCAAACACGTCGTAGAGTTAGCTAATGGTAGGAGTCTAGAGGCCACGCACATAGTTCAGGGTTGTAATCTTATCCTCGCGGGTCAGACTTTCTCGATCGACCTCATTCCCATAGTTTTGGGTAGTTTCGACATCGTCATCGGGATGGATTGGTTGTCCCAACATCATGCAGAGATCTTATGCAAAGAGGAGATTGTTCGTATCCCTCGTTCCGGTCAGGAACCTCTCGAAGTTCAAGGCGACAAGAGTGGTGTTGTGGTTGGCATCATCTCCTTTCTAAAGGCTCAGAAGTGTTTACGTAAGGGCCACACTGCCATTCTGGCACTTGTTACCGGTGCATCAACAAAAGAAAAGAAATTGGAGGACATTCCAATAGTTCGTGACTTTCCTCAGGTGTTCCCTGAAGATTTACCTGGCCTACCGCCTCATCGCCAGGTCGAGTTTCAAATCGAGCTAGCTCCTGGAGCAGCACCAATAGCTCGTGCACCGTATCGACTAGCTCCAACAGAATTGGAAGAACTATCAAAGCAGCTACAGGAACTCTTGGATAAGGGATTTATCCGACCTAGCTCTTCGCCTTGGGGAGCTCCAGTACTATTTTTGAAGAAGAAGGATGGTACCTTCCGTATGTGCATTGACTACCGTGAACTGAACAAGGTGACGGTGAAGAACCGTTATCCTCTTCCGCGTATTGACGACTTATACGACCAGTTGCAAGGGTCGAGCTACTACTCCAAGATAGACTTGAGGTCAGGTTACCATCAGCTGAGAGTCCGGGATGAGGACGTCTCCAAAACAGCATTCAGAACTCGCTACGGCCACTACGAGTTCCTAGTCATGCCATTCGGGCTAACGAACACACCGGCAGTCTTCATGGATCTTATGAACAGGGTGTGCAAACCCTACCTGGATAAGTTTGTGATTGTTTTCATCGACGACATTCTGATCTACTCCAAGAGTCAGGAGGAACACGAGCAGCACTTACGGCTTATCTTGGAACTTCTTCGAAAGGAACAACTGTACGCCAAGTTTTCAAAATGCGACTTCTGGCTTCGTGAAGTCCATTTTCTAGGCCATGTGGTAAACAAGGATGGGATCCATGTCGATCCATCCGAGGTAGATTCGATCAGGAACTGGCCTGCACCGCGTACACCAACGGAAATACGCCAATTCTTGGGATTGGCGGGTTATTACAGGCGATTCATCAAAGACTTCTCAAAGATTGCACAGCCGCTTACGCTACTGACACAGAAGGGTGTCACCTACCGTTGGGGTAATACTCAGGAAACTGCTTTTCAGCACTTAAAGGATAGACTTTGCAGTGCACCTATCCTCTCATTGCCAGAGGGCACGGACGACTTCGTGGTTTATTGTGACGCATCCATTAAGGGTCTTGGATGTGTGTTAATGCAGCGCGACAAGGTCATTGCTTACGCTTCGCGCCAACTCAAGGTTCATGAACGGAACTACACGACGCACGATTTGGAGCTGGTAGCTGTTGTTTTCGCGCTTAAGATATGGCGACACTACCTGTACGGTACCAAGTGCACTATTTACACCGATCACAGGAGTCTTGAGCATATCTTCAAGCAGAAGGAATTGAACATGCGCCAACGTCGATGGGTTGAACTACTAAACGATTACGAATGTGCCATCAAGTACCATCCAGGCAAAGCCAACGTTGTGGCTGATGCTCTCAGTCGAAAGGACACTCTACCTCGACGCGTACGAGCACTACAGCTCACCATTCAGTCCAGTCTTCCTACACAGATACGAGATGCTCAGGTAGAAGCATTGAAACCAGAAAACGTAAGGGCTGAAGCCTTACGTGGCTCGAGGCTACGATTGGAACAGAAGGAAGACGGCGCCTACTATGTAACAAGGCGTATCTGGGTCCCACTTTATGGCAACTTGCGTGAGCTAGTGATGGATGAAGCTCACAAGTCTCGCTACTCGGTACATCCAGGGTCGGATAAAATGTACCACGATCTCAGAACTACGTATTGGTGGCCTAGCATGAAGGCCCACATCGCTACCTATGTCAGCAAGTGCTTGACCTGTGCAAGAGTCAAGGCAGAGTATCAGAAACCAGCAGGCTTACTTCAGCAACCAAAGATACCACAGTGGAAATGGAAGGAAATTTCCATGGATTTTGTTACAAGCCTACCAAGATCCCAGCGTGGGAACGATACTATTTGGGTGATCGTGGATCGACTCACCAAGTCTGCTCATTTCCTGGCAATCAAAGAAACGGATAAGTTTTCCACACTAGCAGACATATACTTGAAGGAAGTAGTCTCAAGGCACGGGGTGCCCACCTCTATTATTTCGGATCGCGATGCACGATTCACTTCAGAACTATGGCAAGCAATGCACAAAGCTTTTGGCTCACAGCTAGACATGAGCACAGCATATCACCCTCAGACGGATGGACAGCATGAACGCACGATACAAACTCTAGAAGACATGCTTCGGGCATGTGTTATCGATTTCGGCAACAGCTGGGAAAAACATCTCCCTTTGGTGGAGTTCTCGTACAATAACAGTTATCACACCAGCATCCAAGCCACTCCATTCGAGGCATTGTACGGACGTAAATGCCGGTCACCTCTCTGTTGGGCAGAGGTGGGGGATAGTCAGATCACGGGTCCAGAACTTATAGTGGACACCACGGAAAAGATTGCACAAATACGACAGCGCATGGCGGCGGCTCGTGACCGTCAGAAAAGTTACGCTGATAAGCGCAGGAAACCACTCGAATTCCAAGTTGGGGATCGAGTGCTACTCAAAGTCTCACCCTGGAAGGGTGTGGTTCGTTTTGACAAACGGGGCGAGCTCAATCCGCGGTATGTCGGACCGTTCGAGATCATAGAAAGAATAGGCAAAGTAGCCTACAGACTAAACCTACCAGCTGAATTCGGTGCAGTTCACAACGTTTTTCACGTGTCGAATCTGAAGAAGTGCCTGTCAGATAAGACCCTCAAAGTTCCTCTGAAGGAACTCACTATCGACGAGCAGTTGCGATTCGTCGAGGAACCAGTAGAAATCACGGACCGGGATGTTAAGGTCCTCAAGAACAAGAGAATCCCTCTTGTTCGAGTTCGTTGGAACTCCCGTCGTGGCCCAGAGTTCACCTGGGAACGAGAAGATCAGATGAAAGAAAAGTACCCCCAATTATTCGCGAACAGTACTACCACTACTGAGGCTGAAGCTACCACGGAATTTCGGGACGAAATTCCAGATCAACGGGGGGAGGATGTGACACCCCAGGAAAACCATGCAACTTAACTAGCTTCCTCAATGAGTACGTGCCAAATTTCGGGACAAAATTTCTTTTAAGTTGGGGATAATGTGACAACTCGTAGTTCGAACCTACTTTGTGTAACGTTACGTGCTTATGTGAACCTTGTGATTATATGAATGTTATGTTGATACGTGCTTTGTGTAATGTATGTATGTATATAAACGGCCCAAACGCACAACGCTTACCCGATCGCACAACCCATTCGGGCTTCACACTTACACACGGATCGAGGGCAGCCCAAGTGAGGGATTCGGCCCACCCACCTTACACGCATAACACTAGGGTGTTAGTAACTTTCACATACTTTTTGCAAAGCATCCTCACACACTCAAAACCCTAGCTCTTTCTCTCTCCCTCCCTCACGAACCCGACGGCAAACACCCTTCGAAGCTCTTGACCCAGATCGATTCTTTCAACCGGACGTGGTTGACCACCTTATAGCTTGATTGACTTTTCTGTGTATCTGCCGAGCAAACCAAGGTGAGTTCACACAGCCAAGGCATGGGATTCCCGGGTTGGGAATGGGTTGGAAGGTTTGAAATGGATAATTACTCGTACTTACGCTATTGCTAGACTATATACCATCGTCCTCAGGTTAGTCAGGACACTTACGTAAAACCTACGTAAATTAGTATCTACCACTGTCTCCCGGGTCAGGAGGACACTTACGTAAAACCTACGTAAACTCATACCTACTACTGTCTTCCGGGTCGGAAGGACACTTACGTAAAACCTACGTAAACCCCACGCGTACCACTATCCTCGGGGAAGGGCACTCGCGTAAAACCTACGTGACCTTGTACGTATTCTTGTTCTTGGGCTAAGAAGAACACATGGTTGCAAATAGTCTAGTAAGTATAAATATGGGAAGCCCCCACTAGTAATAAGTGTAATCACGGGAAACCCCCCACTAGTAGTACATACATACATGGGAAGCCCCCACTAAATGAACATACGTTTTGCTATTACGAACTTACTTTCTGTGAACTCGCTCAACTAGTTGTTGACTCTCTGCTGCATGCCTTGCAGGACCTTAGGTACTTATGGAGCTTGCACAGGGAGGAGCAGGTCGTTGTGGGACATGGATCGTGGATGCCATGTTAAATGCTTAAACAATTGAACTTATGATTTACATTGGGTTTACATACTTATGCTTCCGCTACTCAAATTATGTTTTGTTGAACATCAATTATATTGTGATGGGTTTCATTGATTACTTTAATCATTATACATTATGTTCAATATGATTGATGGCTTGATCCTGGTCATGTCACGCCTCCAAGCGATGGCACTCCGCGGTGGATTTTGGGGGTGTGACATCACTGGCCTCATTCGAGGATCTGCATGCAAAGTTCCTCGCTCACTTCAGCCAGCAACGACGTCACGTACGTGATTCGTTAGACGTCATGAATATCTGGCGTAGGGACGACGAATCTCTAGAAGCATTCGTCGTCCGGTACAATAAAGAGTGCCTAGAGATAGGTGACGTGCAAGACCAAATGGCACGGAACCATTTCATCAAGGCCGTTAGGGACAGGCAGATGGTCATGACCATCTCTGGCAAGGAGGGCTTGCCTAAAAAATGGGAAGATGTCATGGCCGCGGTCAAGACATATGCCCAGACGCAGCGGTCTCTCGAACCGCATGTGGCAAAGGCACAGCCCCAAGCTGAAACCTCCCACCAAGGGTCCAAGCGTAACAATAAACGCAACCGGGACGTTGGAAATCGCGATATTTCCAAACCATACTTCCCGCGGACCAACCCGTTTGACCCAAGGGACTACAACCCCCAACGGGACAACCGGGCACCAAAGAAAGATTCTCGGGACCGCAACTGGACCGAGATCACTGTGTCGCCAAGCGAAGTCCTTCTTACGGACGCACAGCTCTTGCGACCGGCCCAATCGATGAAGTCCAAGAAAAATCAGGATCTCACACTCTATTGTGAGTATCACAAGGACTCGGGCCACACCACAAACAACTGCATCAGTCTCCAGCTGGAGATTGAGCGCATCACCCCTTAAAAGAGGGGAAACTACAACATCTTTTGCTGGGTGGGCAGAAACCCACCAAGCGCATCACCCCTCATGGCGAAGGCACCTCCTCAGGGAAGAAGACCATGTATGTGGCCTCAACCCACATGATCAACGGAGGTAAAGGTAGGCCGCGTAAGGCGGCGAGAAGACCGGACAATGACTGGAAAGACGAGCAAGTCGTCTTTCCAAAAGTCCGAGGCGGACCGCGCGACAGGCGCGCCGTCGTTATTACAGGCCAACTGGCGCATTACTGCACCGAGCGTCTATTCATCGACCCGGGCAGTACTTCTGATATAATCTACGAACAATGCTTCAACCGGTTCGAACAGGAGGACAAAGATCGGTTGCAAGCAGTAGATTACCCGTTGGCCGGGTTCGCAGGGGAAACTGTCTTTCCCCTGGGCCAGATAACTTTTCCTGTGCGTCTTACCAGCGGAAGGCACACACGAACAGAAGAGGTAAACTTTATGGTTTTACCTCACACCTCCAGATATGACGTACTCCTTGGGAGGGAATCTCAAGGCGATTTCAATATGATTACGTCCGTCCCCCACTCTACTGTCGGTTTCCCAACCGAATCGGGGACCGCGATAATCTACGCACGCAGAGACGTCATGATCTCGGACGAAATACGTCCAACCAAGGTCGCAAGGCCCACCCCCAGCAACCAACCAGAAAAATGGGTTCTCAACGCGAGATACCCAGAACAAAAGGTTGCATTGGGTCACGCCTTGTCCCCGACCACCAAAGCGCACCTGAAGTAGCTTCTCTTCAGGAACCAAGACATTTTCGCGTGGACACCCGCAGATATGACAGGGGTCCCACGTTATATCGCGCAACATCACTTGAATACCTTGCCAGGTATCAAGCCGGTGATCCAAGGCCAACGCCACCTTGGATCCGCTAAAAACCAGGCGATGCAAGAGCAGGTGGAAGAACTGCTCTCCGCAGGCATCTCGCGGGAAGTTAAATACCAGACTTGGTTGTCCAACCCAGTCATGGTAGAAAAACCATCCGGGGGCTGGCGCATGTGCGTCGATTACAAAGATCTTAACAAAGCCTGTCCCAAGGATTGTTACGCACTTCCAGAAATCGACGAAAAGGTCGATAATCTCGCACCATTCAGATGGAAGTATTTCCTCGATTGCTACAATGGTTACCACCAGGTACAAATGGCAATCGAGGATGAAGATAAAACGGCATTCCGCACTCCTACCAGGAATTACTGTTATACAAAAATGTCGTTTGGGTTGCGCAACGCGGGCGCAACCTACCAAAAACTGATAAACGACACTTTCCGCGGGCAAATAAGCAAAAGTGTCGAAATCTACATGAACGACCTAGTCGTCATGAGCATGGAGGAAGATACCATGCTCACAGGTATCGAAAGAACATTCCAGACTCTGCGAAGCGTTAACATAAAGCTCAATCCAGGGAAATGCTCGTTTGGAATGGAAGAAGGCAAATTCCTTGGTTTCATCGTGACTAAAGATGGATTCAAGGTAAACCCGGAGAAAGTTCAGGCGATCGAGCGCATGCTATCGCCTTCAACGATGAAAGAAATGCAACGGCTGGCCGGCAGGCTAGCCGCACTAAATAGATTCTTAGCCAACCATGCAGCTAAGTCCTATCCCTTCATCAAGACCCTGCGGAACTGTTTAAAGAAAGAACAATTCTAGTGGACCGCAGAGGCGGAGAACGCTTTCCGAGAAATGAAGGAATGTTTGATGCAACTCCCAACTTTAACCGCACCACGCAAGGATGAACCACTCATACTATACCTATCTGCCGCAGACAACGCAGTAGGTGCGGTACTGATAGTGGAGCGGGAGGGAGTTCAAACGCCCATCTATTACATCAGCAAAATGCTCAACGACCCAGAAACACGATATTCAATAATGGAGAAATTGGTATTACCTCTAGTACACGCATCAAGACGGTTGCGACGATACTTCGCAAACCATGTCATCACGGTGCTAACCAATTACAGGATCGGCCCGATCCTATCCAAACCTGACATTTCTGGGAGGTTAGCAAAATGGGCAATTGAGTTGGGCGCGCACACGTTGAACTATAAACCGCGCCCCACGATTAAAGGCCAAGTCTTAGCTGATTTCGCCACCGAGGTACCGGCCGATCGCATTCAAGAATGCGAAGCAGCACAAAATCCTACGCCAACACCAGCTTCCTCGGAGATTTGGGCACTCTTTACAGATGGTGCCTCCAACGAGGAAGGCGCAGGCGCAGGTCTGCGACTCGTCAACCCTGATGGCCAAGAACTTACATATGCAATCTTCCTCGATTTCAAAAGCACAAATAACGAGGCAGAATATGAGGCCCTACTGGCAGGACTACGTTTAGAAGTCAAACTCGGCGTGCAACATCTGGAAGCACACGTCGACTCTTTGTTGGTTGCAGGACAGATACGCGGCGACTATGCCGCAAAGGGGGATATCATGATCCTCTACCTCGAGCAAGCCCTGCAACTAACATCAAAGTTCACTTCATTTAATATCCGACATATTAACAGAAGTGAAAACAAATCCGCGGATGCACTCTCAAAACTTGCATCCACCAGCTTCCAACACCTGGCAAAGGAGATACGCATTGAAATTCTACAAAATGCATCAGTACCCCTGCGCCAGGTCAACGTCATCCAATACGGCACAACATCTTGGATGAAACCAATTATTGCATATTTGCAATCAGATGTGACTCCCGAAAGCAAGTCAGAGGCACGCAAGCTACAATACAAAGCATGCCATTATCAAATGGGAGACGGTATCTTATACCGCAAATCATACCTAGGGCCACTCCTACGATGCGTCAACCCCCAGGATGCCACATACCTCATTAGAGAGATACACGAGGGTATGTGCAGCATACACGCAGGACCACGCATGGTAGTGGCCAAAATCATGAATGCTGGGTATTACTGGCCCGACATGCACCTGGACGCCGTCAAAGAGTTGCACAGATGTATCAACTGTCAACAACATGCTCCAAAAACTTTACGCCCCAAGAACAACCTGTTCCCGGTCACCACCGCATGGCCCTTCCAGAAATGGGCAATCGACGTTGTGGGACCTTTCCCTGACGCACCAGGTGCGGTCAAATTTATCATAGTCGCGGTTGATTACTTCACAAAATGGGTAGAGGCAAAACCGCTCGCCTCGACCACTGCTATGATAACAAGAAATATGGGAACACATCATCTGCCGTTTCGGTCTACCAATGTGCATCGTCACCGATAACGGCACCAACTTTGCTGCCAACGAATTCCAAAAATGGCTAGAAGAACTGCATATTGAGCACATATTCTCATCCGTGGCACACCCGCAAGGGAATGGCCAAGTCGAGAGTATCAATAAAAGTCTAGTCGAGGGCATCAAAGCAAGGTTGGGAACAGCCAGACGTGGCTGGGTCGATGAACTCCCAAGCATCTTATGGGCCCACCGCACAAGCCCAAAAACAAGCAACGGGGAGACACCTTTCAGCCTGGTCTATGGCTCAGAAGCGGTGATCCCCGCGGAAGTAGGCATCCCTTCTCCCAGAATGTTGGCTATTGAAAAAATAGACAACAGTATGGAACGCAGGATTGACTTGGACCTCTTGGAAGAAAGGCGTGAAAAGCAGCTATCAACGAGGCCAAGTACAAATCCAAACTTGAAAAGTACTACAACTCACGCGTCCGCGTTTGTACTTTCAACCCAGGAGACTACGTACTCCGCGACAACGAGGCATCTAATGCTGAACGCCCAGGGAAACTTGCCCCAAAGTGGGAAGGACCCTACCTCATCAACGAGGTCTTGGGCAAAGGGGCGTATAAATTACAAACGTTAGAAGGCGAACCTATCGCACGTACATGGAATGCACAACAGCTTAGACGCTGTTACATGTAAGCCATATTTTTACATTTTCATGTAATCTATCGGGCCGCAGGCCATTTGCAATTTAAATAAACGAGCAATTCAATGCAATATTGTTTGTTACTACTATTATAAATGCGTGTTCCACTTTGCGGTATCCGCAAAAACAGATTAGCAAAATCTTCATTCGCGATACCCACACAAAGTGCCAACCACACACAAATATTGTAATAGGCCAGCAAAAGGCAGAATATTAAGTGTCTACCCGGCTGGATAGACAAGTTTTTACAAAACTTACACAATTCCTAAACCCTAATAAGGTAAACAATGGAATTGACGCATACTCATACGACAACGGTATGGAGTATACTCAACCCCATTCACAATGGGTAGAGCTCCGGATAAGTTTTTACAAAACTTACACAATTTCTAACCCTAATCAGGCATACAATGGAATTGACGCATACTCCTACGGCAACGGTATGGAGTATACTCAACCCCATTCACAATGGGTAGAGTCCCGCATACACACGTTCAATCATGCAAGAAGTAAAAACACTTGTCCAAATTGAACAACAAACTTTATATTCAAAAAAAATTCAGGTACCCACGCGGTGCATATATGGATTTACACAAAGTTTCCCACATATACAAGAGGAAAACAAAAAAGGGGCACACAGGCCAACCTAAACCCTATTTTGAACCACTGGTACCCGCGCCATCTTGGCCGCCACCAACAGGATTCTCCTCTTCTGCATCGGCATACAGCATCCGCAACCGGTCTACATAATCCGCAGCCTCTAAACATTCGTCCAGCTTCTCCACGCAAGAGAGGGACGTATCGTAAAATGAGGCAACAGCCGCCTTAAGGAGCGCTTCGGTGTCCACGTCACGAAACCCGGACCGCTCTTCAGTATAACCGCCTTTAGACATGACGTTTATGTGACCGATACAGCGGCTGTAACCAGCTTTAAAACCGGCATCGCGGGCACGTTCCTTGACCAAGTCCAAACCAGTTGCGGTTTCAGGTGCATCCATGATAGCCTGAATAATCTGCAATAAAAGAATGATAAGACTCACATGCTAATCCAAGTAAACACAAAGGCATGGAGTACTTACACGTGCAATGCCGTGACACCGCATCCACTCACGATCAGCCTCAAGCTGGTTAAACGAAGAAGTCAGAGCATCTCTGGCCTCAACAGCAGCATTAGCCCGCTCTTCCGCTACAGTCACGCGGGCTGTGAGGTCTGTAACCGCGACCTCCCGGGTCTGAACTTCAGCCTTTCAAAGAGCAAAAAACAGTTCACAAAATCAGTAAACATTCTCAAAAGGCGGAAAGAAAAATACAACAGGAATAACGAATCGTACCTGAAGGCTGGCAACCACTTGATTCAAACGGGTGCGCTCAGCATTTGCCTCTTCAAGAGCCTTAGAAGAGCGACTCTCCCTCTCTTTGACCTCCTCAAGGGCCTTTGCAGCACGAGCCCCCACTTCCTTGGCCTCTTCAAGCGCCTTTACAGCCCGGCCCTCCGCCTGTTGGGCTTTAACCGCAACCACCTCAGCTGCAGCCTTCTCTTTGACCAAAGCAGCGTTCGCTGCCTTGGCATTCGTCAACTCCTGACGAGCACGAAACAGATTGTCATTCTGCTTAGCCCAAGATTCGTTCCACTTCTTGCGCTCATTGGAAAACTTTTCGTTCCAACTCTTGCGTTCACCAGAAAGTAACTTGGCAAGAGTACGAACCTGTTTCAGCTCAGCAGTTGCAGCCCACTCTGCAGTCTTTTTCTGCTTACCAAAAGCAGCTCTATCTCTTTCAAGCTGCTCCGCACCCGCACGTGCAGCCTTCACCAACTCTTCCGCTTCGGCCCGCAAACGAGCAGCTTCTTCTTCCCTGCGGCCTAGCACCTTGTAATCTTCCAAAACGGCATTCGCCACAATGGAACTTCCTACTAACATCGTAGAAAGTTGGTTGATGCGCAGCTCACGGGGTGCGGCTGTGCCCAGACCACCCAGAATCTCCTTGCACGCGGAAGGATCATTGGAAATATCATCCCCTGCATAATCGTCCAGCGGGGTCGGTGATAAACTGTACTTCGATCCTGTGTATAGGTGCGGTAATAATACTCCAATTCAGACTCCCCAGGCTGAATCGGAGGCCCATCATAACCCGCACCACCGGAAGAAGAACCGGTAACCTTCTCACCAGCAGAAGATTTCTGCGGCTCAACATCAGTTTTCTGCGGCTCAGCATCCGACTTCTGTTTCCCAGCATCCAAAAACCTCAAGTCCAATCCATCGCCATCATTTAGGCTGATCAGATTGTTGGAGGAATCCACATTATCAAATATCTGGGAAACAGTCTTCTCCACCGTCTTCTCCACCTGCACAGTGGGATCAGGAATCACCTCAACAAAAGGTGCCGCAGGCTCCTTTGGCACCGCAGGCTCCTTTGGCACCCCCGCATCCACAGCAGCGGTATGCGAGGGAGACAAAGGGAAATCAAAAAAAGAAAATCCCGCATCTTGTGGTTCTACAAGGCAAAGAAAGCAATAACTATTAATCCAACAAGTTGTGCATGCAAAACAATGAAAAAAGTTATACTCACCAGCAGCGACCGCAGGTTTCTTTTGCGCCGGAGCAGCCCTTTTAGACTGCAGCTTCCGACGCTTCAGTTCACCACCACCAGCAGCCTTTTGCTCTGGTTCTCTCTTCTTACCAACAACGGGAGGCCCCGCAGCAGTCCCACTCGCAGCCGCACCACTACCTAGAACACCCAAACCCTCAAGGGTATCAGATACTACCACGTAATCGGTATATCTGCGATAACAAGATCGATAGGTACCTGCGGCCTGAGACACCGGAGGAGGGGCAACTGAGCCCTCGGCTTTCTCCTTACCACGACCCCGCGTGGTTTTTTTCACCTGCTACCTCTCCACATGCTTCTTGGGGATGCGCTTTTCAAACTTCCCCAAGTCCGCAAGGATAGCTGCATTAGAGAAATCAAGCAAACAAATTACAAGGGTGAACTTGGAAAACAAGTACAATTTAGAAAATACCTTTTTCGCCTTCTGGCACGGGTGCCTTCAGCACATCACCTTTGGGTACGCGGAAGTTGCCAACAATTTCTAGATGAAAACCTTCCCGTAACTCAACCAGAATCAGCTCAACTTTGCCCTCGAAATCGGGCTCAAACATCCTCCACAAGCCAACCGCATCCACTGATACAACGCATGCACATTACTAAAAGGATAATGAAGCAAGGAAAATAATCAAGAGTAACAAGCTTACCACCACTCTTTTCCCGAAGAACGGGCCTTGCCTTCCTATCCGGCCTGCTGAGCATCATCCGCAACACCCACAACTGGTTGTGTCCAGCTTCTTGAGTTCAATAGGCCGCAGCCTAGAGAACCAATCCACAGTCTTTGCGGTGGCAATAGGAATATCCTCATCCGTAACACCCACATTTACGTCCCGAAAAGTCATATGGGCGTAGACCGCACAGGCTTTGACGTAAAAGAATTTATTCTTCCAGCCGGTCACACCCTTAGGGGGTGTCATCAGCTTCAAATTCCCATGCCGTTGATTAAAAGAGAAAAATCCGGTGTTCACCGTTAACTGGTAAAACCGCCGGAAATTCTCAACAGTAATGGGCAAGCCATGAGCACGAAAGGTATACTCAAAGTTCCTGATTCGGAACATCCCAAATGGACTAAGTTGGGAGATATGGAGATGATAGTACTCCAACACCTCCGCAACAAACACCGTCACCGGCAACCGAAGGTTGCCTTCGATGAAAAAATCTGCCCACATGGTAATATAACCGGCCGGAGCATCGGCACCGGTGTCCCCCTCTTGTGGGTAAGTAGCCTTCTAGTCGTCGGCCATATGAATGGTGGTCATCAGGTTTTTAAAACCACCTATTGTCCACTTCAATACCGGTAAACCACCACCGACGGCACCACCATCATCATCTTCATCTTCATCAGCCGCCACAACCGGCTGTTCAGGGTTTTCACCCTCCACATTGTGTGGACTTGATGGTTCAGCCATCAGAAATATCGAAGAAATGGAAGAACGTGAGTGGAAAAACTCAAATCACCTCACCGGAATTTCAGAAAATCTTATCGGAGAAGACAAGAGGAAACTGTTTCTCTCACCGAAAATTTTTGAAATTTTGAACAAGTGAGGGGAAACCACGAATGGTTTCCCCTTATATACCCATCGCAATTAATGCGGAGGGAGAAAGCGAATCATCACGTTCGAAAAGAACCAATTATGCGGCAACACGTGTACACCCACAGTTCCGCTGAAGGTTATCACGCGTGCGTGGCCGCCCACGCGCCTAACAAGAGAGACGTTTACACTCCTTGCTACAGTGCATTTAATGCCTCGGGCAGTGCAACTGTCCTTTCATTTCAGCACATGCCTGAAAGATCTCACCAACTTCCACCAACTCACACGTGTGATCAGCCACGTATGCAAACAAAAAGCGACTACATTATCCAAATTATAAGCGGCATGCGGTTTTTTCTGGTATACCGCACCATAACCCATACCGCATGTCGTTTTTTTTACATACCCCATAAAATAGCCAAAAAATTATATCTTTCCATGGTTAAGGGGTATAAACATGTCCGCACATACCCACGAGCACACGTGGAATATGCGGAGATGACACACACGAGCCCGTACAGGTGTGTCAGATACTCAGAACCAGCGTTGTTCTTTGGACTGAACCGCATCTCAGAAACAGGTAAACCGCATTGCCTTCGTTCTCTTCAAGCTTCAAATCCCTCCTATCCGGTTCACAACCACAGAGGGTGCATAAACAACTTCTTTAACGAGAAGAAGGAAGGGAATGTACGCGTACGCACATCAGCAACCCTGACTCCTGATCCTTCAAGAGCCTCATCCGAGCAACACACCCGTTTCAAGCGAATATGGGGTGACAAAACCGTAGACACTCATGAGTCGTTGCGGACACAACCATAGCTTCCGCAAACGGTTGCTACGGAAGAGCCACAACTAAGTCTTCACATCGAGGAACGAAACTACTTCAAGGAAAACTCCTCGGTATTGGAGCGTGAAGGAAGGTGCCTAAGGAAGAGATGCGGACGAGATCCCCAATGATCATACGAGATCTCGTCGAACAACAAGCGATCGAACAAGCGGTAACAAGTCCGCTTATGACTTTGTTACCCTACTTGTAAGATGGATAGAGTAAACAATGGTGGGCATTACCATGCCTATGACCATGTTTATTTGACCATTATCCAGAATCACATTGTTCAACCAAACATGGCCATCGATGACGCAAGTACTCAGCAGTGTTCCCACAACCGTGGCCAACAATGTCAAGCAACGAGGTAACCGCAAAGGACGTGCGGTTACTAGAGAGCTAATTGGAAGAACATGAACACCCCACAAAAGGGATCATCATTTGATGTCCAATCATGACATCAGAAAACTCTCTTCTTCATTCACCACTTCAAAGGTTGGTTCGAAGTTTGTGCACACCTTCAACCACCATCTCAGAGATTGGTTCGAAGTTTGTGCATACGCCCAGCAAGGTCTCAGGTTGGTTCGACACACCAACAGGTGGCACCCAACCCGAGGCTGAGAATTTCGCATCAGACGAATCATTCTCACCGGTACGGAAGAGGCATCAAATGACTCTTCCAGACCTCCAGCTTGATTTACAAAAAGCAAAGACCATCCATATGGCCTAGGATCTTCTCCAGACTCCAAACTACCTTCTAAACACCATAGTCCAGTACTCCTCCCACATACAACTTGCATATGGCAGCAACACTAGAATGGGGGGACTTGAAGGGGTATGGTCCCAGATCTCGCGTCAGCATTGACCGCGAGTGACCATTACCCTTATCAAAACCCCCATTAGCTAACAACCTACTTATGTCCGTGCGGGAACGCATCGACACAGTGGTTGAATCCAATCTGTCCAGTGACGGAGGAGGACTTACCTGGAATATTAGAACGGTAGAGTGATGCGGCATAGCATCACATCTGGTGTATGAAAACGGAAGTATTCACAGCGATGCGGCCTGGCACCGCGTCCAGTGAACACTTCTATCAATACAAGGAAGCTGGACAACAGCAACAGTCACCACAGGCGACGATGCGGCTGGCACCGCGTCTCGCGTATTTCTTGATCACAAGCAAGGGACGCGGTAACATCAGATGTTACCGCATGCAGCGATGCGGCTCGCACCGCATCCTATACGCCCAACAAGTGGGACTGACACCACAGTGCAAGTAGCACCAATGACAGTCATCTGTCAGGGCTACGTAAGTAACAGACTGACGTGGCCTAACCTCCGCACCCGACAAGCCTGACATACCTGCAAAGGTGCAGCACGTCGTCAGTCTGTCCATCATCCTCCTCCTTCACTCCTCGGCTATAAATACCAACCCCAAACCAGGTTTGAGGTATCTCTTCACAACTCTCTCACTACTACTACTATCATACTTTGCTTCCCAAGCAGATTACTGATTCTCACGCCGGAGAGTGGTAACAAGGAGCACCCCCCACCCCATCCTCCTTGTTACGAGTCACGGTTTGTTTCCTTGTGCAGGAGATCAACCCACCGGTGATCCAGCCAGCGATCCTCGAGAGGAAGGGATTAACCCTTCTTGACGAGATCAGTGTGTTAACCCTGCCCGGTTAACCGTTGTTTCATCAATAGTGTTATATGGTGTTATATAGTGTTTTTTGGTGTTATATAGTGTTATATGATGGATGTATAGTGTTATATAGTGTTATATGGTGTTATATGGTATTATGTGGTGTTATATAGTGTTATTTACAATATTTTAAATACCGGTATGAATCGGCCGGTTATACCGGTTAAACCGGATATCAGACACGAGTCTGGTACGATAAAGGCAGGTAAAACCCGAATACGATATGTCTTATGTACCGGCGGTAAAGGTTCTACCGGTTCCAACCGTTGTACCGGTTTGCATTATCTTAAGATTTGATTTCTTAATTTTAATAAAATATAATATTAAGGTAATATTGATCTTCCATATTTTCGGTAATTAACCTAGTGCCTTCTATTCCAATATTTCATCGTTGTTGAAATTGTTACCCCACCTCGTACAATGCAATATTGTTTATAACTAATAAAAATATTCTTAAAATGCTTAATAGTTTATAAAAAATAGTTGTTTTTTGATAAAACTATGATAAGTTACAGAAATCCTAGTTGAGATTGGATTGTTTATTAGATGAATTTGTATTTTATGGAATTTACAGGGTTAATCAGTAACCCGGTTCAACCGCCCGATACAACTCGGTTCAACCGGTTAAACCATTTTAGAGCCCAACCCGGTATGACTTAAAAACCGGTTTTTAAAACATTGGTTATTTAGAGTTATAGAGTGTTATAGTGTTATAAATTTCTGATAGCATGTCTATGATAGATCTTTAGTGTTATATAGTGTTACATAGTGTTATATGGTGTTATATAGTGTTATATGATGGATGTATAGTGTTATATATATTTCTTCTAGCAGTTACATATTTCTGGATTTTTTAGAATGTCCGGATTTTAGAATAAGTTTAAAATTGAATCGCTAGAATTTATGAGTGAATCGCTAGAATTTAGGAGAGGTTACCTAATTTGAAACATATACAAAGACATTATTATCCCTATAATTTTCAAATCAGTTCAAATAATTAAAACACAATTTATAATTTGATCCCTATTGATCTCAACCATTAGATCAAAGATCTAATGATTTAAAACACTTCTTACACTTTAGACACTTTTTACACTATTCTTACCCCAAAATAATATTCCTCTCTTTAAAAATAACTTTGTTTTCAACGATAATAAATAAAAGAGATTGCTATATAAGGGTTATAAATTAAATTAATATAAGGAATCTATTTATATACTCTATAATAAAGTAAAAGGAGTTAATAATATTCTTTGGTATCTTCCTATACTAATAAACAAAAATCATTTTTGACACGTGTCACTTCCTCATGCTTTCTCACCTTATTTTTCTACTTATCTATTGTTAAATAACAATAATATTTTTAGTTACCTTATTTTCCTATTTATCTATTGTTAAATAACAATAATAATTTTAAACTAAAAATTAGATAAGAATAAATATTTGTTTTTCTATAAATAATTTTAAACAAAATTTAGATAAGGATACACCTTTTTTTATAAAAGATTTTCATTTACTATATAAAAGATAAAATAATAATAATAATAATAATAATAATAATAATAATAATAGTAATAATAAAAAGTAAACAATACTAAAAAACTTCTTACGGTTATCATTAACAATGTATTCAACAGAGTGGTAATGCATTTACGGGTTTTTTATGTTGTATGCTCCACATGAAAGATTATGATAATTAACATAATTGAAGTTGCACGCAGGTTGGTTTTTATTTTTTTATTTTATTATTTATTATTATTTTTATTTTTTTTTTGTGTGTGTTGTTTATACTAACCCCTTACTAGAAGGAACCGGTTTTTTGTTAATGAGTGTTTTGGAGCAGCGTTTCATGTAAAACAAATGGTTTGCCCCGAAAGAGTTCGTTGTGGTGTAAATTTTGATGATTGTTTGTATTAATATATGACATTATATTTTGTTCAATACGTTTAATACACGGGTTTTTTTTAAAGATAGATCGTTTTTATTATTCATTATATAAATTTACACTTATACAACCCGTGTAATACACGGGGTTTTAACCTAGTTATTATATATAAGATAAAAAAAATGATTTAATCAATCATTTATATTTATATTTATACTAGAATTTTGACCATGCCGCGCGTTGCGGCGGCAAAATCACGCTTGTGACTCGGTTCGTGTCATTAACGTCGTTAGACAGCAATGTAAAGTAGTGATATATCGGTCCAATATCGCCGATAATATCATTACCGATATTTTGCACCGATGTCTAACCAGGGGACCGATAACCTATATATCTGCGGCATTAACTACATAGAATTTTTTTCTTAAGGTATGCAAATGGATCATATAGGAAAAAGAGAAAACTAACCATGCGATGAAGAAAATCTTGCTCTTTTGACAGTTCTCAGAGGTTACAAAGTCAAAGATTGCGTATCTGCAATCATTTTCGGGCAAAGCCGATGTAAAATCATCGTAACTTTCAGCAGGATTGCCAGTCTTCTCCACAACAACTTGAGTTTTCTTTTTGTCAATTTCGAAAATCATGTAACGGTGTGCCTTCTTTCTTTGTAGTTCCAAGAAGGTGCCTTTACAGTGAGCAGCAACACCCATTCTAGAAGAAGCATTCTTCTACGTATCAATAGTCTATGTGTAAGAATACATAGGAAAAATAATTCTCAAGTCATTCCCCAAAATCGCCATATAAACAAACAATAAGAATTCGTTTCATTGCAGCTACTACTGACGTGATTCTACAATACTTATTGTTTAACCACTATAAGAACCGATTGCACATCATCAAATCACTGGAAATTATATCTGACTTTGTAATGCGATAATCAAATACTCACGTACAATATGCAAAAGTATCAAACCTTAAACACATGTTCTTTAAGTGTAAAGTAGTCATTTGGAAAAAAAAAATTAAACTCGAGGCAGCGATTGATCAGCCGATCCGGAGCTCAAGTCTACTACAACTAACAAATTTTGCTCCAATTCAACATTAATGTTGTAATTTGTAAAATTCAAGTTTTTCTCACATACAGTTTTCAAAACTTTTTTTAACAGCAAAAAATCAAAATTTATCAACTAAAAATTCCCATGTATGATTGGCCAAAGATAACATAACATCAAGAATTAATAGTAAATAGTAATACCCTGCAAAATCAACTATGAAACCCTACTGAAAACCATTAACAAACATATATATTTTCCGTCAAAAAAAAAAGGTCAAGAATAAAACGTATATAATCGCTAAAGGTTCGAGCTCGGTTCGCGTAGTGTAAGAATCTACAATCTATAAGAATAATTTCAGAATTTCGCATTAATTAAATCTTTACCGGGTCTTTCGTCGACTAAGTTTGACCCAAAAGTTGACTGGGGTTGACCAGTTGGCTTTCGTTGACTGACTTTGACCGTGTCACGAACCCGAATCGCCCGAAACTGATCCGGACCGTAATCTGAACCAAACCACCAGTTGATTGTTGTTGACCGAACCGAAACCCGAAGCTTTGAACCAAAACTAAAATCATAAAAACCGAGTCACCGGAGTTAGACTTGTGCCCACGAAACAAAGAAAAATCAAACCTGCACTGAGCTTGTTTCCGTGAGGGCCGGACCGGAGTTCAGCAATCGAGCCAAGACCTGAAAACCACCACTGTCTTCCTCATCATCAACATCATCACGTCAATAGCAGACACATCTTCATCATCGTCAACATTAGCGGCACTCGCCGGAAGTCGACACCATCATCATTATTATCAACATCAGTTACCATAATCATCAATAATCACCGGAAAAAAAAAAGAATTTCGAGAAAGAAAGAACAGATGTTCTTACCGACGGAGTCACGGCTGCCGGAACTCTGAGGCACCACCGTCGCCGTCGAGAACCCCTGTCACCGGCCCCGTCACCGTCGCTCACGGCCACCGAAGCACCGTCTTGTGTTGTAGTTGATGAATCGGGGGCAGTGCGTAGAATCAACGCTTGTTTGATTTGAGTGGATGAAGATGAACTTGTAGATACTTGCGTTGTGGGTTCGATTAATCAAAGATCGGGATGAAAAGGACTGGAAGACACATGTTCGGTGGGAAGAAGATGGTTCAGGAAGAAAATGATGGGTAGCAATGGTATTTAAGAGATGAGAGAAAGGTCAGGTGTTTGTCTTATTACCACCGACCTTTCTCTTTAATATATATATAATTATGGTATATACATACATTTTTATATATTTATATATACACACACCACCATAATATCACTATAACTGATACGTACCTGCAGGCCACAACCATACCACAACTCCCATCCATGCAACCCACCTTTTAGTCATGAAGTCCACGTTCAAGCTTGTCTTTTGATTCTTAGTTTTGTAGTTCATTTAAGGTTTTTTCTGATTGGTTACTAATTAGTTAATTAATTAGTGGGTCATGACTTCAACATCTTTAGTGGGTAGTTATATTTGTAAGGCTATTTAAAGCCATTCAAAGTTTATTTTAGTAGAAATGAATTAAGCAAAGATTGAAGTTTCTTCTTTATCTTGTGTTCTTGGAGCTTGACCCCCTCTAAGGGTTATTTATCTTGGGAGATTGACCATCTCGAATCGGTCCCTATCATTTGGTGCTTTCATTCTCGATCATCATGCCTCCTCGTACAAGCTTCGAAGAAGGCATCACGACCTTAGTTGACATGGTCGGCCGACTAGTGACCCAACAAGAAGCTGTTGCCGCCCAACAAGCCTCGCATACCATGTCAATGCTTGACACCATGTGGAGTTTTCTCGCGGTACAACAGCAACAACTCTTGTTTCTTTGTGCCCGACTCGGCCTAGAACCTCCACCTCCATTGCCCGCTCGACCACCATCTCCACCGCCACTCGCCGCTCGTCCGCCACTACCACCTCCTCGACCGCCACTCAAGCCATTTGCTCCGAAGCCTTTCTTACATCAAATATCCACAACCGCATCCAAAAAACGCAGCCGTCAACACCAACAAGCAACCCCGCAAACCGCACCCAAAAGATCCTATTCTACCACCTCGCCCGCACCACAAATATCGCCCAAACCAAGCGCGAAATCTGCACCAAAACAAACCTTAGACGGAACCCATCGACACCCTTATTCACTCCCCAACACCACATGTGCACCTACCAAACATGCCACCAACAATAATAGCCACAACCCCCAAGTCTTGCTATTGCACAATGAGGAACTGAAGGCAACTGGAAGATGTGATTGGCGGCCTCCATGGCGCTACGTTATAACCGCACCAAATGCCCTTGGCAGAGTCGAATGGCGACCCCCATGGGGTGTTCCTACCGTCCTTGAGGACAAGGACGTTTTCGAGCGGTGGGCATTGATACGTACCTGCAGGCCACAACCATACCACAACTCCCATCCATGCAACCCACCTTTTAGTCATGAAGTCCACGTTCAAGCTTGTCTTTTGATTCTTAGTTTTGTAGTTCATTTAAGGTTTTTTCTGATTGGTTACTAATTAGTTAATTAATTAGTGGGTCATGACTTCAACATCTTTAGTGGGTAGTTATATTTGTAAGGCTATTTAAAGCCATTCAAAGTTTATTTTAGTAGAAATGAATTAAGCAAAGATTGAAGTTTCTTCTTTATCTTGTGTTCTTGGAGCTTGACCCCCTCTAAGGGTTATTTATCTTGGGAGATTGACCATCTCGAATCGGTCCCTATCAATAACCACCTTCCACCGCCACCATCATGAAAATTTGGATTTGTGTGTAACAAAGAAGTTCTTCCATTGTTGTCCGATTCATTTGGATCAAGACCTTTTTTAACAACCTTTGCAACAAATGATCACCACCTCCACGTGTAGCAAACAACTGACTTTACAGCAAGTCCATCTTCCCATGAGCCATCATTTTCTCCATCTCTAACAAGAGGAGATTGTCCATCGTAATGGTCCCATCACCGACATGGCTTTGAACGATGTTCAAGAACGTCGTCCGGATCAACCTTAATAACGTGCTTAATATTTTGGTACAGGTTGTGAATAGTTGAGGTTTGTAACAAAGAACCCCGATCTCACCACAAAGATCACCGGGTCTTGGTACGCCTATGACGTGTTCAACTCCGTTTTTCATAACAAACAGTTCCTGAATAAATTATCAGAAAGGGCTCATCCGCTATAGTAAATCAATTCATTTTCATATATAAATATGAAATTAGTATTGAACACTCACCACTGTTCCTGTAACAAGTATGTAGAAATCTGTAGGTGCTTCATTCTACAAAATAACATATTTTTTGGAGGAAAGTGTTCAACTTTCATTTCCGAGGCCTTCAAATATATTCATTCACATTAATAATCCGAAGCTGGATGGCAGCTTCATAAATATATTGGTTTGGTAAGGGTAAGTGGGGTAAGTGACGGAAGATACCAGCCGAAAGAGCACATCATTGGACACGCCATGAAACAAGCAGGCTCTGGCAAGAGTTCCATGGTGGATTATGGTGGTGGCGGAGGTGGAATGTAGTTATAGTGGTGTTATTGTGGTGTGTGTATATATAAATATATAAAAATGTATGTATATGCTATAATATAAATATAAATGACTGAGTAAAACAAATTTTTTTTATCTTTTATATAAGAGTTAATTACTGTTTTCGTCCCTGTGTTTGTCAAAAATCATTATTTCAGTCCATTAGTTTAAAAATTGCGATTTCAGTCCATGTGGTTTCACTTTCGTAACCATTTCAGTCCATCTTGTAACTATTTCAGTCCCTGTACTAACAAAATAAATTGATTGAAATTGTTACGAAAGTGAAACCACAGAGACTGAAATGGTTATGAAAGAAACCACAGGGACTGAAATCGCAATTTTTAAACTAATGGACTGAAATAACGATTTTTGACAAACACTTGGACGAAAACAATAATTAACTCTTTATATAATAATACCAAGGGCATTATAGTCTTGTTATTAAGACTTAACGACCTACACTAACGGTGTTTGTGGTGTGGACTGAAACTATTAGAGTCAATAAACTAATGAACGATAAATGCAATTTTGAAACTACTGGACTTAGAGTGTTAAAACCAACAAACCACAAGGACGAAAATTGAGGTTTACTCTAGTTAGTAAATAGAAATTTAAGATGTTAAAGGTGGGAGGCTAAAACTTAGAAATTACAGAGTTATGGATAGGAAACGATAAAAAAAACAAAGAAAGAACCCAACGAGTTAAGTGTGTGTTTTTTAAATGTGATGAAGACAAACGTAAAGGAGCCCTAAATTAGTGTGAGAAAATCTTAGCCCCATTAATAATAAGTAATTGCACGTATTCGCCTTCCGTTATAATTAATGCGTATAGTTTCAACCACTAAGTTTTCACTGGATTTTTGCTAGATTATTACAAATGATGTTAGTATAAGTATAATTTGATATAAAGGTTTATTATTGATTACATAGGACATTGAGGCACATGCATACTAAGTGCTCATGCTAAAAATTTGTTAATTTCAACACATCAAGTAAAATTGTGCTTTAAAGATATTAATGTTAACAGGATAGACAGTGACGAAAGGTAATTTAGGGTTTTAATACCAAACTCTGCTTCTCATCTTCTCATCCTTTTCTCTTGATTAGTGTATATTAGGGATTTTTTCCACTGTTTCTTCTGTAAAGTCAAGCTCCAGCTTAGAGAGATGGATAGAGAGTGGGTGTTTGGGTTAGCTTATTTTGGAGCAACTTATAACTTATTGACTTATAAAAGTTAATAAGTTATTTTTAGAGTGTTTGGTTTAATTTATAAAAGTTATTTTTGTGTGTGGAGAAGTTGTTTTGGAGAAGTTAGAAATTCTAACTTATAACTTATGACTTATATAAGTTAATAAGTTGTTTTTGAGAAGGAATCCCAAACACAGAGAACGCAGTGATAGAAGGGGAGTGATAGAGAGAGGAGCGGCGGTGATGGAGGAACCGGCCATTGTCTTCCGCCGGCCACCCTCTTCGCCTTCGGTCAGACCGGTGGTCACAATAATGTTATCGGTGGTAGCTGAAGCCGACAATGACGGCTGGGGGTTCTAGGGTTCCGACGAGGGTTCCGGTGACACTCATCGGATGATCTAGAGAAAGAACAGGAGACTTGAAGGTGATTTTGAACAACCACAATCTTAGAGACTTGAATTAGTGTTCGGTGAAGTTGACTAGGTTTCCGACGAGATTCCGGTAAGCCCTTTGCGTCTGCTTGTCATCATTTTTTCTGTAGGTAGGCTCATATAGTAATAATCGAAAATATTTTGACTGATGAGAGTAAGCCCACCGTCTGCGACGGTGATTTCGCCTGATGAATGGGTCGTTACTGGGTGTCTTTGGGCGGTGGCCTCCTCTCTCCATCTCTTCGCTTCTTTGTATTCCACTTTGGTTTTTTTGCCCTAATTTCAGACGAGAGAGAGAGACGTGAGAGCAGGGGAGACGTCGTGCACCAGCTGCGGAGCGCGGTGGCTGGCCACCGCAGAAGGCGGTCAGCTTTTGGCCCCTTCGTTACCGGTCATCCATGAAACCGACTTTTCTTGACGATGAGGACTACCACAATCACGGTTGCGAATGAGCGAAACAGAACAATGTAGCATCGACTAGGTAGCTTATTTCTATATTTTTTTCCGATCTTTTTGGTTACACTTTGTTTGATGATTGTTTAAGAGAATTGAGTTTCTGAGGTGGAATTTTCATGTGATTGATGTTTGATGTCTATGTTCTTGATTGAATCTGATCCCAAAATGAATTAATCACAATCATTTTTTGTTTCTCTGAATCCATATTTTGATGAATTTCTCCAAAGTCTTCGTTTTTTAGATGGTTGCTTCAGTTTGGAACCTTTGCTTTCTTATGATCCTTAGCTAAAGTTGCTATGGAATCCGGCCTTGGTATGTTCACCAAGGTATCTTCTCTTTTTCCTTCGGTGACCTAAAAAAAGGTATATTGATATATTGAGTGGACTCCCCTCTAGATGCAGGAATAGCGACATGGACTAAATGCCCAGTCCAAGCCAGGGAACTTACACCATCTTAGATTCCTCGCATAAAATTGTTGAACCTGTTCTGAAATTGCGGAACATATCCCTCACTAAATTCTTTCAAATATTGCCACAAGACTCTCACTTTGTACAACTTTGTTCAAATTAAAAGGAAGAGGGAGAGATAGAAAACTCAAGGAATAGAAAGACAGATTGAGAGAGAAAGAGATAGAGATGAGAGAGAGTGAAAAGGGAGGGTCGGCTATGGTGGTTCTGCGGCTGCGCCGTGGTGGCAACACCACCGTTCAGGCGCGTGGTTTGTACATCCGAGCGGCACATGGTATCCTGCCAGACCATCTGTAGGTTTCTTTAGAGTCCTATTAGTGCCTTTGGTTTTATGCTGAAATGTTCCTAATATTTAATGCAATTCATTGTGCTTAGGTCTTAGCATGTTGACATATCTTATTAAGAGCCATCTTCATGAATCATGATCAAACAATAAATATTCATTACTGAAGTGGGTTTCTTCCTAAAGTGTTATTTTTCTGTTAGTTAAATGCAAGTTTATTTTCACTTGTCTGCAGATTGTAAATACTTGAAACTATTAGAACTGGTGAAGTTGAAGATTAAATTATGCATGTATATAAATGTGAGTGATCACTCTGTCTTCACTTTGCTTAGTGTTTCCGGAAATTTTAAGTTAATCTGGATGGTTAAGTGACTCTCTAGCACCTAATATCTAACTAGGATTAAATAGACACACAAGCTGTTCATTCCAAGTTTAAACATATAAAGTGTATATTTTTTTATAATGAGAATGCAAACTTACTACAACATTAAGGGATTATTCTGTTGGATCATGGCAAATGTTTTGTTACTACCACATTAAGGGATTGGTCCGATGGATGATAGTAAATGTTTTGTTACCGGATAGCTTGCATTGTTTCCCAACGTGGCATTACATACACATTGCAAAACCCGCCTTTCCCAACATGGCATTACATGCACATTGCAAGATCCGCCGCGAAGCGCGGGTCCATTTACTAGTTATATTAATAACTTGGTTATTTAGGATTTAAATAATAGTGATGATTTTATATTGAACTAGCCCAAATTTGATGATTTTGCTAACCAAGTGGTCAACCATGGTTTCAAATGACTTCAAACATGTTCATTAGGCATTCGAACTAAAATATTGGTGCAAAAGGTTATGCAACTTTGAGTTGTGGTTTTACTAATACATGGTAATTTATGAAATTGAGGTGAACATTTACTAAACTGTGTAATTACACAAGCTAAATGATGTGTGTAAAATGCAACATATAAATTACATCAAATAAGTCATAAAACTAACCCTTTTTAAGTACTAATGTTGGAAAAAGAGTGTTTTTGTCTTCCTTTTGTATTTTCAGGATGAAATGAGCTCAAATTCACAAAAGAAGCAAAAAGACAGTCAATTCTAACACAAATACAAGAAAAGGAATAAAAGTAGACTGCCCGAACCCTCAACGGCATCTCCCCAAGCAAAGAAGAGAAATCAGAAGCCTGAACACGCCCCGTGCTCAGCCAGCACGGGGCCGTGCCCAAGAAGCAGCAGAAAAGACAAACCTGTAGAAGCTTCTATTGCCCACCACGGGGCCGTGTCCAGTGAGCACGGGGGCGTGGCGAAAGTACAGCAGGTGCATTAATTGTAATTGCGAATTACAATTAATGAAGAGAGAGAGTGTCAGACGGGCACGGGGCCGTGCCCAGCGGACACGGGGCCGTGCCCACCCTTCTGTTCAGCCTATAAATAGGAGTGCTTGGCTTCATTCCAATCCATCCCTTGGCACACCACCTCTCTCACACTTCATCCACCACCCACCACCACCATAACACCATCATCCACCACCATCATCCATTGTCCATCGTAGAGTGTGTGAGTCGTCTCGGGATCCAAGATTGATTGTAAGAGTTCTTGACAATCAAGGCCATGTTTGCCTAAGTCTCTTACATCATTTGGTGAAGACAAGTGTTTAGTATAATACTTTTTATTTTTAATTTTTTGCACTTTTTATTTGGTTTTGTATTAATGACTTTAATAACTAGTTACTTATGTTGAAGGTGATCTTTCCTTATCGTTTGTCCGTGGTGTCTTGGAATTATTTTACTGTCTATATAAAATAAAAGATTTTCACCATTCATATCTCCACGGTCTATATGGAGGTATGTTGGCTACTTGGTCGGGGGTTAAGGGAACGGTTTGGTAAGGGTCTTGCCCTTGTTCAGCGTTTAGAGGTCCTGCAAGGGACCTGGGTCAAATTTAGTAGGATCTCCTTCAATACCCATAGGTATTGGATGGCGGGGATCCAAACTCTTTGACCCCCTCATAAGTTAACTACTATTAATACTATAACCCGGCTATTTAAGACTGTATCCCTGCTGACTCAGACTACTTAGTCGAGGGTAACGTCACCGCCAAAAGCGGGGCCTACCATAATTTGCATTAATAACTTAATTCATTATCTTCCAATAATCCAACCTTTTAGGATTGTATCCTTGCTGACTCAAACTACTGGGTTGAGGGTAACGTCGCCTTCAAAAGAGGGGCCTACTACAATAACTAAGATAATATCTTAAACAAGTGCAAAAGTGCGAAAATAATCAAAGGTTATACTAATACACGAGTCGGATCCAAGTGATTCATCTTGTCTATCTGTTTTTATTTTATTTTTATTTTTCAGCATTTAGTTAGTTTTTATTTTCTTAGTTTAAAAACATTTTTCTAACTTTTTGATTTGATTAGACGTTGAGGATAAACCGGTATTAAAAGCTCTTGTGTCCTTGGACGACCTCGGTATCTTACCAACACTATACTACGTCCACGATGGGTGCACTTGCCCATATGTGTGTTTAGTGTTAGTGAATATCGTGTTTTATAAATTTAAAACTTGGCTAAAGGTGTAAAAAAAGGGCTTAATGATATATCTAAATTATATTACACTACACACGCATCACTAAATAATCCCCACAAGTGAAACAGAGTATATTAGGTATTTGGATGGTGTTTGTTTAAAAAAAATATGCGGTGTGACAACTCGAATTCTAGACCTACTTTATGAACCGTATGTGAACATGTTATGATTTTACGGGCTTTAATTTATATGAATGATACGTTATTGTGTGCCTTATGTGTATATATGTTATGTGAATGTACACGAACCCAAACCACACAACTGATCCGATCGCATAACATTACAACCGAGTACACGAGCCCTTTGGGCCACACCTTGCTCACGGAACCACTAGGTAGCCGAGTGGGCTCGGCCCACTCCCCCACTCGCAACACAAAACCAGAATTAAGGGTTCTGTTTCTTTGTTTTTGGCAAAACACAAACACACACACCAAACTCTCTCCCTCTCTCTCTCGGAATCGTCTCTCTCTCGGACCGGAGATCGCACCTTTGAAGTTCTCGGCTCCGTCTTTTGTTTACATCTCGGTTAGTATTTAATAGTGTGATTCTATGATTGTATGACTTGGTATGTGTTGTTGGTATTTGGAATTCATGATCGATTAGGGTGTATGCTAATATATAGAATTACCTTCGGTGATATATGTTGATGTGCTAGAACAGAACCGAATTATATATTACTGATTAGTCGATGTTCTTAGTGTTAAATCGGCTGAATTGCTTGTGCTTGTAACCGGCTATGTGTGTGCATTGACTTAATCGGATTAATTGATTTATTCCGGCTATATGGTTATATGAATTGCTATGATTCTGCTCGTATGTTAAAATATGTTCATGTATGTTCGGTTAGGGTTCGTGATAAGAATATGTGAATTATCCTTGTTTGATCTATAAAGTTCCCGGATAGAAACTGTTAATTGATTTGATTTTTGGAAACTATTGATGATAATTGGTACGTATAACTGAACTGTATGAAATCAGGGAAAACTGTTACATCCTTGATTGCGACCTAGATTGCGAGTCAGAAACCCATTGTCTCGACTCGAGACTACAACAGCATGAACCGAAACCATGGTTGCGAGTCCCGTTGCGACTCGTAACCAGGCCATGACAAGCCGAGACCGGGGTTGCGAGTCCCATTACGACTCGTAACCGGACCTTAACAACCCGAGACCACCTGTTGCGACTCGTAACCAGTGGTTGCGACTCGTAATCCTCTGTTGCGACTCGAGATCGTCGGTTGCGACTCGAGATCAGTTTTTCACGCACATTGTTTTGGGCCTACACTGTCACGGGCCCAATCTTATGACTGTTATGTTATTGGACTGCTTATCTGTTTGGGCCGAACACTTGGATCCTGTTTAACTGATTGTTATTGGACTGCTATGAAATATGTGTGAATTGCCATGATCAATACGTGTTAGAAACCTACGTGCGGTATACGAACCTAACTTGCATAAGTAACCATGATAGGACGTGGTTGATCTCTTACTTGTATACTTGAGCATTTTATTGTCTGCCGAGCAAACCCAGGTGAGTTCACACAGCCAAGGCATGGGATTCCCGGGTTGGGAATTGGGTTGGATATGAATTGATATGGAATGATTACTCGTACTTACGCATTCACTAGACTATAGACCATCGTCCTCAGGATAGTCAGGACACGTTACGTAAAGCCTACGTAACCCAGTATTTGCCATTTGTCTCCCGGGTCGGGAGGACACGTTACGTAAAGCCTACGTAACCCAATACCATCTACTGGCTTCCGGATCGGAAGGCCACGCTGCGTAAAGCCTACGTAGCCCCCACGCGTACCATGTCCTCGGGGAAGGGCACGTCACGTAAAGCCTACGTGACCCTGTACGTTTTCCTGTTTTCGGTAAAGAAGAACACATGGTCGGAAGTTAGTCTAGTAAGTACCACTAATGAGAAGCCCTCATTAGCCAGGATAAACATGGGAAGCCCCCACCAGTAATATGAACACAAGGTTCGGGAAGCCCCCACCTTTAGTACACACTAGTATGGGAAACCCCCACTAGTTGAACATACGCACTATACTATGAACTTACTTTCTGTGAACTCGCTCAACTAGTTTGTTGATTATTTGCTGCATGCCTTGCAGGACCTTAGGTACATTATGGAGCTTGCACAGGGAGGAGCAGGTCGTTGTGGGATACGGATCATGAACTTTATCTGAACTTATAACTATTTTGAGATTACATACTATGCTTCCGCTACTTAAACGATGTTTGGTTTTGAAACATCAATCATGTCATGATGATTTACATTAATTACTTTTATTATTAAATGCTATGTTTGATATGATTGATGGCTTGATCCTGGTCAGTCACGCTCCCAAGCGGTGGTACTCCGCGGGTGGATTTTGGGGGTGTGACAGATTGGTATCAGAGCCATTGGTTATAGAGAACTTGGTTTTAATATGGGAAAACGTTTTTATTAAAACCGGACTATAACCAGTACAGTGCTCTCAACGATCCACAACGACGCTTCGCTCCACGTGCAAGACTCGACATCCTAGGTAATAAGGTTTATGTTTATTGCCTGTTTGCTAGGACTGCTTAGAACTTTGCTCGCATTACGTTTAGATACACATGATACTATAGCATGAGAAACCCTACGTGCTTACACTTTTCTGTCATCGCCCTATTCGCGAACCATTCTTACCTATGCTATTTGTTACAATGAAGATCATGTCTGGACGAATCAACATGACACAAGCCCAGCTAGAGGCTCTCGTTCAAGCTCAAGTTGCTGCGGCAGTTGCAGCAGCTCAAGCAGGTAGTATATCCTGCAGTATAGGCACACACTAGGATCTTTAGATCCTACATTAACTCTCGTATTTAACTTCGTCCTATTCGTACACAATAGGTCAACACGCGCAACAGCCTGTCTGCACTTTCAAGAACTTCATGGACTGTCGTCCAAATTCCTTCAGCGGCACAGAGGGGGCAGTGGGACTCCTCCATTGGTTTGAAAAGCTAGAATCAGTATTCGAAATGTGCGAGTGCCCTGAGGCTCGCAAGGTCAAGTTTGCCACCGGCACCTTGGAAGGAATAGCATTGACTTGGTGGAACGCCCAAGTTCAAATCTTAGGGTTGGCAGCAGCTAACGCCACCCCATGGAACGATTTCAAGGAACTCATCAAGCGTGAGTACTGTACGCGTGAAGATATTCACAAGCTGGAAGACGAGTTGTATAATCTGAAAATGGTTGGATCAGAGATCGAAGCGTATACTAAACGGTCGAATGAGCTGGCCGTTCTGTGTCCAACTATGGTGGACCCTCCATACAAGCGCATTGAGATGTATCTCAAGGGATTGGCGCCCGAAATTCAGAGCCACGTGACGTCGGCTAATCTTGACAACATCCAGGAAATCCAGCGTCTCGCTCATCGCATCACCGACCAGGCGGTGGATCAGAACAGACTGCCTAAGCGTGTCAACGCTACTGCTACAGTCACTCCATCAGTTACTCCTGCTACTACTAGCGAAAGCAAAAGAAAATGGGATGGAGATTCTAGTAAAGGTTCAGCATCTGTTCAGCCACAATCTCAGCAGCAGAAGAATGACCACTATCAGAGTCCCAGTCAGCAATCTTCTAGTGGCCACCGGCAGAGGAGATATCAGGGAAGTCAACCTAAGTGCTACAATTGCCACAGACATCACAATGGCCCGTGTAACAAGGGTCGTTGTCAAAGGTGTCTTAAGATGGGTCACGAGGCCAAAGACTGTAGAAGTCCACGGCCTGCGAATCAGAATCAGCAGCCTCAGCAACCCGCTCCACAGAACCAGCAGCAGCAGCAGCAGCCACAGCGTGGAAACCGGGGATGTTTCCAGTGTGGGGCTGAAGGTCATTTCAAACGAGATTGCCCTCAGTTGAACCAGAACCAGAACCGCAACAACAACAATCAGGGCAACGGGAACAACAATGGGGGAAACAACAACAACGGCAATGAAGCTCGTGGTCGTGCATTCGTACTAGGTCGAGGCGACGCAGTGAACGATCCCAACGTGGTTATGGGTAAGTTTCTCCTCGACAATATTTACGTTACTGTTTTGTTTGATTCGGGTGCGGATACAAGCTATATGTCTGTGAAAATGTGTCAACTGCTAAAACGTGCACCAACACTTTTACCCACCAACCATGTAGTAGAGTTAGCTAATGGTAAAAGTCTAGAAGCCACGCACGTAGTTCAGGGTTGTAATCTTATCCTAGCTGGCCAAGCCTTCTCTATTGATCTCATTCCCATAGTTTTGGGTAGTTTCGACGTCGTGATTGGGATGGATTGGTTATCCCAACACCAGGCAGAAATCTTATGCAGTGAGAAGATTATTCGCATTCCTCGTTCTGGTCAGGAACCTCTCGAAGTTCAAGGTGACAAGAGTGGTGCTGTGGTTGGCATCATCTCTTTCTTGAAGGCTCAGAAATGTTTACGAAAGGGCACACTGCCATTCTGGCACTCGTTACAGATGCATCAGCAAAGGAAAAGAAATTGGAGGATATTCCAATTGTACGTGATTACCCTCAGGTGTTTCCTGAAGACTTACCTGGCTTACCGCCTCATCGTCAGGTCGAATTCCAAATCGAGCTCGCTCCAGGAGCAGCACCCATAGCTCGCGCGCCATATCGTCTAGCTCCATCAGAATTGGAGGAACTGTCTAAGCAACTGCAGGAACTCTTGGAAAAGGGTTTCATTCGTCCAAGCTCTTCGCCTTGGGGAGCTCCAGTACTTTTCGTGAAAAAGAAAGACGGTACGTTCAGGATGTGCATCGACTACCGTGAACTCAACAAGATGACGGTGAAGAACCGTTATCCTCTTCCGCGCATCGACGACTTATTCGACCAGTTGCAAGGGTCGTGTTACTATTCGAAGATAGACTTAAGGTCAGGGTATCATCAGCTGAGAGTCCGGGATGAGGACGTCTCCAAGACAGCCTTCAGAACTCGTTACGGTCACTACGAGTTTCTCGTCATGCCATTCGGGTTAACGAACGCGCCTGCTGTATTTATGGATCTTATGAACAGGGTGTGCAAACCCTATCTTGACAAGTTCGTCATTGTTTTCATCGACGACATCCTGATTTACTCCAAGAGTTAGGAGGAGCACGAGCAGCATCTTCGCCTTATATTGGAACTTCTTCGGAAGGAACAGCTGTACGCCAAGCTTTCTAAATGCGACTTCTGGCTTCGTGAAGTCCACTTCTTAGGCCACGTGGTGAACAAGGATGGGATCCATGTCGATCCATCCAAGGTAGATTCGATCAGGAACTGGCCTGCACCGCGAACGCCAACGGAAATACGCCAATTTTTGGGTCTGGCAGGTTACTACAGACGGTTTATCAAGGATTTCTCAAAGATTGCTCAGCCGCTTACGCTACTGACACAGAAGGGTGTCACCTATCGCTGGGGAGAGCCCCAGGAGACTGCTTTTCAGCACTTAAAGGATAGACTTTGCAGTGCACCAATCCTCTCTTTGCCAGAGGGCACGGATGACTTCGTGGTTTATTGTGATGCATCCATTCGGGGACTTGGATGTGTGTTAATGCAGCGCGACAAGGTTATCGCTTATGCCTCTCGTCAACTTAAGGTACATGAACGCAACTACACGACGCACGATTTAGAGCTGGGAGCTGTTGTTTTCCCGCTTAAGATATGGCGACACTACCTGTACGGTACCAGGTGCACGATTTACACCGATCACAGGAGTCTCGAGCATATCCTTAAGCAGAAGGATTTGAACATGCGTCAACGACGATGGGTTGAATTACTTAACGACTACGAATGCGCCATCAAGTATCATCCAGGCAAAGCCAATGTTGTGGCTGACGCTCTAAGTCGAAAGGACACCTTACCGAAGCGCGTGCGAGCGCTACAGCTTACGATTCAGTCTAACCTTCCAGCACAGATACGAAATGCTCAGGTAGAAGCATTGAAGCCCGAAAACGTCAAGGCCGAAGCCTTACGCGGCTCACGACAACAAATGGAACAAAAGGAAGACGGCGCCTACTATGTAACGGGCCGGATTTGGGTCCCTCTCTATGGCGGTTTACGCGAACTTGTAATGGATGAAGCTCACAAGTCTCGCTACTCGGTACATCCAGGGTCGGATAAAATGTACCACGATATCAGCACTACTTATTGGTGGCCTAGTATGAAGGCCCACATCGCTACATACGTTGGAAAATGCTTGACCTGTGCGAGAGTCAAGGTTGAATATCAGAAACCAGCTGGCCTACTTCAGCAGCCCAAGATACCGCAATGGAAATGGGAAGAAATTTCCATGGATTTCGTTACAGGCCTACCTAGATCCCAGCGTGGGAACGATACGATATGGGTGATCGTGGATCGACCCACTAAGTCTGCACACTTCCTACCTATAAAGGAAACGGATAAGTTCTCCACTCTCGCAGACGTATACCTCAAAGAAGTTGTTTCGAGGCACGGGGTGCCCACGTCCATCATTTCGGATCGCGATGCACGATTCACGTCAGAACTATGGCAAGCGATGCACAAATCTTTCGGCTCACGGTTAGACATGAGCACAGCATATCATCCTCAGACGGATGGGCAGTCTGAGCGAACGATTCAAACACTAGAAGACATGCTTCGGGCATGCGTCATCGATTTCGGCAACGGCTGGGAAAAGCACCTCCCTTTGGTGGAGTTTTCTTACAATAATAGTTATCACACCAGCATCCAAGCCGCTCCATTCGAGGCATTATACGGACGTAAATGCCGGTCACCTCTCTGTTGGGCAGAGGTGGGGGATAGTCAGATTACGGGTCCAGAGATTGTAGTGGACGCCACAGAAAAGATAGCACAGATACGACAACGCATGGCGGCAGCACGCGACCGTCAGAAAGCCTACGCGGACAAGCGTAGAAAGCCTTTGGAATTTCAGGTCGGGGACCGGGTTTTACTAAAAGTTTCACCCTGGAAGGGTGTGGTACGTTTTGGTAAAAGGGGCAAACTGAATCCGCGGTACGTCGGACCATTCGAAATCTTAGAAAAGATTGGCAAGGTAGCCTACAAGTTGAACCTACCAGCTGAACTCGGAGCAGTTCACAATGTCTTTCACGTATCGAACTTAAAGAAGTGCCTATCATATGAAACCCTCATCATTCCTTTTAAGGAACTCACTATCGACGAGCGGTTGCAGTTCGTCGAGGAACCAGTAGAAATCACGGACCGGGATGTGAAGGTCCTCAAAAACAAGAGAATCCCTCTTGTTCGAGTTCGTTGGAACTCCAAACGTGGCCCAGAGTACACCTGGGAACGCGAAGACAGGATGACAGAAAAGTACCCCCAGTTATTCGAAACCAATGCAACCACTACTGAGGCTGAAGCTACTACTTCGGAATTTCGGGACGAAATTCCAGATCAACGGGGGGAGGATGTGACACCCCAGGAAAACCAGTGAACGCTATAACTTACCTAGCTTCCTCAGTGAGTGCATACCAAATTTCGGGACGAAATTTCCAATTAGTTGGGGATAATGTGACAACTCGAATTCTAGACCTACTTTATGAACCGTATGTGAACATGTTATGATTTTACGGGCTTTAATTTATATGAATGATACGTTATTGTGTGCCTTATGTGTATATATGTTATGTGAATGTACACGACCCCAAACCACACAACTGATCCGATCGCATAACATTACAACCGAGTACACGAGCCCTTTGGGCCACACCTTGCTCACGGAACCACTAGGTAGCCGAGTGGGCTCGGCCCACTCCCCCACTCGCAACACAAAACCAGAATTAAGGGTTCTGTTTCTTTGTTTTTGGCAAAACACAAACACACATACCAAACTCTCTCCCTCTCTCTCTCGGAATCGTCTCTCTCTCGGACCAGAGATCGCACCTTTGAAGTTCTCGGCTCCGTCTTTTGTTTACATCTCGGTTAGTATTTAATAGTGTGATTCTATGATTGTATGACTTGGTATGTGTTGTTGGTATTTGGAATTCATGATCGATTAGGGTGTATGCTAATATATAGAATTACCTTCGGTGATATATGTTGATGTGCTAGAACAGAACCGAATTATATATTACTGATTAGTCGATGTTCTTAGTGTTAAATCAGCTGAATTGCTTGTGCTTGTAACCGGCTATGTGTGTGCATTGACTTAATCGGATTAATTGATTTATTCCGGCTATATGGTTATATGAATTGCTATGATTCTGCTCGTATGTTAAAATATGTTCATGTATGTTCGGTTAGGGTTCGTGATAAGAATATGTGAATTATCCTTGTTTGATCTATAAAGTTCCCGGATAGAAACTGTTAATTGATTTGATTTTTGGAAACTATTGATGATAATTGGTACGTATAACTGAACTGCATGAAATCAGGGAAAACTGTTACATCCTTGATTGCGACCTAGATTGCGAGTCGGAAACCCATTGTCTCGACTCGAGACTACAACAGTATGAGCCGAAACCATGGTTGCGAGTCCCGTTGCGACTCGTAACCAGGCCATGACAAGCCGAGATCGGGGTTGCGAGTCCCATTACGACTCGTAACCGGACCTTAACAACCCGAGACCACCTGTTGCGACTCGTAACCAGTGGTTGCGACTCGTAATCCTCTGTTGCGACTCGAGATCGTCGGTTGCGACTCGAGATCAGTTTTTCACGCACATTGTTTTGGGCCTACACTGTCACGGGCCCAATCTTATGACTGTTATGTTATTGGACTGCTTATCTGTTTGGGCCGAACACTTGGATCCTGTTTAACTGATTGTTATTGGACTGCTATGAAATATGTGTGAATTGCCATGATCAATACGTGTTAGAAACCTACGTGTGGTATACGAACCTAACTTGCATAAGTAACCATGATAGGACGTGGTTGATCTCTTACTTTTATACTTGAGCATTTTATTGTCTGCCGAGCAAACCCAGGTGAGTTCACACAGCCAAGGCATGGGATTCCCGGGTTGGGAATTGGGTTGGATATGAATTGATATGGAATGATTACTCGTACTTACGCATTCACTAGACTATAGACCATCGTCCTCAGGATAGTCAGGACACGTTACGTAAAGCCTACGTAACCCAGTATTTGCCATTTGTCTCCCGGGTCGGGAGGACACGTTACGTAAAGCCTTACGTAACCCAATACCATCTACTGGCTTCCGGATCGGAAGGCCACGCTGCGTAAAGCCTACGTAGCCCCCACGCGTACCATGTCCTCGGGGAAGGGCACGTCACGTAAAGCCTACGTGACCCTGTACGTTTTCCTGTTTTCGGTAAAGAAGAACACATGGTCGGAAGTTAGTCTAGTAAGTACCACTAATGAGAAGCCCTCATTAGCCAGGATAAACATGGGAAGCCCCCACCAGTAATATGAACACAAGGTTCGGGAAGCCCCCACCTTTAGTACACACTAGTATGGGAAACCCCCACTAGTTGAACATACGCACTATACTATGAACTTACTTTCTGTGAACTCGCTCAACTAGTTTGTTGATTATTTGCTGCATGCCTTGCAGGACCTTAGGTACATTATGGAGCTTGCACAGG
This sequence comes from Helianthus annuus, assembly GCF_002127325.2. Lineage (NCBI taxonomy): Eukaryota > Viridiplantae > Streptophyta > Magnoliopsida > Asterales > Asteraceae > Helianthus > Helianthus annuus. The sequence goes on along the minus strand of NC_035436.2, from coordinate 203,484,848 downwards.
GAGGAGCAGGTCGTTGTGGGATACGGATCATGAACTTTATCTGAACTTATAACTATTTTGAGATTACATACTATGCTTCCGCTACTTAAACGATGTTTGGTTTTGAAACATCAATCATGTCATGATGATTTACATTAATTACTTTTATTATTAAATGCTATGTTTGATATGATTGATGGCTTGATCCTGGTCAGTCACGCTCCCAAGCGGTGGTACTCCGCGGGTGGATTTTGGGGGTGTGACATGCGGAGGCTCTTCTGTCTGTGTCACGCAGACCATGCACAGACATTGACATATGTAGATTGTTTGTTTTTACGAAGACGTTTCATTGAAAAACGTCTGCACGAGCTCTTCTTGGTGCAGACTTGGCCCAACCACTTTTAAGATCTTCTAAAGTTTGAAGAGGGTTATACATCACTGCCCACCACCGTTTACCATCACCACCACCCACCATCACCACCCACCGTCCTACGTCCACCATCCACAACCACTGTCCATAAGTGAAACTGAGTATATTAGACATTTGGGTGATCTTTGTTTTTCTAAAAAAATTGCGGAGGCTCTTCTGTCTGTGTCGCACAGACCACGTGCAGACATTGTTATCTGCAGGATGTTTGTTTTTTCCGAAGACATTTCATTAAAAAACGTATGCGTGAACTCTTCTTGGTGCAAACTTGGCCCAACTACTCTTAATATCTTCTAACACCACCGTCCACGTCCACCACCCACCGTCCTACGTCCACCACCCACCACCAGTTTTTTTAGAAGTCTATATACGTTAAAAAATAAACAAAATTTTTCTTGCAGACTGTAGAGGTATAGCTACGTTGGATATACAAAGGTTCGGTAAGAAATAAAAGTACTAATATAGCTACGTTGGACATACAAACGTTTTATAAAACGAGGTATAAACCAAAACTTTATTTTTATGCACACATTTGCTAAATTTGCCAATTATACCTATTACATGCTAAAATGATAGGTATTAGTTTCTAATACGCAACCAAGTGTTCGTAAGCTTATTTGTTATGTGCTGTTAGTATTATAACTGTTGACATGCTACACAAGGGTGTGCACGATTCAATTTGGCTCAGTTTGTGGGTGAAAACCAAAACAGAAACCGAAATGTTGTTTTTTCACCTTTTTAAAACCGTTTGGTTTTGGTTTTGGTTTTTATACCAGTTCGGTTCGGTTTTTCGGTTTTTGGAACAAAATTATGTAACATTAAAAAACTAAAAAGTATACATATGTATATATATATATATATATATATATATATATATATATTTAGATAAATCACTACAATATCATTCTACACGAAAAAGGGCAATTACAAAGCAATGACAGGTAGTCGGGCAAAAAGTTGCGCCGCCATCCCCTTTTGAATGGAAAAACCAATTCTACTAAATACAAAGCTTGAAACCTTTAGCGACGAAGAATTACTATTAACGACTTTTTGAACCCGATTCAAAAGTCGCACAGCGTCAGGAGCGAGACCACCAAATGTATCAAACGCAAACGGGACGAACACATGTTGATTCTCCAGGCAGGCTTTCTCATGTTTTGCCACTTTGCTTGCCTCTGCCTTGAGCACCGCTTGCCCTATGACAAAGCCCTTGTCCTTGAGCCCGCCAAGGGGGGAGACTCCAGTTAGATCTACACAAGCGTGTTTCCCCCTTCCCATCCAAACACAAGGATGCCCGCCGAGCGTAAAGTGGACCTCCCCTCTAAGGGGTCAATCAGGAAATTTACTGGAGCCTCCTTATTGGCAGAGATCCCGGCCCGCTTAAGAACATCACATAACACATCTCTCACCCAATCATGCCGATATTTAAACCCCGGTAGCTCTTTACAGTGGATTGCGTGCTCGCCGAAGGAATCCAAACACGCTTTGCGGCATACCGGACATGGCTCGTCAACTGGGAACAAAGGAATCATCAGTCGGTATCTAAGGATAGCACGGTATTCCACAGCCGACATGTGTTGCCCCAAGCCTTCAATAGGTGCGACAGAAAGAAAAATCTTGAGCATGTGAGGCACGTAGACATTCAAACACAACTCTTTGCCGAGGGGATAAAACAAACTTCTCTTCAAACATCTTGACAATTTCGCCATATAAGGCATTTGCCATAATTTGCTGGGAGATAGGAGGGGCGGTGTCTTTAATGTAGAAACCGCCAATATCAAGGTCGGGAAGAGAACTATGCAAAATGTCCAACGCACTCATGTAATCGGAGTCTAAAACATCCCCACCACATTCTCGGAGTATGTGGTCTTGTAAACCCCAAGATTGGGCCCTTGAAGCCACGAAAGCATATGAAGAGGCATCCTCGGCCGTACAAATCCCTAAGCCTCCGAACCGGGTCGGGAGAGAAGCCAACCTCCACTGGAGATCTCCAAAAAAGGCACCCCCACAAACAACAATATCCTCTAATGCTCCCCGGAGGCCTTCATCAAAAACACAGACAGCTCCCCCGACCACAAAAGGTTGACACGTTCGAAAGTATAATTTAAAATTTAAAAATCTTTCTTATATGTTTACATTTAAATTATTATATTTAACCTTTTTAATTAATATTCTAATCTATTTTCATATTTTCCAATTTGTTTATTAAGACATTTTCTTTTATAATACTATGGATATCGTTTAGTGTTTATATTAAATACTTAACATTCATGAAAAAAATTAATAACTTCTACTACATAAGTTGAACACTTAATCAACTTAAACTTAAACATAAAAATATACGGACCAAACCTATAATGTAACATATCGGTTCGGTTCGGTTTTTTACGGTTATTGAAAATAATTATCCTAATACTGAACCAAAATTTTCGGTTATTAAAAATCCGAAAATCGAACTGTCAATTTCTGTTTCGGTTCCGTTTTCTCAATTATTTCGGTTTTCTTCTTACCCATTCATATTTCCATACTACAAATTTTCAACAATTGTATGTATAGAGTGGGTGTACCCAATGCTTAGGGAAATTTAATTTTTTTTTTCACTTTTAACCCAAACTTATTTGATTTTTTTTTACTTTTAACCCAAAAGTTTTCGTCTTTCGCACTTTAACCTCACAATTTTTACTTTCAAATTTGGTCCCTTATATTTTCCATCTTACGTAAATTTTTCGTTTTACGTTCCGTTTTAAATTCTGCGAGTTAACACAGCACAATGCCTGTGCAGTTCAACATTTTTACGTTGTATATTTTTTCTAGTTTGATAGGTTCGTTGCAACGCACGAGTCCTAGGTCAACTTAGTTATTCTTTTCTATGTTTTACGCTTCGGTCTAAATTATTCGCATTAACACGCCGCAAGTTCAGTGTTGATAGCCCCGCCGCAACCGGGTTTCTTACTACTAGTTTGTTTCATATTTGAAGACCTAAGAAAGAAAATAAATTGAAAAAACAAAAAAGGAAAGGAAAGGCAAGCTTGAGCTGTTGAAGCCGACTTCAATCTCGTAATTCCAATAACACCCATCACCCAAACCCAAGTTGCACCCCCACCATGCGACACAAACCATGGGCAAAACCGTAATTTCCCGCATAGCCAACGCATCTCCGATCATAACACTGTGGGAGGAGGCGCTGCCATGGCTTCGGATGAACAATCTTCTTGAGCCCTAAAAACTCAACATCACATCTTCATAACAATATCATCATCATCATTATTAAGATCACACAAGGTAAATCCGCAAATTTTCAATTAAAACCTAACCGTTTGTTATTCAATACTCGATCAGCTTCGTATAAACCCCCAATTCACTCGCGATTTGCAGTTTCAGCTGTAGGTGTTTGTGTATTCGATCTTTGTTATGTTTAATTGAATTTATGTTATCGATTTAGCTTGTGTGTGATTATGATTCTGCTTATTTGCGTCGATTGGGATTCTAGGGTTTCATTTGGCAGTGATTAGGTTTATATAAGTGTTAATCTACATTGCATGCGTTTAATTTGAGATCAGAAGTTTGTATTGTGCTATGTTTGGATTAGTGACTAGTGACTTTTTGTTTGTATTCAGTTATGTTATTCGTTTGTTTATCGGAATATCTATCGGGAATGTGTTGATTAAGTTGCATTAGTTAAGGTGATAGATAGATATAGGAAGCATGAATATAAAGTTGTTATGTATTGGATTGTCATTAATTAAGTTAAATAGTGATTAGCCTGTCAGGTATTATCTATGTTTGATGAGCGTATATTTGACGATACGATGGGTATATAAAGGCTGTTTTCTAGTTAAGGGTTTTCGGAATGTATAGATCAATTTAATGCATTTTTTATTTGATTTGATTTGAACTATGGATGCGAATCTGAGGCGTGTACTATTTCTACAATTGTTAGGTTTTATTCTTCTTTTGTCATTGGGAAAACCGGGCTTCACTTCCATGTGCGGTGATACCACAGTATTGCCATGCACGTCTGTGTTTACGAATCTTGCGACACAGAGACTGTTAATAAACTGATGCAATGGCATCGTCTGGTAAATTCGACCTGTCATCTGTTAGCCCGGATAGACCGTTGTACAGCTCTGCACAGCGCGGGTCCTACTCAGCTGCTTCACTGGACAGATCGTCGAGTTTCCGTGAAAATATGGAAAATCCAATCTTATCATCTCTTCCAAGCATGTCAAGAAGTAACTCAACTGTTACACAAGTAGATGTAACCAATTTTTTTCAATGCTTGCGGTTTGACCCAAAGTCAATGGCAGCTGAACATAAATTCAATCGATATGGGGATTTCAAACGACTTGCAAGTGCTGTCGTTGGTTCACCAGATGAGTCACCGTCTGGTTTGTTGAAGGGCAAACTGCGTAATTCCTCGCCTGAGGATCTCAAACGGTTAAAGGCTGGTTTGCGGGAATCCACCATTAAAGCCAGGTACACTTTCTTATTTATCTTTGTAGGATTAGAGATGTATACATTTTATAATTCTTTTTATTATGTATATAGGGAACGGGTGAAGGTTTTCAGCGAGACCTTATCAGTGATTAACAAGTGTTTCCCGAGTATTCCTTCAAGGAAGAGATCAAGGCCAGATGCTTTACCTGGCGATCGATCTAGTGGTTTACTATTAAATCGTGCACCTATGGGGGCAGGTGTCGGTAAGATGGGCACCCAAAGTCATTCCCTCACAAATACATTCGACTTTGAGCAGCAGAAGGTCGAAGAACGGGGTAAAAATGCCATTCCTAACAAAAGAACCAGAACTTCAATGGTTGATCAAAGGGTTTGTAACGTTGTATGATGTCGATAATTTACCATTTTTACTTTGTTTTGATGCAAATCTCATTTGGGAAATGTGCTAATATAGGCGGAGGTGCGTCCAAACACTCCTGCTAGATCATCGGGGCTTCCAAACGGCAATACTCCTCAGAGCGAGGATCGGTCATTGCACATTGTAGCCGATGGTTGGGAAAAAACAAAAATGAAGAAGAAACGTACTGGAATAAAAGCTGATAATGCCCCGAGTCCAAATTCAATGTCAACAAAAGCTATCAATGGATACAAAGAACCCAAACAAGGAATGCATGCAAGGCATCTTTCTGATTCCATGTCACGGTTAAATGATTCTCATGGGTTAAGGTATCAATTATCATACCTAGAAGTCAATCAGTCATACATCAATTGTGTCCGGTGTGTGTGCTTATGGTTAATTTTGATGTAGGCCCGGAGCTGCTAATGGAATAATTGGAGGCGTAAAAATTGACGGTCCAGCTCAGCAGGCAAGTGTGGGCATACGGTCTTCCATCCCAAGGCCTGAACAAGAGACCACATCTCTTCATCATGATAAAAGAGATAGAAGTACTAGTTCCGAAAAGGAAAGGACAAATCTCAGATCAGTTAATAACAAGTATGACATCATATTGTCGTATCTTTTTATTGTCTTTTATAGCATGATTATAATTCTGTTTGATTTGTTGGTTACCAGGTCCAGTTTCCGAGATGAATTTATATCTGGTAGTCCTACCTCTGGCACAAAATTGCACGGGCCAGCTCGAGGTCCAAGATCAGGGTCAAGTGTTGTGCCCAAATCATCAACGGTGGTTCAACGAGCAAATGCTTCCAGTGATTGGGACATGGGTCATGTTACCCACAAGAACCCTGGTCAGTTTGGGTCCAATAATCGTAAACGTACACCCGCAACACGCTCTCCATCTCCCCCAGTAGCACAGTGGGCTGACCGTAGGCCCCAAAAGATATCACGTACCGCAAGGAGAACAAATCTTGTCCCTATTTTATCTAATAGTGATGAAGCCCCTGCTTTGGATAATAGTCATAATACCAGTGATGTTACTGGTAGTGAAAGTGGGCCCGGGTTTTCCAAACGGTTTTCCGCTAGTTCTCCTCAGCAATTCAAATCAAAAGGAGATTATCTCCCATCATCTACACCATCTGAAAGTGAGGAGTCTGGGGCTGCTGAAATTAGATCTAGAGATAAGGGGAAGAAGTCTTATGAAGTAGAAGATAAAGGTGAACCGAATGTTCAAAAGATGTCAACTTTAGTTCCAACAGTAAGAAAGAATAAGATGGTGAATGGGGAAGAAGTTGGTGATGGAATTCGTAGACAAAATAGAACCGGGCGAGGTTTTGGTTCTTCACGCGGTGTTACACCGCCAGTAGAGAAGATTCGCCATGTGGGAACCGCAAAGCAGCTTAGAACTGCTAGACAGAGTTTTGATAAGTCCGAAAGGTAATTCTTTATTTCAAGATAAAAAGTCTTTATTAGTAGCTATACTCTTATATGTTGTTAAAATTTGTATTGCTTGATATTTTAACAGCAAGCCAGGTAGGCCTCCCACTAGGAAACTCTCTGACCGCAAAGCTTATACTCGTCAAAAGCAGACCGCATTCAATGCTGCAGTAGATTTTCCTGGTATACGAAATGTTGATTTCCAAGTGGAGATTTTCTGTATCTACACAGATTTCTGAACTTAGTTTTTCGTTATTTCTGTTAGTTGGTTCTGAGGATGGACATGAAGAGCTTCTGGCTGCAGCTAAAGCGGTTACTAATCCTAGTACTGTTCTTTATTGCCATCTGTTATTATATTTTGATTCAACGGTATTATTTTGTGATTCTAATTACTGGATTTGGAGGTTGCAGATCATGCTTTGTCGAGTCCATTTTGGAGGCAGATGGGACCACTTTTCGGTTTTGTATCTGATTTAGACATGTCGTATTTAAAGCAACAGGTGATAGTTGTAAAAGATATAACATGTTTTTTTTCCCCAAAATTTTAACTTTTTTTTTTTTTTTTTTTTAATTCTGTTCATTTACAGGGAAGCACTCACTCCAGTATTAACACAAAAACCCCAGTTCACCAAGACATTGATAGTTCTGGCACACTAATTAACGGAGCAGAAAGCAGAAGTGTTGAACCAATGGGTCCCGGGGAAATTCCCCTTTCTCAGAGGCTACTTGCCGCGTTAATTTCAGAAGGGGACGACGAGCTTCCCTTTAACGGGAATAATGATCACAACTTTAATGTTTATGGATCTGCATTTGAGTTTGACACAGATCTAGAGTCAAACACCTTCAAGAATAGGTCATTGCAAAACTATGAACTCGTTGGACGTGGTAATTTAAGTGGTCATAGGAAAAACTCTACACTGGGTCCGCCAGGTCATCATATTGTGTCCATGCCAGATTCGACAGCGGTAACTGGTTTTGACCATTCTTATAATGGTCTACTTTCAGATCCAGCAATGACATCTGGCATCACCTGGTCAGATTATCAGTATGCTAACGTGCCATTGAATGAAAGACTTCTTATGGAGATTCAGAGTATTGGACTCTATCCGGAACTTGTGGTAGGTTCCCTCTTTTCATCATTTTATGTGTTCTTACCTTAATGAAAGTTCTGTTTCAGTCTTTGTACCCTGCTATAAGATCGAGAAGTTTGTTTTGTGTGTGTGTGTATACACGGTAATTTATAACGCAAAAAATATTTTTTTGGCCAGCCTGATTCACCAAACAATGGGAGTGAAGGCATTAGTGGAGAAATTTGTCGACTTGAAGAAAAACTTCATGAACAGGTAGCAATCTTTTGCAATTCAAAGTTTGGAAAGTCTATCAGCTTCTTTTTTGGGATTAGGATCAAATACAAAGGATCCTAATTGTAAGAAGTGTAAGAAGGATTTATAAAGTGACAAGTGTCCAATAACCTAAAAAGACCCACTACACAAAAAAAAAGAGTAAACTGCCATTTTGGTCCCTGTGCTTTGGTTACTTTTGCCACTTTAGTCCAAAACTCAAACTTTTTGCATCTGGGTCCCTGTGGTTTTAGTTTTATTGCCATTTTGGTCCAAAAATGAAATCAGATCATATTTGTCTTATAAAATCCTGCAATTTTGTCATTTTTCTCAGGGGCAAATCAGGTCATATTTGTCTTATAAAATATGATATTTATTTATAAAAAAGAAATGATCATTTTGCCCCTGAGGAAAATGACAAAATAGCAGGATTTTTTAAGACAAATATGACCTGATTTCATTTTTGGACCAAAATGGCAATAAAACTAAAACCACAGGGACCCAGATGCAAAAAGTTTGAGTTTTGGACTAAAGTGGCAAAAGTGATCAAACCACATGGACCAAAATGGCAGTTCACTCAAAAAAAAAAAAAAACTTAAACATCCACCACCACCAAAAACCTAAACCCCCACCCCCATCACCCACCCCCAATTTTTTTTTTTTTGCCGAGGGGGTTGGCAGTGGGGGTTTAGGTTTTTGGGTGGTGGTGGGGGGGTTAGGTTTTTTTTTTGGTTTTTTTGGTGAGGTATAGTTTTTTTTTGTTTTTCTTTGCCGCAGGAGGGGGGGGGGGTGGTTGTTGGGGGGTTTAGGTTTTTGGGTGGGGGTGGGGTGGGGGTGGGTGTTTAGGTTTTGGGTGGTGATGTAGTGGGTTTAATTTTAGGTTATTGGACATTTATCACTCTATAAATCCTTCTTACACTTCTTACAATTAGAAGCCTTTGTAGAATAACTTGACCCTCTTTTTTGTTGCTTGTTTGGCTACTGATGAAGTACATAATTCGAGTTTCGTAATCAGGATTGCACTCTTTTCTTTGTTTTGCTTCTGTAGTTTCTCTTATATACGATGGAAAATTTTGCACATCAAATATAGAAAAAAGACTCATCTAATGATCTAGTTGATTCACAGGTTTCCAGGAAGAAACGCTTGCTTGATAACCTTTTGGAGTCCACTAACGAAGCAAGAGAGCTGCAAGAGAAGTAGGAATTCTCTTCTTTTCTAAAGTCTAACCAAGTGATTTTTGTTCGACTGTTTTTGCGTGAGGATTCTAATATGACTAATTGTGTGTTTGTAGGGAATTTGAACAACTTTGTATCGACAAACTCACTGCAATGACTTATCAAAAGTACATGGTAATGTTTTCTACCAACCATGCATAAGAATTTTGGATAAAAATGCCAAAATCATGATTTTGATGTATTTTCCGTTTGTTAATAAATGTTCACCAGAGTTGTTGGGGTCCTCACGCACCTAAAAGTGTCGGTAGTAAAGTATCCAAGCAAGCTGCTTTAGGTTTCGTGAGTCGAACACTGGATCGATGCCACGAATTTGAGTCAACAGGCAAAAGCTGCTTCACTGAACCCGTATATAAGGAAATGATCCGATCTGGATCATTACACTTAAATGGCACGCAATTCGATGCTGCAACCAATAACGAATCTGGTAAAATTAATGGGAAATCCATAGAAAGAGTGTCAGGTACTACACATCATTCACAATTTTTTCCGACATATATTAGTTTGTTTGTCCGTATTGTGATTTCGGTTCTGTTTTTTTATAAAATAAGTAGGTACACAACTAAGCCCTTCGTTAAACAACCATGACATGTATTCGTCTGACGCATTCCACTTCTCTGAGCAAACTAGTGGCAAAGATGAAAATATATGGTCAAGCAGGGTCAAAAAGAGAGAATTATATCTTGACGATGTCGTTGCTGGTACTTCTTCCGGCTTTGGAACAACAATTTTAAATACTGCAAAAGGAAAGAGAAGTGAGAGGGATCGGGAGGGTAAAGGGAACGGTTTATCCAGAAACGGAGGCCCGAAAGTTGGGCGACCCGCATCCGGTAACGCTAAGGGTGAAAGAAAGAACAAAACAAAATTAAAGCAGAAAACAACCCAATTATCTGCATCACTCAATGGCCCGATTGGAAAGATTTCAGATCAAAACCGAACGTTTTCTTCAATCCCTACGTCTTTCGATATGAAAAATAATAATGTTGTCAAAGAGGAAGATGAGTATAAATTCTTGGATAATAACACCGAGGAGCCGCTTGATTTTTCACATATGGAAATACCCGATGTTCTCGGTGAGCAAGGGGAGGACATAGGCTCATGGTTGAACATCGATGACGATATATTACAAGACGACGATTTTATGGGGCTTGAGATTCCAATGGATGATTTATCCGATTTGAATATGATGGTCTAATAAGTAATAAAGTTGATAATGTTATGTTGTACAGACATGTCGAGTATACACTGCTTACAGACGAAAGAAACATAACCGCTGGTCTCGAGAAATTCCAGCCTGTGATTGGGCTTCCGAAACCGATTCTTTTCAGAATCCAATCAATACATGTGTGGAAGGATGGATTTCGATGGTATGGATTTTGCCATTTTGGTGATATTTAATATAGTGACTTAGGGTTTGTAAAAATCTTTTTGTTCTCTACCCCGACGCATAACCTAGTTTGTTCCACCACCCACTATATCTTAGGAAACCCGATTTTTGGTTGTAGCATTTAAAGATCAGGGGACAATACCCCTTGTACATACAAGTTATGTTCTCAATAAAATCAGTTCATTCTTAAGTCCATCACAGGCGTATTCGTGTGTGTGTGTGTGTGTGTCATCATCAGGTACAGTAATACTTCTAGTAACGAGAAGCATCGCGGTTCTGGGTGCAATTTGAAGAATTAGATTCCAAGGTATGTAATCTGTAATTCTTTCAGTGCCATAGTTCATAGTTGTCAATAGCGATTGTAGTGATCGCTATAGCGCGCTACGTAGCGTTTAGGTCTCGTGTCGCTATTAGGGTTGTAGCGATGGATAGCGAGAACAGCGCCATTTTTTTTTTGTTTTTAGTATAAATAGCAATTAGTATAGATATAAAATAGCTGGATTTTAGGTTTTTGTTAAATATACATGTAAAATTGCATATATACAAGGGTATTTTGATATAATATACGTATAAATTTTTTGAAATTTCTTTTTCTAGTGTATCGCTATTTATAAATAGCCACCTGTTATTTATCGCTATTCGCTATGTAGCATATAGGTACCCTATCTCTATTTGTCGCTATTCGCCATTAACAACTATGTTCAGTGCAAATAAAGTCTTTACTAATCCATTTCTGTAAATGACCAATAAACTTACCTATCGCTATCGGCTGTGTTATTCTGTTATAATTATTTCACATCTTTCTCGGGACCATGGATTCCATGTTTCTGTTATTGCGGGTAAGTCATCTTGAAGTTTTAGCCGTGTTGTATTTTGACAGTTTCGGTCTTTAGAATATCTGTTCTCACATTATTCTTGGACTTTAGCTCAAATGAGGCTCGCTCAAATGTTTTTGTTTTGCACGGTCTTTTTGATGCTCATATGAAGCTCAAATGTTTTTGTTTTGTGCAGGTTTTTTTTATAGGGACATACGGAGAACGCTGACTTGTTTCACGGGACGCTAAAAACGATCGAAAGTTTCGAATGTGTTTTTTTTTCCGTCTTGGTATGCATTCTTTCATGTGAACATTGTAACTAATCTTGGAATACAGTTACTAAAGTTATATAACTGAAATTATAAAGAAATAGAGACCCTGTTGGCAAAGTTGTATTTCTCAGTATTAATAGAGATTGCAATTCATCTTTACCACCATCTTTACACGTGCATGCCGTTGGAACATGTAGATATAGTATTTAATAATGTTTCGTAGATTTTTTACAAACCTACACATATATGAAACTCACACACACTATTAAATAATATACATACATATGCAAAAACTAAGATTATTAGAAAACACACATGTGCATCTCATCGAGAAATATATCGCCTTTGTATATATGAGAGAATGTGTCCCGCTTGCGGTGTGCATATATAATGTATATATGTGTGGGCGCTTGGGAGACAAAACTGAAATGGTACTAACTTTAACGTTATTTTACTAATTTCGTGAAAATATCGTCAAAAGTGGCGGATGGTTAATCATGCATCATGTGGTGACGTTGATAGCTGAAAGACACAGGGTACATGCACTAATCAGTCTCTGTCCTCTGTCCTGATTGTTCGAGTGTTAATGTGTCTTAGATTCAAGGCTTGATACAAAACTACAATCGAGCCGGGGGAGCGGCTTGGCTTGGGGACCAAATAGCGGGTACAAGTAGAAGAGGTAGAGGTACAAAACACGTGAGTCAGTGCCAGGACCAGGGGGGACAAGATTCCTAAAGATCTCGACACCTAAAAGAAAGAGCGCACTAAATGGGTGAAGTTGGCTTCCCGGATGGTTACTGGTACGGATTCACCTAAACATCTTCCCATTGAATCAAAGCTAAATAAACTACTGCTCAGGTGGCTGAAAAACTATACACTACTTTCACAATCCGCAAGAAAATAAGTTTTTCCAGTATCAATTTGTCTAAAAGGTCAATTGCCTCTCTATGGCCGAGGAGAACTCCTAGTCCATAGTCGAAGCCCAGCTGAAGTTTCTATGATCACTTGCGCAATTGTGCTTTTGCAGTTTTGAGTTTCCTCTTTTTAGGCCGGACTAGGACGGGATAGAAGTAAGGCTGTCTACATCTACCCTTCTCAGACCTACCTTAGCTTTACTATTGGTGGGATCTACTAGTATGATGATGATGATATATGAGAGAATGATTAATTAAATAATTTTATTTTAAATAGATACGTTTTCTGAATTTCTACATATGAATACGTTTTAGGTTTCATTCTTTTTGTTTCACCATTGATTTTAGTAGCCGATTTGTTTGACTCGTTATAAATAAAAATACTTTAAACTAATTCTGCCTTAAAAAGTAATTAAAAAAAAACGACAAACTGCCGGCCAGAAACGGCAATCAAACCAAGAAAGAGAGTCAATTGATGTCACTCCATTATTACTTCTGATAACAATCACTAATCATCATCATTATCATTATCAGGCAGGCAAGCATACTCTTTGTAATTAATCTCATACTCAGAATTTTCATCTATAATTATTTGATTTATCATTCATGTTTTAGTTTTGTTAAGTTAGTTAGTTAGTTAACTGTATCATTATCCTTTCATTGTAATAATCTCTAAATAAAGAGACCTTGTTTTCAGTTATTTAATACACAGAAAATATCATTCCATCACAATTTTTCAGATGCTACTATGGAAGAGGGAAAGGTTCCAAAACATGGCTTTGAATTTGCGAAATCATTTTCGGACGAACTTAGGCCCACGGCTTGCTGTTTCTCAATATTTAAAGGTAGAAAAAACAACCTTTATCATTAATGTTTCCTTTCCTCATAATGTTAAATGACGCAGGACATACAACGAACAATAAAGATCACGACAAAGATATATATGCCCTTATAAACGACTCGGATGATGATTTTCAACAAGGGATTTTTGATAAACCTCTTCCTTGCTTTGGCTGTGGAGTAGGATGGTTTTCGTAAGTATTAATTATTATTTTTTTCTTTTCATTTTCGAACAAGTGAACAGTATTATTAATTAATTCTCATGATTTTGTTACAGGTTTTTAATAGGGTTTGCATTTCCATTGATGTGGTACTATGCTACATTTCTCTATTTTGGAAACTGTTACCAAAGAGACCCTAGGGAACGCGCAGGTCTTGCTGCTTCTGCAATTGCGGTAAGTCCACTTTCTATATCGTCTGTGAGTGAAATAAGCTCTTTTAAGCAGATAACTAATTTTAACATGACCGAACGGGCCAGCGATGCATTGTCTAACATATATACTAAACACAACGTCATTTCGATTGCAGGCAATGGGATTTTCACTTGCGCTGTTGATCATAGCAGCAATTCTTGTATTTTAGGTGCACATTTTGACCCTTTGTAGATATAAGTCAAAGTTTATGGTATCGTCGTTGCTGATGTGGGCCCAAGTGTGGAGGAGCGGGCCATCTTGTATTTGAAGGCTCAAGATCGTGTAACAAAAGGGGCTTCACTAAAATGGCTCTAACTTGGGCTACGGGGGGTCCGTTTTGGGCATGTGACCAGGCGAAACGAACGTGAGAACGAGCTCCATCTTGCTGCAAACTGCGTACGGCGGTTTGGGTCATCGTCCGGGCCAAAAAACGCTTATTTCTATTAGTTATTTACGTTTTTATGTTTTTTGAAGTGTTTTGGGCATTTTGTTTTTGGGCTTGTGTCTGGCCCGTTGTCTTTTTTAGGCCCATTTCGAATTTATGTTTCTATTTATATGTTTCTCTAGTAATGTGAAGAATCAGACTTTAATTTTGAAACTACTCAACTTTTCACTTCAAATTCCGTGCCCTTTGGGTTGAATTTTGGGGTTGGGAAAAGACCTACACGGGTATTCGCAGAATCAACGTGTTTGTTCTTCGTTATCGTATCACGCGCTACATCAGTTGCAGTTGCACAAATTGTTTAACAACATATAATCAAACGTTTTCAAATAAACCGATAAACAAGAATAAGTTATATGTTTATAATACATATTAGACAGATACTTTCATAATTTGAAGTTAAAAACGGACTCCCGTGAGTCCTAAAAAACTTTACTACCTCTATTTGTTCTTTCGTCTTTAGAACAGAACAGATAGAGGACGCGGTGTAAAGTATGAAACGTACCGAAAGTTAAAAAGAAAAGGAATACATTCTACATTAATCTTGGTGTTGGTTCTCTTGCGGCGGAGCCAACACCTCGAGTTTTTTCTTCTCCTTGAGAACCACTTGACGTGGAATAACTTCCACCATAAACTGTCCTCCGTTCCATACAGCTGCCGAAACTTTAAGTATCTGGAAAACAAGGTGCAACTCATACGACAAGAATATTGGGACCGTTAGCGCCATTGTTGCTACTGTGAAAATGGCTTGTAGCAGAATATACATAAACAAACGGTTCTGGTCTCCAAGATACCCGCTTAAACGCCACCACACGTTGTTTGCCTTTTGTGCCTTTTTCGATAGTCCCCTATATTATATCAACACCGTTGATGGTATCAGAAACGATGTTTAATGCATAACCAATTTTAAATAGAGAACTACGATAACCTGTAGGAAGTCATGACTTCAGGATCCTTTAATAAGCGTTGTCGACGAAGAACATCTACTATGAGAAAATACAGAACCTGCCAAAGAACATAAGCAATCAACGGAACCGTGAACAACCATGTGCACAGAAATGATCTATCTTCTCTGTCATGCCATGAATATCCGCTTGCGCCTCCCTCCAGATGCATGGCTTCAAAGAACGCTGGGTCCCACCAGCATATCGTAAAGAACACAACACCTGCAGATAACCATTCTCATAGTTCATAATTTCGTATGGCAGATGTAGGAGTGTTCAAAAAACTCGCGGCTCGCAGCTCGCTCGAAACTCGCTCAAAAAAAGTTCAAAAAAAGTTCGGCTTGAAATTGGCTCGGTTGTAAACGAGCCAGCTCGGTCGGCTCGGTTTGTAAACGAGCCGAGCTCGAGTTTGGCTTGGCTCGGCTCGTGAGCCGACTCGATAAGGTTTACATCATTTTTTTGTCCCACATTGCTCAGAAGACAAAAAACTAAGGGAGTATCTCCCCTATAAAAGAAGGTAAAGACGTCGTACAAAGTGAGCTAACTATTTATACTTGCATATTTAGCCACTTGGTTAAATTAAGTTGCAATTGTGGTCCTTAGTCTATGAAGAGATTCAATTTTAGGGCTTTTTAAGTACTAAATTTGTGGTTCTTTGTTAGTTTGAGCTAGATCGAGCCGAGCTAGCTCGAGTTTTAATCGAGTCGAGCTCGAGCCTCAAATCTCAGCTCGATTTGAAATTCAAGCTCGAGCCGAGCCGGATCGAATTGAGTTCGAGCTGAGCTCGAGCTGGGTCGAGCTCGGTTCGACTCGGCTCGTTTACACCCCGAGGCAGATGAACCATTAAAAGAACTAACTTCAATCCGGTTAACTCACCTGGTAAAAGATGTATCAACACGCTTACAATTTTGTCAACGGAACTAAAAACCAAGCTACATCGCCAAACAATCAATGCCCATGCTAGCGGTCCCTACAAATGTAGCGTATTATTTGTTAGTCATGGTTCTATAACGCGTGTATGTACCCTATATGAGAGAAAATAAATCTACTTGCCTCTGCAAATGAGAAGGTAACCATGAAAAGCTTTTGATTTCTGGGATAGAACAAAAGCATGATCAAGAAGATGGTATTGGCATAGTAGCAGAAATCCTGCATGACACAACAAAAACATTATATGTTCATGTTTGCATCACTTTTCACCCGATTAGATTAATATCGTCACATGTTCATATCTATTTATTCATGAAACATACCAAAAGGTAGTAATGCCATTTCTTGTATCGATAATAAATCCATCGAAGTGGCACGAAGGTGATGTAGAACAAAACATATATGTATCTAACATCCTGTGGCCCTGATCAAGACCAACAGTCGCGAGGGATTAACATAATACAATAACTAAAAGCAATAAAATCCATATTTCATGTACTCACTTGCACCCAAGATAAAACAAAACGCTCCGTATGAGAAGACACCCAGAAAATGAGTTACCTACAAACAAAACCATACAAAAAACATGGTCTAAGCAAATAATAAACCATACAAAAAACGGCGCAGCTTGTTGCCCGTTTACCTGCCACTTGTTTGTAATTTGTTACTTTGGCATTTTAATGAAAATTTCATTCCCAATAGGATAATGAATCATGTTGAAATGCATTATGCGGTTATCATCGTGTGTGTACCTTGGTGATGAAGCTTTCATGTTCCTCAGCACGTTTAGCGATCAACACAGCTTGTTTCGACAATATCTCCTTAGTTTTTTCTTTAGTTTGAGCCACTTTCTATGCAAAAACAAAAAAACAAAAAGGTGTACATGTATTAAATCGTTACAACACAAAACGTATAACAATAAACGAAACTCATACCCTTGATCGATCTTTTAGCCTTTGCTTCACCCTTGAAAATCGTCGTTGGCTATATGAATTGTCTTCTGAATCTTCAGTGGACGACATCTTCGCATCATAACACGTTTACAAATCTATGATTCATACATAGACTGTAATCTTCTATTGTCTGATCGACGAAAGGGAACCGAGGGGGACAATATGTATATGAATGAATTGATAAACACATACAAAAACACATAGAGATCTAATGGGGATGGTAAACTGAAATTTCAATTACAAAGGATATCAGAATCGGTAATATTCTGCATGGATATTAATTATTAACCCTCAATTTATTTGGGTTGTGTTTTATTCTTGTTGTTAAGCGTGAATTCATAACCAAGTTTATTACATCCGTACATTTCACTGTTGACATTTTTTTTTCACATAGTAATATCTTTTGTTGAGTATTTGGCCTAAATGCAGCATTAATATATATCTTAGCTTATGGCTTTATAGCCTAGTGGCATCTTGGGGATGAGATAAGGTTTTGGGACCAATAGGTCCTGGGTTCGATTCCCACAACGTGGTTTTTCTCATGTTTATTGGGTTTCCTCCTGAATTGGTGGAGATGGATATGATCGGGTGGTTCTGCTGGTGGCACGATGATACTCCAGTGGTCTGTCAGTGATCCGAGAAAGTGTATTATACAATTGGCCTTAACGTACGAGCGTACACGATGATAATTCTGCACGTTGTAAACCTTCCGAGTTTGTGAGTTGTGAATCCGCATGTTTGAAACTTTCCGAGTTTGATGAGTCTGAGTTTGTGAGTTGTGAGTCTGCATGTTTGAAACTTTCCGAGTTGATGAGTCCGAGTTTGTGAGTTGTGAGTCCGAATGTTGGAAAATGGTTCCGAGTTTGTGATCCGTCCGGGTTTGGGATCCTTCCGGCTTTATGTTTATGTAACATGGGGTTTACAATTTATAACTTGCGGTTTTTCGTTTTGGCGGATTATAACATCCAGAATGCAAATCGCATACGCATCGTACATTAAGGCCAATTGTACATTAACTAACCCCTATATATATACACACACCTTAAACTACCAATTTACAATATCTAATGTTTTTTTATGGTAAACTAGGTTAGAATCCCATGTATCACACGAATTAAGTAAATATAATGTTATATGCTTAGTAATAAAATAAATACGTCCTAGATAAACTTGTGTATTGCACTAGGTGAATAAACTCATAATGTTATATGCTTAGTAATAAAAATATATGTCATAAATAAAGTTGTATTTTGCACGAGTTGAATAAACCTGTATATTGCATGTAATAAAAAACTTTGAGCTTGATGATATTAAGCTTTTAGTAAAAAGAAATAAGTTTATTTATAAATTTCATAAACAATTTCATATTAAATTCTTTTGATTAATGATATAATAACTATCCCTTATTAAAAAAAGAGTATTCATAATTAGGTTGGAGTGAGAGACGGAGTACCACAAAATAAATAGCCTAGAATGAAACAATGTCCATCATTGTTTTGTTTTATATTGTATAAAGTATAGAATATCTATTATTATTATTATTATTATTATTATTATTATTATTATTATTATTATTATTATTATAAATGAAAATAAGTGTGGAACACGTGTCATGTTTTTAGTGGACATATTATAGAAATGGAGTTATAGAAAAAATATGACTACATATCTACTTGCTTGAATATTGAAAAGAAGCGTGTTATATATGCGGCACGTGTAAAGTTGGTTAATTGGAACTCAAGCAAGTTATTGTTAGTATAGTGACTTACATAAATTATCCAGTACTTTTCTAACAATTATACCTTATATCTTACATAATTAAACTTTTATGTTATGTAGGAAATATAAGGTCAACAAATTTAACTAGAATCATATACCACACAATATCCTTGAAGCACTAATTATTACTTTTAAAATTCTTTCATACATTCCATGCCATTGTATTTTAACATGATTATGAAATTGTTCTTCCTTTATTATTTGAAAGTTAATTAATCGTTATCTTCAATCAATATTCATTATATATTTAAGTAAACTTTTTTAAATATTTTAAAATTCTAATACTTATAAATTTTAAAATGATATTTATAATTGTTTTGGTAGATATCAAGCCATAACCAACTCTACAAAAATATTTAAATAATAAAGCAATAATCACATTCCAAAAATAAATATAATTTGAAAGGTATAGTTTTTTTATTAAATTATATATTTATACTTTTAGCATCCTTTAACAAAATATCAAATAGTGGAGACTTCAAATAAGAAGAAATTACAAATTAAGAATAAAAATAATAAATGGTACAAAGGTAATTTGAACAAATCAGTTAATGAGTATATCATTTATTTTTGTTATTCAAATTAATGAATGTCTAATCATTTAATGAGTCTGTCCTTTAAAATAGTTCTAAATCTTATACAATAAAAACAATCTTACACATGATCCTACATATTCAATTTTTCTTATACCATAAAAACAATGTTTGGGTGTAGGCAACAGAATGTGTAGGACCCCAACACTTTTTCATAAATTTGCGATTCATAATAAAATATGTGTAGGACATTAATATTTTTAAATAATTTTGTTACTCCTAATAAAATTGGTGTAAAACCTAACACATTAATGGTGGTGAAGAAGAAATTATTGTGACGTTAATGAGACTTGAGTAACTCTTGATAATATTTATTAGTATTCTACATCAAATTATCTATCATACCCTTATTAATTAAAGCATTATTATTTAAAAGAGGACAAAAATAATATCATGATATCATACCCTTATTAATTAAAGCTTGTTTTAATGAAGTTCACTTTTCAAAAAAAAAAAAAAAATGATTCATAACCATTGATCACAAAAATATAGGGCCTAAATTATTTTATTTTTCTTCTTGCAAGAACATTCTTCTCAAATGAACCTCCCCATATCAAATAATATAACGAACAGGAAGAATTGTATAATTAATGTATGTAGTTTTGATCATGTAAAGGACAAAAAACGGGGTAAAATTTAGAAATCATGTTATAAGTTTAAAGTGTTCTGTTTAAATCAATCAATTTTTTTTTGTCCTAAACAACAACTCAACTTTCATTCGATGTTTCAATGTTGCATATTTTGTTATATAAATGTTGAAATTTTATAAAACTAAGTAAGACAAATGAAACATAGTCTAAGTTCTACATTGTTCATTTTATGTCAAACTGGAACACAATAATCACTAAAAATAATGAGAATGGGGATTCATATACGTTTTATTTGGTTCACTTATTTGAATTTTTTTAATATTTATAAAAAAATCACAAAACTAAAATATTTAAAAGTTAAAAGTTGTTTTTTCAAAAGCCACAAAACCTGGCTTTTTAAATGATTTTTGAATATAAGGGTGAACGGGTTGCATGCGGCAAAGAGGACGGTGAACCCCTTCACCGCGCGGAGAACACCGCCGCCGCCACTCTTTGTCGCGCGGGGTTGAGGATTTGCGGTGTGTAGTCCCCGCATGCAACATGTGACCGTTGGAAGGTAGCGGCTTCATAGCCGTTTGAATTAAAAAAATATATGTAATGTTTTTTTTTTTTACTTTAATATACTTTTATTTTGTTAAAAATATATTTCATATATTAATTAATAGTTTATAAAAAAAGGAAAAAAAATAGTTACCTCCACCCACTAGTGGTGATTAATCCTTATGTTTTTTTGGACAAGAGGGGAGTTAGAGGGGGGAATTGACATGACAATAGATGATTGGGTGGGTGAAAAGTTTACTCAATCTCATGAGGTGACCACCCCTTTCACCCTAAGGGTGTAAGGGGTGCTCACCTCTTAGGTGAGTCCCCCCTCTTACACGTAACCAACCAGAATAAGCCACGTCAACTCCCCTCTAACACTCCCCTAATACCCCTTTTTGATGGCGGCACTCCCCTATTAGGGGAGTTGGTTTCGAAAGTTGTGCCATCTTCGAAAGTTGGTTTCGAAAGTTTGTCAACGGTCTCCCTCGAAAGTTGTGCCATCTTCACGCGGTGAACCCACACCCAATTCACACCCCCGAATCGGGACCCCGCTTTGATGGCGGCGGTGTTCCCGATTGGGGAAACCTATCACCGAACCACCTCACCGAAGACGCCCCGTACACCCTAAGATTGTGGGGTATGGGGTTTGGGTTGGGGCGTGGGTTGTCTGAAAACGCCTAAGCCACCATCCCGGGTGGGCTTGGGTTGAGGCGTGGCCCAAGGGCCGGGAGTTTGAAGCCGGCCGTGGGGCGGGCTAGCGATCCTATGTGGCCGGCTCCTATTCGCTTTGTTGGCCATGTCATAGCGGGATATTTAAAATTTAAAATTGAACGGTTTGGCCAAGCCACGCCCCAACCCAAGCCCCGCCATACCCCACGAACACGTCATTCACCGGTGGGGGGGCTCGAACTCCACGTGTCAACTCATGCCCTCAACCCAAGCCCCACCATACCCCACATTCTAAAATTACCAATCTAATCTCACCCTTTAAAGTAACAATCAAACATGAAAATTTATCATATTCTTTTAGTCATTTTTCCTACCACAAAAAAGCTAATTCAAACACTTTTTCAAGAACTTCTTTGGAAAAAGTTGCAAGTTAATAAACAATTTTAACAAAAAAAAAAAAAAAACTTTTAAAGTTAAATAAGCAATCCCAATCACCCTCTTGGTGATTTTAAATTGACAAAAGAACGTTAACTAATTTTAATAACACACTTGTTTACTATCGTGTGGAAAGTTACCTCATAATTAAAACTAGGTTTTTTTTTTCAGTCGCGTGTTGTGGTGAAACGGAGCAAATGATAATGTAAAACAAACGTTATTGAAAATGTAACATGCTGTTTAGAAAGTCAAACCGTTAGAATCGGTTCAGTTTATCATCGTATCATTTTACGATAGCAAATAAATAACTTATTTTTTAATAAAACTTATACTAATCGAGGGTAAAAATTAAGCTCAACTACGTACTTAAGTTTTTAGAAAAAAAATGAACGGACATAAGTTATTAAAGAAATATCAAACTAATTGATAAAGTAAAGATAGATTTAAAAAAAGAAAAAAATATTATTAAAAACAAAATAAATGATAAAGGCTATATGGTTTTAGAAAAGGAAAAAATAAAAATACGTTAAAAGCTAAAAGTAAATAGAAAAAATTAAAATATGTTATAAAATATTAAAAAGCTATATATTATTTTAAATTTGAAATTACTATTATGGGCCTTCGAAAACTATATATATAATATAATATTAGATGTAAAACAATGGGTTTTCTCCTATATTTATTGAGTTTCCTTCTTAATTGGTGTATAGATATTATAGAATGATATTCTAGTGGTAAGTTAGTGATCTAAATTTGCGATTAAAAAACAAATGTTCATATGTATTTTTATCGTTTTCATTTAAACCTGAATTTCTATATAAGACGAGTAAAAAACAAAAAACTATGTATTTTTATAATAATAAAAATATACAAAAATCAAGTGTTATAGACAAGGAATCTCTGAGATTGCGGAATTAAGGGGAGGCAATAAAAGTCCCTCACCACCAACACAACACAACCAAACAAACATTAATATTTCTATCTCTCTCACAAAACAAAACCTCCATTCTTCCATCTCAATCAACCCAATTCTGTTGATCCACACATCAACTGATCAAATTCAATTCAATTTCTTCCTC
Source organism: Helianthus annuus (assembly GCF_002127325.2). NCBI lineage: Eukaryota > Viridiplantae > Streptophyta > Magnoliopsida > Asterales > Asteraceae > Helianthus > Helianthus annuus. The sequence goes on along the minus strand of NC_035436.2, from coordinate 203,461,982 downwards.
AAAATGCTTACATGCATTGCTCGTCCGAAGCACCAGCAGCACGATGATGCCGATGAATCAAAGCGTGTTAATAACACTACTGCCATCAAAACAATTACTTCTCAGGTAGGTGGTATCAGGGGCGGATATAGAGTGTAAAGAGGGGTATCCCCCGTTACTCCTTGACGCTCCGGCGGTAGTGTAAATTTTGAAAAAAAAATGACGTTTTTTCGATTTCGTTACCCATTTAGAATTTTTTTATATGAAACGCTGCCCCTATAATGAGTTTCTAGATCCGCCACTGGTGGTACTATTCAATTTCTAAGCCCCACAGACGACGAGGAGAACAAAACCTTTCTTTTTTAAATTAAAAAAAAACTTATATTTATAAAATGCCAAAACAGCAAATTACAAACGAGTAATTTGGCAGGTCAAAACAAAGCCATAAGTTTTTGAACGGGCAACTCATCAGACAATATTTTGACACAGTTTACTTACTCTGTTACGAAACAAGAATTTATATAAATATTGATTTGTTATGAAATTATTCTGTATATCAGGAGCAAAGCTGACAATATTCATGTTTTACGAAATTAGCTTTGTATATAGAATTATTGATTCATGATGAGTAATTATAAAACTGGATGATTAAATTTGTGTGACAGATCAAGGATATGACGCTAAAAGCCTCGGGATCCGCATACCGGAGCTGTAATCCTTGCACAGGAGCCGCAATGATGATGACTCCGCAACAACAAGTGCAAAAGAGTAACGAGATGGAATCGGATTTATCGACATCGGTGTCGGAAAGATTCCGGTGGTCTCACCGGCGAAACGGGAGCAAAAACTCAAGCTCGGGTCGGGTTTGGGGGAAGGAAATGGAGGCCCGACTGAAGGGGATATCGATGGGAGGAGGAGAAGGATCGGTTGGGACGTTGTCGGCTTCAGCCAGTGGTCGGAGACCCGACCCGATTGTACTTGAAGAGGAGAATGAACCCAAAGAATGGGTTGCTCAGGTGGAACCGGGTGTACTCATCACTTTTGTGTCTTTGCCACGTGGCGGTAATGATCTTAAGCGAATCCGGTTCAGGTAATTACCTTACTCTTTCTAAACGGTATTTTTATCATATCAGTATCATAATGCCCCTTCATAAAATGTGTAATAGTTAAATAAAGTTAATTATCTTAGAAGTTAGAACATCCTTAAATTTACAAAATATAATTATCTTGTTTAAAATAGATTAAACAATTAAAAATGTAACTTTTCAATATTCATAATATAATTGTTTTACTCTCAGAAAATGTGAACATACATGACCTACCATGTGAACATGAGTGATCTGATTTTATAACAAAATAAATATATATGATTACATTGAGGTTCATTTTCAAGTTTGTCTATAAATATAGTTCCTCATTATGAGTCATAAGGGTAGATAGTTCCTACAGAAATAATATAAGTTTAATGAGATTAAACCAATGTTATTGTTTCGCCTAATTTGGTGTGTTTTGTTAGTTAGTTAGGCTTTCTACAATAGAATAAAGAACCTTGAGTTTGTATCTAATCATTGGAAATTATCAAAATATTAAAGATAAATCAATAAATGGGCTTTAGTATTCTGTTATTAGTTATAATAATAATTTATAGAAAAAATGAGTGAGAGGAGATAAATAGTGTTTTTTAAGGTTTTAAGAGAGGGGAAAAAGAAATAGATGAGATTTTTATAAGGCTTTCTTTATAAAATTTCCTTTACTTTTAATACTTAACACTGTGTTCCAGAGTTTACTAACCGATGGAAAGGAAAGGAAACAAAAAGAAAGTAAAAATATTTTGTGTTCCAGAGTTTCATTTAAGGAAGGAAAATAAAGGAAAATAAAACATGTCGTGTTCCCGAGTTTCATTTAAGGAAGGAAAAGAAAGGAAGTGACAGGAAGACTAGGCTAAATTCTTTAATTTTTCTTTCCTTCCGATTTGGGAGGAAACGGTGGGAAAGACATCTTTTTTTTTTCCTTTCTCGTCCTTTCCTTTCTCACTTTTGCTTTCTTTTCTTATCCCTTATTAAGTTAACTCGGGAACAGAGCGTAAAAGTGAAGGGAAGGAAAGACTATAACTTTTTATGATGACAAAAATCCTCTATGTTTATAAACCTTAAAAAATCATACTTTTTAAATGACAGAAAGAAATTTAAAAAAAAAAAAAAATCAGATTTTCTTTCATCTCTTTTCAATTGGTGACCATGGAAATCGAATCCTTCTTCATCTCTTTTTTCTTAAATGGTCTAGTGGATGTCTCGAGAGTGCCCATAATTGATTTTGTTTGCCGTTAAAAAAAAAACTCGAGAAAGCAACGTAAAAGTATCATCCTTTTTGAGTCTAAAAAAATATTTGTTTGTGAAAGAACTAATTATATATTTTTATCCATTAAATATGGGATAAAATGCATTTTTATATATTTTTTTTTTGTCATGAGAATAGTTTTTTTTAACCTTTTGTTGTGAAAAGACTTGAGAGTCATGCGCCTTAAATTCGAATTTTCTTTTGCCAGTTGCTAATTTTGTTTTTTCTCCTTCTAGAATTGTTATACTACATGAACAAGTGATGATTTCTTTGGTAGGTGACACAATCATCAAAATCATTATTTTCTTTGAAATAGACCTCAGCATGCAAAAAAAAAAGTCATTTGCAATTATAAGAGAAACCCATCAAAGTTTTTTTATTTATCTCCTATTCAAAGAAAGACTTTGAAACTCCTGATGGCCTTACATATGTGTGGGTACCCACTAGCATAATAGTTTATTTCACAAACCTTTTATTCATAAAACTTATAAAATAATATAATCAAGTGTCTTCATGCATATTCTTTAATATATAAAAAATAGCAAAGTAAATTTAAAACATGATCTTTCATTGAATATAATCAAGAAAATGTTTATTCTATGTATCAACTTGACCTTGATTTCTAAGCAAAAGTTGATAATATTAGAGTAAAATGTTAAAATGGTCCCTAAGTTTAGACCACTTTTGTCACTTCATTCCAAAAAGGAAATCTTTTGTATTTAGGTTCCTGAGGTTTTATTTTTGTTGACATTTTCATCCAATTGGCAAACTGAGTTAAAATTTTCTGTTAACTTCTCCCCCTATTGTTGGTTTCCTCATTTAAATGAAGGGTATAATAGTTATTTTATGCTATAATATATTTTAATGAAATGAGGAAAACAACAAAAAAAAGGGAGAAGTTAACAGAAAATTCTAACTCAGTTTGTCAATGGATGAAAATTACAACAAAAATGAAACCTCAAGATCTAGATACAAAAAGTTTCATTTTTAGACTGAAGTAGCAAAATTATTCTAAACTCAAGGAACTCGTACTACAAACATCATAATGAAGAAGGCCCCGCAAGAAAATAGCACTCCAATCTATTATGTAAAAAAGTCCAAAATTTGTAACACATTTACTCATTACCGGGCCCATGTTTAAAATTTTTGTATTCTGGGTATGCTTTTTCACTAAAATGCTGCTGCCTTGTCGGAGAACGGTCTGCTTTCAACTTTTTTATATACTTTGTCCCACCTATATTCATATGGTTTGTCATTTTGTCATGGTCAAGATGACAACAATGAGAAACATGTCTTGCCACTTTTAAACTCATCTAACTTCAATTTGAAGACTTAAGGAACAACAAATGTCTCTAGGTTCCAGTCCAACTAGGATAAAAGAACATAGCATGGCCCCCTTAGTCATAACTCATAACGATTTTTCGTGGTTTTTGTAAAGAAAAATATACGATTTTGATATATTGTATCTACTGATCATTGGATTTTCGTTTAGATTGTTGGAAATCAGGCCCTTGAACGAACACGCAAACACCAGATGTACCAACTTGTTCGACTCTTTTATTATTTATCAATCAAAGCAAACGAATACAATAACCCTAACCATCTATTTATACTAAAACTCAATCTAGTCCTAACACAACTAGAGACACCATAATTATCTATAACATGTTTTGATATTTATCTTCTTGATTCAAGATTAATGTCTTCATATATGTCGAGTTTGTGGGCCCGGTGATTTATCTTTTAATTGATCATCTGATACATGATTTCAAAATAGTTGAATTTGCAAAGGTCATGGGTGAAACATTGACCAGCAATTTCTTTTTTATCATGAAATGATGGATTTCTTGCTTTTCTATACCACTTGATTGTGGGCTGCTTTATTAGTATCATTTTCCCACTAATCCATCTCTATTTAGTTTAGTTGCTGTTTAACAAAATATTATTTAATGAAATTGCCTATCCAGTGTGATGCAATGAAAACTACTATTATAGAATTATTTATTTATATATTGTCACAAGATTTGATATTATAGGAGCAATGTTTCTCTTAGTCAACAATAGTGGTTAGGTTTTTGTTTTTCTTTATTTTAGTGGAATACATGACCCAAATAAAATATGGCCTAAACTACAAGTCTATCATGATGCTTTCGATTTAATACAATCCTTAGAGATAGTGACCTGAGGCCTAATTTAGCCTTACTCCTTAAGGTACCTTTTAGGCTTTATGGTAGTGTTGTCTTGAAGGCCACATAACCTTTAGTGCCTAACAAACATACAACTCATGCCTAGACTTATTTTACTTAAAATAATAAAAGAGTACCATAATCATTGTTATGATAGCAAATGGCTAGAGTTTCAACCAAAATAATTTATAACCGAAAATGGAAAAATTTAGTGTAAACCTTATATGATTTGGAAAAAAAATAGTGAAAATCTAGCAAAGGGAACCCCCAGAAAAAAAAATCCTGGATCCGCCATTGACGACTTGTGGTTTTTGTTTTCGGTTAGCCGAGAGATGTTTAATAAGTGGCAAGCTCAAAAATGGTGGCAAGAGAATTACGACAAAGTAATGGAACTATACAATGTCCAAAGATTAAACCGACAGGCGTTTCCCCTTCCAACAACTCCAAGATCCGAAGATGAGGTGGGGAAAACATAATTATGATCATATTCCTATCAGGGCTGGCCCAGAGCAAGTGCCGGGTGGGTGACCGCTCTGGGCCCAAATCAAAATACGACCCAAATTTTTTTTTACATTATATATATATATATATATATATATATATATATATTTAAAAAAATCTGTATGTTAAAAAAAACTTAAAGGGCCTGGATTTATGAATCAAAAACGTTAAAGCCCAACTATTTAGAAGCCCAACTGTTTTTGCCAATTAAATTCAGAAGACCAACTGTTTTAGTGCGAAAAGGACCCAATTTTTTTTTATCTCGCATACGGCCAATTTTTTTTTTTTTTTTTTTTTGTGATTTTCGGAGACGGCCCTGATTCTTTTTTTTTTTTAATTCCTATGTTGATAATGAGGTTATTGGTTTAACAGGGTAGCATGAAATTTGAATGTAATGGGGATAGTCCAATAACACCACCTTTGAATAAAGAAAGGCTACCTAGAACCTTATACCGCCCCATGGGAACAGGATACTCATCCTCAGATTCCCTTGACCACCAAAGCTCGATAGTGGCTCGGTCCAACCGAGACTCATCTGGTCTAACGGCTACACCAAAACTATCAAGTATTAGTGGGACTAAGACGGAAACATCATCCGTGGATGCTTCTATAAGAACAAGCTCATCACGTGAGGCTGACCGGTCAGGAGAGCTATCAATCAGTAATGTTAGTGACACTGAGAACGAGTGGGTGGAACAAGACGAGCCAGGAGTGTACATCACAATTAAAGCACTTCCAGGTGGCTTGAGGGAACTCAAACGCGTTAGATTCAGGTTTGTATACATAACTTTGATTTAGTTTTAACTTCATTTTTTTTATTAAAAGATTAGCAAATAACTATAGAATTAAATGAAATGCAGCCGAGAACAATTTGGGGAGGTGCATGCGAGACTATGGTGGGAAGAGAATCGCGCAAGGATCCACAAACAATACTTGTGATGGTGAAAACATGCGAAGTCGAATTCAACAAAATGTTGAATGTTGTTGTTGGTACAAGTGGTTGGTTGGTAAGTTCAAACAATGGATGTAAGTTTGAAGAGTTCTTTTTTTATTTTTGACAGTGTATTAAGTAAAAATGCAGAAGCCATATATGTTTTTTAATATATATTAATTACTATTGTGGGAGGACAAAAATGGTGTTTTCAAGTGGGAATCAAGTTGGTTGGTATATTGTTTCTGAAATTTCAACTCGATTTAGTATTGGCATAACTATATCTATATCTATATCGATAACTATCCACCACTGTCTCCATCCGAGTCTAAAACTAACAATAAGTTCGATTGTTGTTTACTTAAACACAACCACCCCTTCCTTTTGATAAACAAAAGTTTTATCCATCTCATTTTAATTACAAATCGGCTGTAACATCCGCCTAAAAACGGATCCTAACACCTGAACCGTTTGTAAACCAGACTCGAATTTCGTAATAAATAAAGTTGTGGTTTTTAAATATTACTTAGCTATTTATTTATCCATTACTAATTGCTAATTAGTTATGTATTAACCATCTTTAATTGCTAATTGTATATAAGAGCTAACAATGCACCACCATTCCCTTTTATTTCTAAACAACACATGTACAAACTACATCCCAACCCAAATAATATCCCAACCCAACCCAACCCAAATAATATCCCAACCCAACCCAAATAATATCCCAACCCAAACAACACCCCTCTTTATATGACAAGACAATTTATGAAGGTAAATTGAAGATATGTGAATCTATGAAACATAGCCATTAGGGGAGGGGGTGGTTCACTAGTGATAGAAATTATCACTCACAAGCACCAATCAAGTTCCGTCATGTCATCGACCATTTTTCCATCATTCACAATCTTTTTTAGTGGGGGTGGTCATCACTTATCACCACACCCAACAATTTCCCCCCAACCAACAATTCCACTCACAAAAATAAATCATCATGCGTTGTACAAATAACGAAAATCGATTTCGTTGAACTCATCACGCGTTATACTTGTTGCCGGCGGTGGACATTAACGCTTTATAATATGTTCCCGTGATACTATCACGTACGAGCCCGGGTGCTCTAAGATAAATTTCTTTTGATTTATTTAGTTACCTCCTACATACCAATCAATCACACTATAAATCATATGAATTTATTTTCTTTTGTGTACGTTTTGTTATTTTCAGTTTTTACCTTTTTATTATTTTTATATTAATTCTTGTGATATGGTTTTTAAAAAGTCCTGTTATAAAAATGAATTGGTTTATTTATCCTTACGTTTTCCCCTTTATTTCTGTTTCCATCTTTTATATTTTGTTGGTTTTATTCTTAATTTTTTTTTTATTTTGTTATAAATCTTCATATCCAACTTAAGATAAATGCATTTAGGCTGGACGCCGTCCCCCTCTCCATGCCCCCCCCCCCCTCGCCGTCCAGTCATCGTCCTCTCCGTCGGAATTTCGACGTCCAAGACGGAGCAAAACATGTGGGCCCCCTCTTTCTTCTCGGCGCCGCTCCGTCACCCCATCCCGCCACCCCCGTCGCCGTCCATCCCTCCGTCACCATACCGTTCAGCCTTACATATAAAAAAATACAAACATATATATACCAAAAACTAAACTAACTTAAGATAAATGCATTTACATATCTATATACCAAAATATACCACCATCTGAGTCTAAAATAAACAATAAGATCCATTGACAAACATCTACTTTAAATCAACAGGCTCAACATCTGATCGGAATGAGAAGATCTGATAAGGAGTGTCCTTTAATACCACCTTCTTGATCATGTTATTGCCTTGTTTAAACCTGTAAAACAGGAATGTCTCGCAATCAACCATAACACTTGTTTCGGAATCATATAACGCCTTGAGCGACTCCCTTTTGCTTTCACTTTCAGCATCAGCTTCTTTCACCCACAATCCATCCTTCCTAAGTACCCAAATCTCCCAACAACCTGCTGCATCCGGTGGCTTACAAGCCAACCCTAATCGTCCGTTGTACTTTACGAGCTCTACTGATGTCCTTGATTCATCATACGGAATAGGAGACGAAAAGACTTCCCATTTTTCATTTTCAGAATACGCGTCGAATTTTAAGATGTTATTATTTGTTAACAACATGTATATGGAACCATTGTTGGTGACTGGTTGTGGGTTGGTCAAGAAAACACAATAATCCAACGTTACATGCTTAAGTGATCGCCATTTCCACTTCATCGAGTCGAATATGTCACAACGATACGCTGTGTAGAACTTTCTCCACCGTTTCAAAGGACTGTAACAAATTAGAAAAATAAACGTTAGTCACATACGACATATTATAACTTTTATACATAGTTAAAAAAACAAGGATGAAACAATCAGTCACCCGAGGCGGATCCAGCCCACATTTGTGGGTTCCCAGAAACCCAGTGCATTTGGAAAACATGGAAAAACCCTTATAGAATTTAGAAAATAATAGTAATAATTAAAGAGAATTTACCAAAAAAAGTCAATAGAATAAAATCCTGGATCCGCTCAGTTAGTGGCGGATCTTGACCTAAAACTCAGCATGGGCCGATGTTTTTTAGAGATAAAATCAGCATGGGCCGAACCAATACACATTTAAAAAAATTCTCGAAAACCTGAAATTTAACACTACTAGGCGAAAAAACCGCACGGGCCGAGGCCCAGTCCGACCTCCTCTAAGCTCCTCCCCTGCTCAGTCACATTCTTGAAGCATCAACCATGCATAACACTTAAGTTTTGACTTTTGACATCTTGTTAATTATATTAAGTTGGTGAGTGTTTCTAAAAACCTTAAACCCTAAACCCTATAGATGGGAGGAGAGAGATCGAGACTTACCGTTGTTCAGAAAATCGGATGATCATGTAATGTAGCGGCTTCAAACCCATGACCACAATCGCAAACTTCTGATCCGTATGGTTTCCTTTGGGCGTCGGCAAAGTCAAAACCTGTTTAGTTGAAGGTTTACAAACATGGTACAAATATTTCCTACAATTCATAGGATCTTGAATCTTGAACACCATGATTCCTTGCTCCGATGTCGCAAGAACTTGAGCATTACGCGGTAGAAAAGCGAGATCAAGACTGTTGGAATCAGGTGAGGGTGCAAACTGTTGGATGTTTATACACCCTCTTCTCATATTTTGTATGAGAAAACCGGATATGATCTTGTTTCTTTTCTTGTATAGATCGAAAAGATACGATTCGTATGTGAGCGCATTGAGTTCTTTGCTCGCGCAACGCATGACGCCGAGGGTTTTTAACGATGTTCGGGACATTATCTCCATGATCATCTCGGAAGAAAGCTTTGAATCCATTCGTGAAAATTATGGTTTTAACGAACGGAGGTTTGGAGAGATTTATGAGAAAGATTGCTGTGTTAATTTGAAGAGGTACGTAAATATGAATGGGTGTGGGGTCACTCATATATATATAGGGGAAATATGGCCTTGGGAGCCAAGTTATTTACCTTTTCATATACCGTTAGGTTTCCATTTGAAATTTGAGTTTTTTTTTATAGGGAAATTGGCCTGTAATAATTCCACCTAGACCTTATTGGCCATTAATAATCCCACCTCAGAATATTCCCTCCATCAGTCCCACCTTTCACATATTTTTCCTACAATGGTCCCTCGTTAAAAAAACTTAACGGAGTTAAGCTTTTTTCCAAATTACAAACAGATTTTTTAGGGCTTTTGATTAGAACGACGATACGAGTCCATTGATGTAAAAGTTGCCTCGAAACGGTGCTCCAAACGATGAAAACGGCGCTTCAATTCGGGTGTTTAAATTTCCAATTAACCAAAATCAAATCACTTGGAGCACCATTTCGAAGTAAGTTGTACATCAATGGATTCGTATCATCGTTCTGATCAAAAGCCCTAAAAAATTTGTTTGTAATTTGGAAAAAAGTTTAACTCCGTTAAGTTTTTTTAACGGGGGACCATTGTAGGAAAAATAGGTGAAAGGTGGGACTGGTGGGGGGAATATTCTGAGGTGGGATTATTAATGGCCAATAAGGTCTAGATGGGAGTATTACAGGCCAATTCCCCTTTTTTATATATACTTAGGTTTTTTTCTTCTTAACTTTATACTTTAAATACAATGTTATTTCCTTAATTAGTTTGTAATATGCGGAACTATTGGAGATAATGATAAAAAAAAAAATCTATCTTTATATTGGATTACAATTAATGGAGAAGTATAAGGGAAAGATTTTGGATAATCTGGATAAAAAAAAGTTATAGGTTATTAAATATATAACTAGATAATATAAAATATAATGTATAACTTACTTATTTAAGTTGAATAGTATTGATAATTTGATATAAATATAGAATGATACGCAAACATTTAATTCGAAGTTTTTATAAGAATAATTTTTCAACTTCAAAGTTTATCTACTGTATTTAGTTTTTATTTTTATTTTGAAGAGCACTTCCTATTTTTATCAACTGTTATATCAAGACTCTTTTTTCTTTCAGTTTTTTAGAATGACGACCCACTATTATTTGGGGGCTGACAACACATGTTTAATTAGGTTAAACACATTATACAGGATACAACATGATTAACACAAGTACCAAACATGAATACAACTTATTTAACTAAATTTGTCATTTACTTGAATACAAACACGGACATATTCAAAGAAAGGGTTACACGACATGACCCATTTAATATGATTAAGTATAATATGTTCGTTAACATGAGTGACAAGGCCCAACCCGGCCCATTCAACACAGTTGACAAATAAAGAGATAAAATAAAAGTCACCAAAAATTACAATCCATAATACTCGTTAAGGACAATTCGTAACATATAATCCATAATACCCGTTAAGAACAATTCGTAACATATATGAAGCAAAAACCCATAAAGTATATTTTGTTACAAATTCATAAAGAACATTACGTAACACACTTTATAAAAACAAAACATAATAGACCTCTTAGATCTGGTGTTCTGTGAGAGTTTTATTATCTTTTATATGTGATTGTGATGGTAGTGTTATGTTGTGGTCAGGGGCGGACCTACATAGTGGTCAGGGTGGGCGGCCGCACCCCTTGAAAAAAAATTAGTGTATATTTTAGGCAAAAAACCCGACCGCACCCTTTGAAAATATGGTTGAACACCTCATCCGCACCCCCAGCAAATAATTTCTGGGTCCGCCACTGGTTGTGGTTGGGTGGTCGTGGTTTTTGTGATGGTGTATGGGTTCTAGGTAAGAGAAAGTAAAGAGATATCGAGAGAGAAAGTATATATGGTTTATTATAATCTCTTTGTTTTTTATATAACTTGAATATAATGTATAGTGGGGATTTTCGTTGTTTATGAGTAAACTAGATAGGGTGAACTAACTAAATTGGCCATCTCGTGGACAGCACATGATAAGGATTTAACGTTAAAAAAGAATAGAGTTAACAAATTGTGCTACAATGGCAAGTTTTTTAAAACCACAATGTTATTTTGACAAAAAAAAAATTAAATAGTAAAACATCATAATACCAAACGCCAGAGACACAAAAAATAAAACGTGTTAATGAGTATTACATAAATAAAGAAGTTGTATTTATAAACAAAAAACCTCAAAATTCATCTTTTCTTTAAAGATCACATTTTTTTAGAACGACTATCAAGACATCACCCATTGGACGGTTAGGACTGGGCAGCAACAGGCCTGACTGTGAGGCCAGCCCCGAATCGAAACCCACTGGGTTTCTCCACGGAGAGACATAACACCGGCTTACCGGACCTCTCCGTGTCCCCACAAAAAACCATACCACTAACTGACACTTGACAGACGATGTGCCGCCACAAGAACCGAGACTCTCGGTAAGAAACGAAAACACACCCCCATGAGATCATGAAAATAGAGGCCCAATGGTCTTTTAACTAACAAAGCCCAGTTGACATAAAACTTTTGGTGACGCATTAGCAAGATATTAGATTATCTTCCTCCTCCGATCCCATCCCACAAACCGATCGATCCAAAATCCTGTAACCACTTAACACTTTGAGGAACCTTTTCAGGGTTTACTGTTTCTTGATCGCAATGAGTTTCTTGTTCGGGAAGAAAAAGACGCCCGCAGGTACCACTTTTCAATCCATATCCTAGATTTTAACTGCTTTGATTGGCGATCAGTCAGGTCTGTAGGTTGATCTGTGTGTTTCTGATTGTGATTTGTTACATGGGTGTTGATGATTAATATAAAGTCTGTAAATTTATTTGATGTTTGTTGAATATAGAGTTATGAGTTGAAAGTGGTAATTAGATGAATATGTTAAACATATAAGTTAGTTTGATTTGAATTGATTTGATACAAATTGTGGATTTGATCTATGGATTGGTTGACAAAAAAACCCGTTGGGACCCGATGACCCGACCCGGCAAAAAACCGGGTTGGGTCCAACCCGGCCCGGCGGTTTGGTACAGGCTTGGAATTTTTGTGCTAGAATCGGTTCCAACCCAAACCGGTTTGAACGGGTCTAAGAAAGTTGATAAAAAAACAGCTTAAATGCTAAAACCAGTTTTGAACCCGATCCAAATCGGTTTGGATGGGTTGGGGTTTTCAACCCTAAAACCGGGTTTTGTAGTTTGTACACATTTAATCTAGAGTTAAATGTCATTTTAGTCCCTGTGGTTTGGGCCATTTTGCCAGTTTAGTCCTAAGGTTTGAAACGTTGCCATTTTAGTTCAAATAGTTTTAAACGTTGCCATTTTAGTCCACTGGGTTAACTCCATTCCTTTATTTTGTTAACTAAAAGGGCATTTCGGTCATTTTAAATGTAATTCTGTGTAATTCTGTTAACTAGAAGGGCAATTCGACCACATAAAATGATCGAATTACCCTTCTAGCTAACATAAAAAATGGACGGAGTTAACCCAGTGGACTGAAATGGCAATGCTTGAAACTATTTAGACGAAAATGGCAACGTTTCAAACCTTTGGACTAAACTGGCAAAATGGCCCAAACCACATGGACTAAAATGGCATTTAACTCTTTAATCTATGTCATGATTGTTTTGGCAAAAGTCTTGTTTGTTAATATGTGTTGGCGCTCGCAGAGTTGTTGCGGGAGAACAAGCGAATGCTTGATAAATCTATCAGAGACATAGAACGGGAGAGGCAAGGTTTGCAGACACAAGAGAAAAAACTGATTGCAGAGATCAAGAAAAGTGCCAAACAAGGCCAAATGGTATATAGAATTTATATTCCTTCGCTTAATCATCAGTATTTTCGAGTTTTAAATCACGGGTTTTAGTAAATTTGGAATTTTGATTATCCAGGGAGCTGTTAAGGTGATGGCAAAAGATCTCATTAGAACACGACATCAGATCGAGAAGTTTTACAAGCTTAAGTCCCAACTGCAGGGTGTTTCACTTAGAATCCAGGTATGGTTTTCCTTCCGTTGACTTTTTGTTTTGAATATTTGTAAGCTTCGAGTCGGGGGGGTCTCACTGTAAGCAGCCTCTCTATTTCTACGGGGTAGAGGTAAGGCTGTCTACATCTTAACCTCCTCAGACCCTACCTTAGCTTTGCTATTGGTGGGACTTACTGAGTACGATGATGAAAAGCCGAGCCGAGCCCGAGCTCGACCAGGCTCGAGCTCGTTTAACATATGAAAGCTCGAGCTCGAGCCCGGCTCGATTCGAGCTTTATTTCTGAAGCTCGAGCTCGACTCGAAGGTAATTTTTCAAGCTCGAGCTCGGCTCGGGCTCGACTCGTAGTATTTTTTTAATTAATTTATATTACTTATAATTATTATTATACATATAATTTAGTTATTTTTTATATTTATATAAATGGTAATTATTATATAAATATATGTTTAATATATTAATAAAAAAATATATAAATAGAAAGCTCGATTAGGCTCGCGAGCCGGCTCGAGCTCGAGAAGCGAAGCTCGGGCTCGGGCTCGTTTACTAAACGAGCTTGTTTTTAGGCTCGGGCTCGAGCTCGTTTAAGCTCGGCTCGTTCGAGCTTTTTTTCGAGCCGAGCTCGAGTAGCTCGCGAGTAGCTCGGCTCGTTTGCACCCCTAATGATGATGATGATTCTATTTGAAAGCTAACATCTTTTTAGACGTTAAAATCAACGCAAGCGATGGGTGAGGCGATGAAAGGTGTGACGAAGGCTATGGGACAGATGAACCGACAGATGAACTTGCCATCCTTGCAAAAGATAATGCAAGAATTCGAGAGACAAAACGAGAAAATGGAAATGGTAAGTGAGGTGATGGGCGACGCCATTGACGATGCGTTAGAAGGAGATGAAGAAGAAGATGAAACAGAAGAGCTCGTGAATCAGGTTCTTGATGAGATTGGAATCGACATTAATCAAGAGGTAATCAACTACTAATCGAGTTAATTACTGTTTTCGTCCCTGTGGTTTGTCAAAAATCACTATTTCAGTCCATTAGTTTAAAAATTGCGATTTCAGTACCTGTGGTTTCACTTTCGTAACCATTTCAGTCCACCTTGTAACCATTTCAGTCCCTGTACTTACAGAATAAATGGATTGAAATGGTTACGAAAGTGAAACTACAGGGACTGAAATGGTTACGAAAGTGAAACCACAAGGACTAAAATCGCAATTTTTAAACTAATGGACTGAAATAGTGATTTTTGACAAACCACAGGGACGAAAACAGTAATTAACTCTCAACTAATCATTAACTTTCGTATTAAGAGTAGTCTGTCAATAAGATTAATTATTTTGTTAATAATTTGAACGTGCAGCTATTGAACGCCCCATCAGGGGCTGTCGCCGCACCTGCTGCAAAGAATAAGGTGGCACAGGCTGAAGCGTCTGCGACTGATGACGGTGGGATAGACAGTGATCTACAAGCTAGGTTAGATAATTTGAGAAAAATGTAAGATACATGTGTACATTATTTACTTACTTTGTATGGGCTTTTGTGAAGAATTTGTGAACTCGTTGGGTCGGGTATAGCTGATCTCAATAACAAACTACTTGTAGATTTTGTTCGCTATATACGTCGTAGCGTCTGCTTCTATTTGATTAAATACTATATATGATTGTGGTTGGATGAAATGGTCGAAGAAATGGCGCGTTACTTTGTGGTTCTAGTAACATTTTAGTATGCTTGGTTTGAACCAAAATACACAAGTTTTATCTTCTTATTATGTCAGTTGTTTTAGTTTAAGTGTATTTTTATAACATGTTATGTATAAAATTACTTTTTAGTGTTTTTTTACAAATTTCGCATTGCATACGTGATGCGCTCGCATCGCGCATCAAATTTTGAGAAAACACATCGGAGCACATCACGTAATATAAAACCAAGGTGGCGCCAGCAAAAACCGGTAGATGTTGACGACAGTGACGTGATTGTTTAGTTGCTTAGAAGACTGTCATAATTTCCAATTCCTTTGTTAGAGCATAAACAACAAGAAGTCCGGAGGGGTGGTCCGCTCGCCAAACCACCTCAAATGGACCACGCCTTGTTGGAGGAGGGCTGACTAGGCGGTCTAGATGAGTGCTGGTCCGCTCAAGTGGACCGGTGTTATGTGGGTCCCGCCTCCTTTCAAGTTTTTAAAATTTTTAACTTTTGAATGGTAACTTGAAACTTAAAAAAAATCAATAAGTATCAACCAGAAAACCTACACCAAATTCACACCAACATAAAAAATTTCAAAATTTTATGAATTCAGGTTTGTAAATTTATTCTTTCATGATATTTTTAAAAAATTTCTAAATAACGAAAATTAAATAAATATGTTGATCAAAAATTAGTTTATACAAAATATATAAAGATTAAATAAAATGAGAAAGTAGACGATGAGGTGGAGGTTTGGAGTGGTTTATTAGGCTATGGGGTGTGGGATAAAGCCCCTAGGGGCTTTATCAGGACACGTCAGCGCCACCTAGGATCCACATCAGCCAGGGGGTTTTATCACGCCTTCTCTTAACTTGCAGGGTGTGGAATAACGCCCTCTATTAAACAAGATTAAAAAAAATGTCATCGGATGAAATGATGTGGGCCCCACCTGCCCCCTCCCTACTTCCTCGTTATCATGATAAAGCCCCATCAATGGCGCCCTGGTTTAACTAGCATGGAGTGGGTGGTGGCGCCGAGGGGGGCACGATGGCGCCCTCCATACCCTCCGGCCTTATTGAAGGAGAAAATGGAGGTTTGGTGCTAGATGGACCGGGTCCACTATTCTAGATGCTTTTGGATTCAGATTCCTTCAAATCAAAAAGCATCAAATTTATATTCCAGATGTAATTCTTTAATGTTCCAATTCTTTTCACAAAATCCAATTCCTAAAAAGAAAAAGGTGAATTGGATTTAAATAATCCCAACTCACTGTTATTGGCCAATAATAATCCCAACTTATTTAATCATCAATAATAATCCGAACTATTCACTTTTGTTTATAAAATACTCCTAGTTAAAAAAACACTAACTAGGTTAAAAAATTGCTGACGTGGCAGGTGATGTGGCATGCCACGTCAGCAAATTTGCTGACGTGGCAGTTGATGTGGCATTTTTTTGATGACGTGGCGGGTGACGTGGCTGTCTACGTGGCATTTTTGATGACATGGCAACTGATGTGGCAGGTGACATGGCATGCCACATCAGCAATTTTTTAACCTAGTTAGTGTTTTTTTAACTGGGAGTATTTTACAAACAAAAGTGAATAGTTCGGATTATTATTGGTGATTAAATGAGTTGGGATTATTATTGGCCAATAACAGTGAGTTGGGATTATTTAAATCCAATTTGCCAAAGAAAAATCCAAACCAGACCCAGGCTTAGATAACAAAACAAATTCACTATTAATTTGAATAATACAGATTTAAAGATTTTACAACTAGTAAAAAGTGGATGAGCTTCCATTGAAGAAATCTATGATTCCTTCAGTGGCATACACAAATGACAGTTTATTCTTATTAAATTTCAATACTAAATTAGCTTGTTCTTCTGTCAATAATCAGTAGGTAATTTTTTTTAATTATTGTTTTCGTCCCTGTGGTTTGTCAAAAATCACTATTTCAGTCCATTAGTTTAAAAATTGCGATTTCAGTCCCTGTGGTTTCACTTTCGTAACCATTTCAGTCCACCTCGTAACCATTTCCGTCCCTGTACTTAACAGAATAATGGATTGAAATGGTTACGAAAGTGAAACCACAGGTAATGAAATGGTTACGAAAGTGAAACCACAAGGACCAAAATTGTAACTTTTAAACTAATGGACTGAAATAGTGATTTTTGACAAACTATAGGGACGAAAAGAGTAATTAACTCTTTTTTTCACTATTGCTGAATCACCCTTTACACATATTGCTGAATCAATGAGAAATTCAAGTATGTTGATGAGTCATAACACAAATCTGAAAAAGCCAACAATAATGAAAAAAAAAAAAAAATTGAGCACTTTTTATATCATACTTTTTATAAACAACCGGATACAAAGCATAACCAGTTGACATCCTATGATTTCTGAATAAAACATAAACAGACCCCTAACACCATAAACAACTATCTTCAGTTTCAGATGCTATCTTAACATAACCAGACCTAATGCTCATCCACCTCATTCCCTTTGTTACCCGCGTCCTGCAAATCCGAGAGCGACAGGGATCTCCACGGCGAGCTCATGTACATTCTAGGTGACGACGACAATTCATTCGTCGACGACTTCCTATTGTTACACGGCAACGGCGGGAGCGCTCGACCCGCCATAGACCCGAGAGCACTTTGGTCAGCGCTCTCATGCCCGTTTCTGGCAAGCTTCTTTGCTACCCCATCCGATTCACCACCCTTGTCAAACAAAGCCTGATGAGCCAGCATGTTCTTTCGCTTGCGGCTGTACGCGTCTTCCGGCTTAACAATGTCTTGAATCGTCGGAACCGACACCGCATCTGCTAGGCTTCCATATGACTTTGACTTTCCAGCATAGAATGTGGATATTCCCCTCCTGAAATAGAACCAAATTCAATTCCTCTCCAAATTAACCAACATTTAATAGATTTTCAAACCCTAAATAATCACACCTCTAAAACACTTCAATTATTACAATTTAAAAAAAATAATAATAATAAATAAAAAAAATTATTACAATTTAGAGTAAATTACTTTTTTGAGTCCCTCTCTTTCAGTCGTTTTAACCACTTAAGTCCAAATTAAAAAGTTTAACGCCCCTGTGTCCTGACTGCTCATTTTATAACGTTTTGAATCCAATTTTGTTCATTTTATAATGTTTTGAGTCCAATTTTGTTAAAAAAAAAAATTAGACTCTAAAGATATAAAAAAATTAGACTCAGGTTAAACATTTTGATTTTGGACTCAAGCAATTAAAACGAATAAAAAAATTGTAATTTACTCTATAATTTATTTAAAATGAATATCAATTTCAAAGAAATTAGGTTTTCTAGAGACGTTTGAACAATTGAAATCGCACATGCAAATGAATCAATCTGCAAATATGATGACTCATTATGAATATAAACATACTTAATCGGCAGAACTTTCTCCAAATCATTGAAACCGTTGAGCAAGCCGTCACCGTTGCCGTTGCTCTGAACTTCACCGTCACCGGAATCGTCGTCACTGTTGTTACCGATGGAGGAAGAAGCGGCGGAATCTTCTTCTTCTTTAACGGCTGGGAGGCTGCTGCTCCAGGGATTACCGGCGGCTAATCTAGAAGATTCCGGCAGGTTGTAGATCCACATACCGTGAGAAAACTCAAAGTCTGGCAATTGGATCCGATTAGTGTCGCTAGGGTTACTAGTGGTTTCGAATGCAACAGACATCGGATGAGTGTTGAGGATCAAAGGTGGATCAATTTATACAGGCTCTGTTAGGGACAAAGATGGAGGAAAAACTGGATGCAGAAGAGGGAAAGCGATGATGAGGTCATGAGAGAGAAAGAGGAGAGAGAGAGGCCTTATCCTCTCGTCTTGCTTCTCACCGGTAAATATTAATCTAAAATTTATATTTATATCATGATGATAAGTAAACAAGATTATCTCTTTGTAATTATTATTTGGTTTAATTTAATTAAATAAATGGACTAAGTGTAATTTGTCTGTGTGCTGGTATTTCGTATGGGTCCTATCCTATCTATTGTTAAATTATTAATTTGTTTGATTGAATTCTTTTAGTTTGTGGTGGTAGTTTTAAACTTTTAATAGTTATCTATGAAAGAGGTATGAGAGGGGTTGTTTGTTTACCTTATAATTAGGGCTTTTAATGGTTTAGACATTTTACTGGTTCAACACTTAATGGTTTAGACTGTTTGTTTCGTGAGCAGATGTCTGAATGGTTCAGACATTTGCTTCTAAATAGTTAAGTATTATACAGAGTCTGAATGGTTAATACCTTCTAATTTGAATTGGTCTCACATATGCCTTTGAAGGGTTAAGCATTATACTGGCTCTTAATGGTTCAGACCTCTTACTGGTTCAGCACTTAATGGTTCAGATCTCTTACTGGTTCGACACTTAATCATTCAGAAGTTGCCAAACAGCCCCTGAGTAAAAAAAAAAAAAACATAATTGTTGTCAAAAACACTAAACAAATTGATAAATTATATAGATTTCAAGTTATTGTATCTAAGAGTAATGGGAAACTTTTCTAACATTAAGGATCTTGGCTAGATTGTAAAACCCGATGTGATGCGCAATAAAGTCGGGTTTGAATTAACAACTTTAGAATTATTGTGGTGAATTTGAAGATGACGATGCCTGTGATTGTAAAATTGGCGGAGGCGATTGACACGTTTTAATTCTATCTGAATAAAAAAAAACGAAACAGAGATTCAAGAGTGGAACAAATAATCGTAATCTAAATCGACTGAAAGAATTAATAGCAAGAGATTACCTGATTAGATACTGAAAAACCCTAGTTTTTGTCCGTCTGATGGATTGAAGTTGGATGCTTGTAACAAAATAGGAATGCGGTGTTGGGTAAAGAAAGCGTTGAATAAAAAGAAGTCGGAATGCGGTGGCGTAACAAGAGGGAGTCCAGGTGGCTAGAGTAAAAGCGATAGTAATGACGCGTGGAAAGCTAGAGTTTTCAGTAATAAATCTTTTTAAATCAACTAGTGTTTTTCAATAATGCGCGTTGCGCGAAAGACATTGGTGTTTTCGATCATGGGGTATGGTGGGGCGGGGGGTTTGAGGCATAGGTTGAAACGTGAACTTCGAGCCCACCCGCTGGTGAGTGACGTGTTGGGTCGGTATGGTGGGGCATGGCTAGCCCACGTGGGTTGGCCAGTTTTATAAAAATTAAAAAAAAACTAAAAATTAAAGGATACACACAAAATTAAAAAAAAAAACCTAAAATTATTATTAAAAGTTCCTAAAAATTACAAAATTCTAAAAAAAAGATTACAAAATAAAAAAAAGCCTAAAGCGTTAGGTAGATTTCGAACATGGCGAGCTTGTCAAACGGCTTCCGTTTCTTGCCCCAGAACTCGATGTTGGCCACCGCCACCCGGTCTTCGTGACTTATATCACCGTTTGGGACGCTATCGCAGTAGGCTTTAAAACAGTCGAGCTTCGGTCGTAGCTCTCGCCACTTGTTGGCACGTGTTTAAATTATGCCGGTCGTTCCACACGTTGTGCCGATAGCTAGCGAAAGCTTCCGGCTAGTAACGGGTCTCACCGGGTTGGCGGCCCTTCATCGCATTGTGCCGATATCGAGTGTGGGTAACGGGTTCGGGTAGGTGGAGTGAAGGGTTGGGGTAGCGATGTGGATAGACAGTGGGGTTGGGGGGTTTTATAGTGACTTGAGTGAACCATTTGGCTTGGCCAAACGATTATATTTTAAAATTTAAACCTAGCCGCTATGGGCTAGTCAACCCAACCAATGAGAGCCGGCCACGGAGGACCGCTAGGCATGCCCAACGCCCGGGCTGAAACTCCCGCCCAAGGGGCCACGCCGAAACCCAAGCCCACCCAAGGTGGTGACTTGGCCATTTGTACCCAACCCACGCCCCAACCCTTTCCCCATACCCCATAGTCTAATAAATGAATATAAGGTATTGCTCAATATAAAAAAAAAATCACATAATAATTAAAAAAAAACATTGTTCATTTAGTTTTGTTTTTATCATATATCAAGCCAAACGGTTATTTTTTTTTAAATTTAAACCTACCCGCTATGGCCTAGCCAACCCAGCCAATAAGGGCCGGCCACAGAGGACCGCTAGGCATGCACAACGCCCGGGCTGAAACTCCCGCCCAAGGGGCCACGCCGAAACCCAAGCCCACCCAAGGTGGTGACTTGGGCATATGTACCCAACCCATGCCCCAACCCTCGTCCCATACCCCTAATAAATGAATATAAAGTATTATATGATAAAATCAAAACACTGTTCATTCAGTTTCTCCAATACCCCAAGGGGCCACGTCGAAACCCAAGCCCACCCGTGGTGGTGACTTAGGCATTTGTACCCAACCATCGCCCCATACCCCATAGTCTAATAAATGAATATAAGGTATTGCTCAATATAAAAAAAAATCACATAATAAAGAATTAAAAAAAACACTATTCATTCAGTTTCCGGTCGTTCCCCATGTTGTGCTGGTAGCTAGCGAAAGCTTACGGCCAGTAACGGGTCTCACCGGGTTGGCGGCCCTTCATCACGTTGTGCCGGTATCAAGTGTGGGTAGCGGGTTCGGGTAGGTGGAGTGAAGGGTTGGGGTAGCGACGTGGACAGACAGTGGGGTTGAGGGGTTTTATAATAACTTGGGTGAACCGTTTGGCTTGGCCAAACGACTATTTTTTAAAATTTAAACTTAGCCGCTATGGCCTAGCCAACCCAGCCAATGAGAGCCGGCCACGGAGGACCGCTAGGCATGCCCAACGCCCGGGCTGAAACTCCCGCCCAATGGGCCACGCCGAAACCCAAGCTCACCCGAGGTGGTGACTTGGGCATTTGTACCCAACCCACGCCCCAACCATCGCTCCATACCCCATCTATCTCTTATACTAAAGCAAAATAATGGTTGACTATTTGACTATGAGGTGGCTATTCTCTTTGGCCAGATAATTGTGATTTTGGGCAGCATTTTCCTCTCCTCTCTATTTCCTTCAATTCTTGAACCGCCTTCTTTAGATTATATATGGAAGGTTTTAATCTTATTCAATAATCGATTGAAATTATGGAACCGTTTCCAATTGTATCGCCTATATACAAAATCTTGCTTTTAATCGGATGTTTCAATCGATCGTTGAAGAAGCGTGCTCTGTTTTTTGTTCATCATCAGACATCCAAATACAAGCATCGGTAAGTATATTCCACCTCTGTTTGTGATTTTTAGTTTTTATTAGAAAACCCCAATTTTGTTGTATGATTTGTATGTTGTTGTTGATGTTAACGGATCTGTTAATTCTTTTAGATTTGAGATTTTTACCAGTTGATTGATGTAATTAGTCTGTTTATTGTTGTTCTTAGACACTGTAATTGATTTCTATTTGTTTCTGGTTATTCATCTTTTGTTATTTTTACAGTTCATTCATTCCATCATAAACCCTAATCGCTATTTTTTTATTATGTAGACAGATTTATGTTACCATGTTGTTACAGAGTTTGAAAATTTAATAAAATTGTATTTTTGTTCCGCTTTTTGGAATATAACATTGTTCTAATTACAATTTTTGTGTGTGTATTTGGAAATTATAGAAGCGTTTCCAATTTTACGTTCTATATACAATTTAGGGTTGTTAATCGGAGGTTTCAAAGGAACACTGAAGTCGCCTGTTTTGATTTATCTTCATCATCATCCTTCGAAACTGAATCATAGGTAAGTTGGTTTCCATCTCTGTTTGTGATTTTGTATTTGTTATAAGAAAACCCTAATTTGGTTGTATGATTTGTATGTTGTTGTTGTTGATTAAGCCGCTAATTCTTTTTTATATGCGGTTTTAAGCAGTTCATTGTTCTAATTTGTGTGTTTATTGGTGTTATTATACACCCTAATGGCATTCAACACCGGATTGAGATCATTATCTTCCAAATTGATTGCTTATGTCTATTCTTCTCTCGCTAAATCTGGTAAGAATCAGTGACCTAATCTCTTTCGTAACGTTTGAGTGATTAATTTCAAACAATAGCTGATGATTCTGTGAAATTTGTTTGATATGTTTGTAGTCATATTAAGAGAGATGATCCCTCTCACATCAACACAAATGCTCTGGTCAAGTGAAAATTGGACAAGTAACAAAATTCTTTAATGTTTCATATGATGTTATATTATATATTTAAATAACAAAAAAAAAAAAGATTCTGTGTTTTTGCAGTGGGTTCAAAAAATGGCTGCCTACCAGGTGTTTGATCAATTGCTTCCCATTTTATATGTATTATTTCAGATATTGTGTTTTGAAGTTGAAGTTGATTTTGTGTTTATTTCAGATTCAGGGTCTAGGTTGCCTCTTAAACGGGTCAGAATTGTCTTAGAAAGTGGCTGCCTACCAGGTGTTTGATCAATTGCCTCCCATTTTATATGTATTATTTCATGTATATTGTGTTTTGAAGTTGTTTATGTGTTTATGTCAAATCCAGGGTCTAAGTTGCCTCTTAAACGGGTCAGAATTGTCTAAGAAATTGCTTGCCTACCTGGTGTTTGATCAGTTGCCTCCAATTTAGCTCTTTTTATGGCTGATTACACTTACATTGTGTTTCTCTACACAATCAATGTGATGTGTTTTTGGTGTTATTTTTCATTTTCTTCCGGTCTTCTTAAACAATCAATGTGATGTGTAGGTAAGGTGTTCAATTAACACACGACTCCAGTTGTGACTTAAACCACATTTCCCTAAGGTATTGTTACAAGTTTTAAGTTAAAATGGTTTGATGATGGAGGAGTTGCATGTTTTTTTATGTGTTTTTTTTTTATGATTGGTTACACGGGTAGTTATAAAAATGTGATTTTTTTGGGTTTTGATTATTGGTAGGCATTAAAATGTATCAAAACAAGATTTAAGAAAAAAATAAAAACTTTGATAATGAAGAAATTGTTAAAGTAGTTATTTTTCTTAATTTGATTTTGATATGCATAACAAAGATGTTGAAAGAAGATGCTAATGGTGGAGAAGTGTCGTCTGATATACCTACTACACTCAAAGAATTGAGTGACTATCATCCTTGCAGGTTCTAATTATTTTCGATCTTACAATAAAATGTTTAAATTAAATCAATGAATGCTTCATATTAGGATGATTCTTATTTAAACTTATTATTATGGGGCTCAACTGAATCAAATATTGGATTTCTATAATGTTTTTGATAAATGCACACCAATTGCTCGATGAAATGCCGTGTGAAACTGAAAAGATTGTTAGGCATCTTATGTTACTGATAGAAGAGGTCACAATTTATACCTTAAATGGACAACAATATAAGCAATGGATCTGTTTAAGCAACGGTCTCACGATTCATTTGTACCTGGAATCTGGTTTTGAGAAAGTAATTAACAAATGGTCAAACACTTATGCTACCACTTGGAAACAAGAAATACACTAGAGGCCCATAAGAAATACACTAGAGGCCCATAATATGTTCAAGTCAAAATTCTGATCGTTAGCAATAAAATCGAACATTCCTTTTTCGTCATTTTTCTATTGAACTTTTATTTCAAGTTTTCTTGGACTTACATTTTGCAGTAAATGTTTAAAAAAGTACGTAATTTATCTTTTGGTCGTATCTTCATATTAGCTAATTGACTTATCTTTTGTTTAGTATTCCAAAATACGAACCTTTTGCATTCAGAACACACTTGTGGCTAGATGTCAACGTTTTCAAGAAAGACCTTAGGCTCAACCACTTCTGCTTCTGTATTTAGTAAATGTTGTAGTGATAGTGATGATCCACTTGACTCGAGCCAACCTAGCCCGTTGGCATCTGATTATGATATCGGAAGTCAAACAACAACTGGCAGCCCTTCTAAGTAAGCTTTTTTTATTTAATTTGAAACTAAAAAAATAGATTACATCAATGAGTGGATAAATAAAACTAATTATTTTTTGTTTTGCTGAAATATGATTATTAAGGATCAGTAGTTGCCTGTTATGAAAATTCAATCCAGAGATGTAGCAAAACCACCAAGAGTTGGTGGTAGGTAGTGTGGCGGTGGTGTCACTGAAAGGGTGGTATGAGTTGCTGGCGTTGCAGAGTTGTATCAAAGGGGGAGATAGAAGTTGTATTGCAGAGTGGTGGCGGAGGTGCTCCTTTTGGCAGCCAGAGTGCCAGGTGACGGAGGTAATCTGAGAGAACTGAAGCCTCCATATTTTTTTCCGGCAAAGGTTCTGTAATGTTTCAATTCTGGTATGATGTTTATTGTATGCGTATTCACTATTTTAATTTGAAATTTGTGATGTTTATAATAACACTCCGAGAAGAATATCTTTTTACCCTAATCCAAACCACCATTTAGTTACCATTTTTGTTCAAAACTTATACTTTTTGTATCCGATATTAAGTTATGTTAACATCATCACTTTGTAGCTTATTTGCTTTGCATCAAAGTTGCACCAATTAGCAAATGAAAAGGCCATAGTTGAAGTTGTTTTGCGCTGCTTGCAAAGAAGTTCCTCATGTATAAATCATATGCTTGATCCATTCCTAACTTATTATGAATTCTTTCATTGGTGTAATTATACTTTGAGGTTGAGATATGGTGTAGTTGTATATCATAGTCAAATAACATAAACGTGAATTTCAGTTTTAACTGGAACATGTGGATTAGCTTGGTTTTAATTGGTTTTCAACCGAAATGGTGAATCTGGCTGTAGATGCATAGGGATTCGGCAACATGTAAGCTTTCGAATTACGTGTTTGTTTGGGTGGACAAAGAAACAGAGCTAAAGGTTGATGTGCCCGTCGAGAAAGGTTTGCATTCTTTCTGTTAATTGCATTTCTGTCATTGCTATATAAGTTTGAAAAGCATGAGTGTCGATTGATCTATTTTTTTTTTAATTTTTGATGTCAGCCAAAAAGCAAGGAATGAAGGAAAATTAGCTTCGATCCATTGAGTTTCTGTTCGTTGTTCGTCATTTGAGGAATGAAGGACAATCGGTGCTTCGACTCCGTTCAGCCTTTCCACATAAAGAATTTAGTAAATCTATTAAAACAAGGTAGGTTTCAAGTCAGTTTTTTTTTTGTGCCTAATATATAACTGGTTGCTGAAATCAGAAGAATTTAAACTTTTTTTTCAAGCATTTTGCCCTTTTTATATTCCATTATTCCCAATAGACAAGTGATTACAAAATATTCCTAATTAACTCAACTAATCATTTCATTGACAACTAATACCTTGTGTCCTTACTGTTGGACCGTTGTTTGACCCTAAAACGTCAGTCAAGGTAGCTCATCCTCATATACAAAGGCGGAAACAGAGTATACAAGGTTACAACAACTATTCCTTTCTAATTTCTTCTCTTTTATTGCTTTATGATTACAATTTGACAGCGTATCGTCCCACAAGCAATGACCTAGGTTCGCTCCAAAAATGTTACTACTGAAATGACAACATCAGACTATATATAGTGTGTGTAGGTTCGCTTATGTGGACTGCCACAAAAGCGAACCAGGCCACTTACCACAAAAGCGAACCATATAAAGCCTAATAAGCGAACCTATCTAATCTATTGACTGATAAGCGAACCTGTAAGACCCTAGGAGCGAACCTATGAACAAATGTTCATATAAGCGAACCTATCAACATATTTCATGATTTCGTCATTCTAAACCCTATGTTGACCTATATTGACCTAAGACTTGATGTAGACGAAGTCAACAGACATTCCGTGCACTAACAGACTCCCCCCTTGGATGTTGACGTAGTCTTCAGCAATCTTCAGCACCTGAGTCTTCGGTCTTGGTCTTTTCTTCAACTCTCTGTCTTCTCCTCATAAGTATTCTTCACAGGTTTTCAGATCACAACCTAGCTCTGACTTATTTCTTCCCTTTGATTGTTGATCCAGACTCCCCCTTTCATTGACTCCCCCTCTCAATATGCTAGAATCTGAGATATCTGGTTCAAACTTTGACTATTAGCTACCGTCAGAAATAATGAAGTCCAAACCTGCTTATCCTGCATATTCTCTACCTCAACATAAGCTTTACAAATTTATAACAAATTAATTCCCGTAAACTTACCGGTAGAAATCATTTTCAACAACCATATTAGTTACATCAAGTTCAAATGAATGACCTTGATTAACTAATCATACAATCTTTCAAACCATTTATATATGACATTCAAAGAATTTTTCAACACAATTTCCCAATCCTGTTCATCATGTTTAGCACTCGAATTTTGAATATCAGCTCTTCAACATCAGTTGTCGAAAATCTTTTTGACTTTTCAAAAATATGAAACACAAATGCAATAACAACAACTAAAATGCAGAAATGAACTTTAAACAAACATATTTTTGTGAGCTTGTGTAAGAGGATCATATCAGTTCGTGAGACAAATCACTAGCACCGTTAAGCTTTAATCATTTTAAGTTCTAAACGATTCACGTCGATTGTCGATATAGTTGTCCTCTTAAATTTTCACACAATTTTCAATCTATTCAGGATACGATTTAGATGTTTTATGAACTTAGCTCAATTCATGTGTCCCACCTCTTGAATATACTCCCGTATCCAGAATCTCAATATTCAGTCTTACAGGCAAGAATACTACAAAGATGTCTGTACATAAATTAGGGGTTAAATGCGAGAACTGAGGGATCTCATGTCAGAACTTCCGTTCAGCAGAGAGATATCAGTTTCGACTTTGCAGTGTGTCCCCTTTAGAGGATCTTTTCAGCTACAACAGATGATTATCAATTTTATTGTCTAACCAGCTAAGGGCTTTATGCTATATTTCAAGCATTTTGGATAAAGTATTAGCCAAGGACTAGGTCAGAACTACCGTTCAGCAGAAGTCCCGGAATAATATCCCAGACATCATAGAGTATGAAAACCTAGTATATCAGAATACGAGACCTTTCAAACGAGATTTCAGGGGTTACCTATATATCCAAGTAGTGTTCCCCACGAATTTCACCAGTTTGAAATTTTAAGTTTGTATCCCAAATAAATTTACTAAATGTGCGAAAACCTATCGACACATCATCAGTGAGACCGTTTATCACATTTGACAATTCATTTCCTTAGCGTGCTGTGATAGTCCACTGATGTACTATCATTTCCTCTTTTATCAACAAAACTCATTTTTGCTTTTTCAATGTTTTTGGAATTTTCAAATTTTCTAATTTTTTTAAAAAAATTTTCTCCCCCTAAAATCAAAATATGTTTCAATTTTGATTTTCAAGGAAAATTTGAAAACTGTACAAATAAAATGACAAACTGATATCGAATCACTTCAAATCGCCATTCATTTGGTATAAACAATCAGAACTCCCCCTGACAACAAACTATTTTCCCATTTAGATTTCAAAACACTTAACTTTGTTTTATTCAAAATGGTTTTTCCGGAAAATTAGTTTTGTGTGTCATTTCACAAATTCGGGTAGGGGCAAGATCATCACTTTGTTACATTCTTTTTTTTTTTTTTTTTACAATGAAAGAACCCCATATTTTATCACTTGTCGGAAAGAGAAATCAAGTACAACTTAATGTCCTTGATTAGTCTTTTGTAATTCGAAATATCACAGTTACCAACCT
This sequence comes from Helianthus annuus, assembly GCF_002127325.2. Taxonomy (NCBI): domain Eukaryota; kingdom Viridiplantae; phylum Streptophyta; class Magnoliopsida; order Asterales; family Asteraceae; genus Helianthus; species Helianthus annuus. The sequence goes on along the minus strand of NC_035436.2, from coordinate 203,433,338 downwards.
GTGAATTTCTCAAGAAAGATGCCGATACCTGTTCCACACTTACCAACCTGGGAACTCCGGCAAGTCAGGATTTTTCATTTGAAAAGATCCACCCAAGCCTGACCAGCCTTGGGTGTTTTTGACAATTTTACCTCAAAACATGGCTCTTCTGGTTTTGACGAACCAGAATCAATGCCTGAATGTGGCTTGTCTGACTTTGACGAGTCAGATTCATCGCCGACATGTGGCTCCTTCGTTTCCGAAGAAACAAATTCATTGCCACCAAATTTTACCTTCTTCTTTATCTGTTCTTTTGTCCTCAGATTTGTATCTGACGAACTCGGCTTGCTTGACTTTGCAGTCAAGTGAAGCAATTCATCAGCACTCTTATTCGATTTGTCGGGTGAACCCGAGGACAAAATCCTTTCCAGATATTCTCTGGCCTTCTTCCTCTTCTTTCGCAGTCTGTCTTTTTGCCCCTGAGAAAGTTTTACTTTTACTTCCTGAACTTTAGGTTCTTGAACCTTCTGTTCTTTGGGCTTGACATTGACTGTCTTCTTTGCCGTTCTTTGAGATTCAACCCTCGATCTTCCCATCGATCTCCTTGAGCAATCTCTGGCAATGTGTCCTCTGATATTGCAATTATAGCATCTTCGCATTTCATAACTCCAATTCTGGCAGTTAACAGCAATGTGACCTCTAACTCCACAAGAGTAACACACTCTGTTATCATACCATAAATCACCTTCACCCCAAACGCTCAGATCATAACACTGTCTGGCTTTGTGGTAATCTGCACTCCTCCTCAATGTTGGATTTGGCTTTGAAGCACTGTGGTCAAACCTGCACCACTTATTACCAACATTTTGTAAGTTTTCATTTTTAAATTTTTGTGATTTTTTATTGTGATTGGATGATTGATCTGATGAGCTTTTATTTTCTTTTTGAAAATTTTCCGATTTTTTATCTTTTTGTTTCTGTTCCACACTCTTCTTTACAGGTTTTTGCGTTGAGCATTCACCTTTCTCAGTAGAATGTAAAACAGTATTTTTAAACATTTCATTTAATTTCAAAAATGTTTTTCTTTTTTCTTCTTTTTCATCATCAGATTTGTCATCACAATCTTCAATTTTGACTTTGTCAAAATTTGTGACCTTGTCACTTATTGGAACAGAGTTGATTGGTTTTGGACAAGGAAAATTTAACCTGTCTGATGAAGTAACAAAACCTTTCAACTTCTTTTCAAGTTCATCAATCTTGACTCTTGAATTCTCAGCTTCATTTTCAAACTGAGATATTCTTTCAAGATGAGACTTGATAGAATTTTCATTTTCAATTTTAAGATTTTCAAGAACAGATTTTTCATTTTCCAAGACTTTTAACTGTTCTTGAAATCTTGTTTCATTCTCTTTTAGATTTTTGTTTTCCAGTTTAATCCAGAAATCTTCATTTTCTGAAGATTTTCTTTTGTTTTCAAAACCTTTTTCATTTTCTTTCAAAATTTTGTTTTCAGATGTTAAACTGTTCAAATCATTTAACAGTTTATCATTCTCAGATTTCAGTTTTTCACAGTTCAAGCGTAACTCCAGAATCTGTTCATTATCAGCCTTCTTCTCGATCTTCAAATTTTTGTTTTCCAATGTCAAACTCTCTACATCCTTCAGAAGTTTGACATTGTCTGATTCTGATTTTCGCATTTCGAGCAATTTCCATTCATCTTTCCATCATCAACTTCTTTCTTTGTTTCCATCTTGTATGTACCTGCACAAAAAATTTTAACAAAATCAAGAGGATTCGAACTTTCATCAATATAACAACCCCTCTTAATATCGTATCTCATATTATTCTTTGCTGCAAGACACACATCGATTCGTTTTCTTATTTCAATGATTACATTCAAATCTATCTTTCCTGATTCTTCTTTTATTTCATCCAATAACTTCCTTTTATCTGCATTTTCATGAAACTGATGATTTGTTATTGTATTGATGAAACTTCTCAAATCAAAACGTAATAACCTAGAATCCCGTTTCAGTCCATTCACGAAGTTATCCCATTCCAAAGGTAAAGCATCAACAAATTTCAAAATTCTTTCATCCGTTGAATGATATATCTTATGTTTTTCTAACTTGATGATTAATTTCCAAAACCTTTCTTTTAACATCTCCATCGATTCATCCTTCATACTCAAGAAATTTTCGTATCTTTTTATATAAACCTCTTTATCATATCTCGTTTCATTCCAAGCTTCCTTTTTCCAGTTATTCAGATTTTCAAGATTCTTGTTTTCTTGTTCATCAAACATTTTCGCCAAATTTTTGTTTGTGAATTACCTGAAAATTCAACCAACACTTAGAAAAATTTTCGAAGTTTTTCAAAAACAGTGACACAAAAGCGGATCTATCTATGAAAGACAGATAAGCAAATCTGTAATGTACATATAAGCGAATCACTCAATCGAATCAAGTAATGTTCAAATAAGCGAAAGTATATTGTCCGAATAAGCGGACCAGGTATTGTCCGAATGAGCGAACCTGAATTTGTCCGGATGAGCGGACCAGAATATGTTCAGATAAACGAACCAGTTATGTCCGTTCGAGCGGACCAGATAATACACTAAAATCGAACCAAAAACTCGCGATGTCCGTAAAAGCGGACCACAGTTTTTACCCGATTTTGACCATTTTTAGTCCGAATTTTAGCCTGAAACTTTCTAGGGTTTGTTATTAGTGTGTTTTACACGTTATACTCAAATTTCAGACAATTTCAACCGTAGGAACTACTTCAAATCGAAAAAGTATGCAAGAAAGAGAGTAGAAATCAGAGATTTTTGTAGATCTAAGCTGTAGTAGTATGAACTCCTCGTCCTGAGCTCTGATACCACTTGTTGGACCGTTGTTTGACCCTAAAACGTCAGTCAAGGTAGCTCATCCTCATATACAAAGGCGGAAACAGAGTATACAAGGTTACAACAGCTATTCCTTTCTAATTTCTTCTCTTTTATTGCTTTATGATTACAATTTGACAGCGTATCGTCCCACAACCAATGACCTAGGTTCGCTCCAAAAATGTTACTACTGAAATGACAACATCAGACTATATATAGTGTGGGTAGGTTCGCTTATGTGGACTGCCACAAAAAGCGAACCAGCCCACTTACCACAAAAGCGAACCATATAAAGCCTAATAAGCGAACCTATCTAATCTATTGACTGATAAGCGAACCTGTAAGACCCTAGGAGCGAACCTATGAACAAATGTTCATATAAGCGAACCTGTCAACATATTTCACGATTTCGTCATTCTAAACCCTATGTTGACCTATATTGACCTAAGACTTGATGTAGACGAAGTCAACAGACATTCCGTGCACTAACACTTACAAAATATCTGGAGGCAAAATACCATGGTAGTGGAGCTATGAATTCTCTCATCTACTATAGGAGGCTCTATTTAGTGAATACTCAAATGGGTCGATTAGAGTTTGAATTTCTTACCAAATGACTCCATAGTGAACATACGATTCTTCCTTTTTTTTAACAATATTAAGCAATGTTCTTGATGATGTGCACGTACGAAATCTATATCTCGACACACAGTAAAATGGATGGGTTGCTTAGATTTTTTTTTTGTTTATATTTAGCTATGGGTCAGTATGAGCCGGTTTGACACTAAATACTTCTTCACATATTTACCAATAAAGTTATATTTAACTATGGATTATAACATTGTAGACTCCTGATGTTGGTGATGCTTGCTAAATGAACTTTTAAGTTTTATCTTTTTTATTTGACCTGCTTCGGATAGAAAACAACCCAAATCCACCATTCATCGACACACAGTAAAATGGATGGGTTGCTTAGATTTTTTTTTTTTTTATATTTAGCTATGGGTCAGTATGAGCCGGTTTGACACTAAATACTTCTTCACATATTTACCAATAAAGTTATATTTAACTATGGATTATAACATTGTAGACTCCTGATGTTGGTGATGCTTGCTAAATGAACTTTTAAGTTTTATCTTTTTTATTTGACCTGCTTCGGATAGAAAACAACCCAAATCCACCATTCATACGTAATGGGTCAAAATTATTACCTCCAGTGTCTTTCTTAATCACCATTCAAAACTGTGTCTTTCTTAATCACCATTCAAAACTGGTTAATTCTAATAAAATATGTGCTACTTCTTATCATTTGTTTCTTTTCGTTTGTGCTTATACAAGAGTTTTGAGTTAGTTCTAATGTTACATGTACATTTGGATCTTTGAAAACCGGTCAAAATGGCTTATTTACCCATGGTTGGGTGGGTTTGCTAATGGGTCGTCGGTCAAATCGAGTTCAGGTTAGACGATTCATTTTTAGTACTGGGTTAGGTTGACCCACAAATGCTTTTTATCTCTTCTTTATGAATACTTATATATAAATAAAGTGTTAATAATCCTTAACTTTTGCCATAAATTTGGCGTTTCTTTCAAAGATATATTTCTCTATGCTTGCTAGAAATCACTTAGGCTACTTCTGTCCTGTACCAGAAACAGCCCTCAGGTAACTGAACCCCTACTTCTACAAATATTTCAACACTGGTGCTCTTAAAGGATGCAAGCTCATTAGGAAAGACAAGGTATGAGTAATTCATTAATTTTGTAATTTTTAATAGACTTTAATTCTCTAATATATAAAAATAATAATGTTTTTGGTAATTTTTTATGTTGATAATTTTGGTCATCATATGGGTTTGTGATTATTTTGATCAGCATATTGTTGCTCTTACTATTTTGACCTTTAATGGAAGGCATTTGTATGATTTGCCAAAGATGCTTTATGAACACGTTAATTTTTTTAAACATCAAACTCACACACCCACCACAAACTCTTTAACATTTCTTAATAACTCAATGTTATTTGTTTTCATTATGTTGTGTACTGTCTACTGTTGCATTTTCAAGACTTTAAACTAATTTGGCCTTTTCACTTTCATATCTGTGACTATGAGACCAACTCTAAAGTATAACTTGGCCTCATGTTCACATTTTGCAAACTACTCCATGATATGTCCTCTTTCATTGCAATTTAAGCCAAAAAGATATAATGCTCCGAATTTTAGAAGCTTAGCCAGACACTTTCCAAATTCTTTTTCTTTATCTACATAGTGCATTAGTATTCAATCATGGAGGTATGATCTGATCTCTAATGCTTCGTTCACCATTCGTTTAAACAAATATTAGATTTTGCAGCATCATATCTTTTAGGCTTAATTAGGCTCGGTCATCATATCTTTTTGAATATTCTGCTCAAGGAGAAAACAAATGCTGGTGGCTATAATTTAGAAATTTACCGGCTATGCTTGAGTAATATTAATTACAATCATATCTTTTGATTCATTATTTTTATAGTTGGAAGAAGCCAACCATCATCTAACAGCTTTGGAAGAAGTTTTTGCAAAGATCCAGTTCTTACAAAATCCCCCGTTAAGAAAGTAAGTCATGATCTTTCTGGATTAAAAATTGTCTCAGATATTGATTGACTCGATGAAATATAAAAATTTATTATATACAAGGAAACTGGAAAAGACTACGGATAATAAGCTTATGGATTTTGTTTATGATTGGTCTGTTCCTTTAAAAATACTTTCAATACAAACAGAGAGCTGCATTTGAAGTTAGACGCACTGTTCTCTTACCACAAAAGGGTGCTACTGAAATTCTCAAACTCAAAATGGCCATCATATCACTGCCAGTGTGGAGGAACACTATAGGGTGGATGATGTCCACCAATTTTTCTTATTTTATACCGTTTGATGACAACATCAACATTCCAAGGTTCATTTTTTTCCATTTTACTCTCTTTTAACCATATCATGTCATGGCTCAAAATCACTTTGGATCGAAACTTGCCATTTTCAGTAGGGTTGAAACGGGCCAAGCCAAGATGACCAGCATAAACCTGTTGCCCTTCTTTCTTTTTTAAAAATTATAAATATTTGATGTTGTAAGTATAATCATAAAAACAACATTATTAATAGTAATATCTAACTTTACATTTAGTTCATGTGTAATTTGCATAGCGAGAAGTTAAAAACTCATAACTGAGGGACCTTAAGGTCGTTCCTGTATAAAATAACTTTACCGGGAAACATAAAAATGGAAAAAAATCTCTTTGAAAAGAACCCATAGGCATACGATTTGTGCAAGATGTGCATAAGGAGCTTCCAGATGTGCAGCCAACATATGTCACTAAATAGGCTAAAGGATCAATGTTTACGACCCACATGATTCACCTCATTCAAAGGGTTGTCAACATGTTTTTTAGATTATATTTGTATTTTATTTACTGGAAACTGAGTTTGTTATGGCTATTTTGTAGACCAAGGATTGATTTGCAAAGGGTAAGGACCTGGTGGTGAGTATGATGGCATCAATGGGAATAAGCTCTTCTACCACCACCATCAGCGGCAGTAGCAAGAAAAGCTTTTGTTATTGTATTTATGTTTTTACATCTTAAAGTTTTACTTCCTTTTAGTGTACTTTGACTTTCTTTTATTGAAAACATGCAGCAGCTATAATATGGGTTTGGGGTTGCAATTATGATAATGGTGTCTTTGTGGTTGTGCTTTTAAATTCTTACTTTTTAAGGTTATTGAAATACAAGGGTGTTGTTTCTATGGTCATTGAATTCAGTGTGTAGTCGGGTATGTAGTAGTCAAAGAGTCAAAGGTAGGTTGATGTGATAAAGTTTCTATGGTCATTGAATTGAGTGCTCTTGCATGTTTCCATTTTTCCTTTTGTAATTTTAGGTGTTAAACGATGCATCAACAAATCCGTATCAATTCAATATTAATATGTTTATGATATTAGGCCATGTTTGGTTTAGCTTTTCAAAACAACTTATAACTTTTTGGAAAAGTTAATAAGTCACAATAGAGTGACTTATTGACTTTTCCCCTCACAAAATAGTTTGATCTAAACACTTTTTAACTTTTTAAAAAGTCAATAAACTAACAAGTCACTAAAATAAGCACTCCCAAACACCCCCTTAATATTTATTTTGTTTCTATTCATGTATTTCAATTATTTGGTGTACTCTCTATCATTTTCGTTAATATTTCAACGTATATATAATTAAAATATTTATGTCAACAATGTTAAAGTAGTTATTTTTCTTATTAGCCACCCGTGTAACACACAGGAACTTAGACTAGTAGTCTAATAAATGAATATAAGGTATTGCTCAATATAAAAAAAATCACATAATAAAGAATTAAAAAAAACATTGTTCATTCAGTTTTGTTTTTATCATATATCAAAGCCAAACGGTTATTTTTTAAAATTTAAACCTAGCCGCTATGGCCTAGCCAACCCAGCCAATGAGAGCCGGCCACGGAGGACCGCTAGGCATGCACAATGCCCGGGCTGAAACTCCCGCCCAAGGGTCACGCAGAAACCCAAGCCCACCCAAGGTGGTGACTTGGGCATTTGTACCCAACTCATGCCCCAACCCTCATCCCATACCCCTAATAAATGAATATAAAGTATTATATGATAAAATCAAAACACTGTTCATTCAGTTTTGATTTTATCATATACTAGTTCTTTTACCCGCCGCGCGTTGCGGCGGCGTCATATGCGAAATGATAACATATAGACTACAATCAACCAGACTTGTTTCCGAGCTAAATTTATGTCAAATCATATGATAACTTAGATTTATACATTCGAATCAAAACGTATTACATTTGACCCGATTTGTTTCCAAATAGAATTTACGTCAAATCGTAGTCCAACTCAAAACATACATAAAAAAACATTTTATAATTGACCTGGTTCATTTTCGGACAAAATTATGCTAAAGCGTAGACGAACATGAATTTTATACCAACAGGTCCATGAAAATAAAAACTTAAGAAATTAGTTTTAGGGTAAACTTGAAACTTAAGAAACTTGAGGGGTTCAAAATGATATTTTCAAAGTTAAAAGGGTTGAAATGACAATTTATAAAGTTATTTGAAGGTTTTCAAAAGTATAAGGGTTGGTTTTGTAAATTAGAGAATTTGTTTGTCTTATTACCACCGACCTTCATCTTTCATATTATATAAATAGATGTTCATATGCCTTTCAATATCATATAGAAAAAAAATTACATATGTGAGTCTTCCTATTAAGAAATGAAGTGAATAATAGATGGTAATAATTATAATGATAAGATATTATAAAGAAAATTTTAGAATGTTATCTAATATATGTTAGTTACCATTATGATTATTTATAAACAAGTAAACAAGTTTACCTATTCTCTAAAATTAAAATCGCAACTCACAAGACATATCCAAACTTATAAGATTATGTGTTGTGGAATAACTAAGTCATTATCATATCACCGTCACGTCACTGCCACATAGGAATTTGAGCAATAACTAAATACCTAAAAACTAGGTAAAGTGGAATAATAAAACAACTAATAACAAAAACAAAATTTTAAAAAAGAAAAATAAAATTATGTGATTGGTTGGAGAAATAGTGGCCCTACATGGCTCTTTCCCTCTTATTGTGCTAGCGCCCGAAAAGGGCATACGATCATTGGCACCCCTCAATAACAAGATGGGGTGGGTTAACAATGGAAATGTTGAGGTGGCATGTGCGCTAATCTAAGATGAAATTATTGAAACAACAATTTTGATGATGAAGATTTATCCTGGGAAGCTATGATATAAACCAAAAGTCGATGGTGGACTTTTAGAGCATATACAACGATGGATGGGATGGATATCCAATCCCATACCTCATGACAGCTCACGTTCTCTCTCCTCCAATCCATTTCTTTCTCCACGAGCAAACCACATACAGGGGTAATCAATTTTAGAAACCCGTGGATAAGGGCAACCCTAAATTCCTAACCTCGGACCAAAAATCACCACCCTTAATCATTTATCCTCTCTCTTCATCAGTGATTTTCTCCCTTTTGATTTCCGATTCTCTATTTGGTTGTAGTCCATCATATGAAAAACTAATACATTTATATGTTCTCAGTGTTCATGAGTTTATCTGAGGCACTTTATGGTAGGGGTGTTCAAGATCGGATTATCCGGTTTTCGGATATCCAAACAGATATCCGAATTTATAAAAAAAATACAAAAAATCCTTTTCATGCATAGATTAAAACTAAACTTATATTCGATTTTTCAAATTTCCAACATTGAAAACTAAAAACATTCATAAATCCACATCTGAGTCCGATTATTTACTATTTTTTTTACTATTTTTATTATATTTCAAACTAAATATAATGCTCATATACTATATATATTTATAAAAAAAATAATTTTCGGATATCGGATAATCGGATTATCCGAAAATTTTGAAATTCATATCCGAATCTGAAAATTCGGATTATCCGGTTTTCGGATATCCGAATTTTCGGATATTCAGAATTTCGGATATTTCAGATACGGATTTTCAGATATTTCGGATTCGGTTTAGGATACAGATTTTTTTGAACATCCCTACTTTATGGTTTGGTATTGTGATTTTCCGTTAGTCATTTGAGATCTAGGCATGATCCTCATTATTCATGTGCATGCAATCATACCTTGGTAGGGGGGATTGGTATCAATATCAATCTGGATTTTCAAATTTACGGTCTGGGATTAATATAGATCTACTTTTGGCATAATTGTCTTCAATTAAATTAATATAGACAGTCGACAACGCTTCTTTTTACCACAACATGCTGATGGTCGGCAACTTAAACGATAAGGATGGATGGGTGAAAGTTAGGGTGGTTATAAGATGGATGCGTGTGTATGATGTTTGAAGGACTAGAAGCGAGGGTGACAATGAGTTTAAGTGAGTGGCAGTCTGGCGGGGAGGAAACAATTGTGGTCTGTGGTGGTCACTAGAGTGATGGGGCGACAGTGATGTGAAGTTGTGATGAGTTTTTTTAAGAGTAAATTACAAGTTTTGTCCTTTATGTTTACACCAAATTGCAGGCGCTGTCCTTTAACGCAAAAGTTGACAAGTTTTATACTTTATGTTTCAAAATCTTGAACGTTTTGTCCTTTGAGCCTAACTCAGTCAGATTTTTTGGTTAAATATGGTCATGTGCCTTGCACATAAGGGCATACTTGTCATTTCACCTTCCAAGGACCATTGTGTAAAACAATTTATATTAGAAGGACTATTGTCTAAAATTTAAAATTTAAAAGGATATGAAATGAAAATCTGCACATTCTCACTCTCTCTCTAAACAAAACTCTCTCTCTCTCTCTCTCTCTCTCTCTCTCTCTTCAGGATGTATGAAATGAAAATCTGCACATTCTCTCTCTCTAAACTAAACTCTCTCCCTCTCTCTCTCTCTTCTAAGATGGCGCCGGTGATGGTGGTGATCCGGCATGACGGTGATGGTGGTGATCCGACGGATGGAGGTGGTGTGGTTGTTGTTTTAGGGGCGACGGTGGAGTGCAAGGGGTAACCTAAGAGAGTGCAAGGGGAAGTCCGTCGTTGCGCCGCCGTTGGAGTTATGGTTTGGGTTTGGTGGATCACCGGATGGATATCACCGGCAAAGTTATGATTGGGGTTTGAAAAGAAATGGATTGCGGTCCCAGATCCGGCGAAGTTATAGGTGCGGCCGGGGAAGTTGTGGTTGCAGGGGAGGCAGTGACTCTCGCCGTGTACCACCGTCGTCGTGAACCACCGTCGTCGATTCTCCATAGAGCGAACTTGTTACTATTGGTTATGAACAGGTTTTTGTATATAGGAATCAAAGTAACTCGCCAATTAGTGTTTGCCCTAGGTTATTTACTATTAAATTGATGATTGATTTTGTTATAATTATCAATATTCACTGTAATCATGTTTGATATACTGACCTTGCATAGTTTTGACCTAAATCAATGAATCTGTTGAGATATTGTTGTTGATTTGAATGCATAAGTCTAGATGAGTCTACTGGATCTTTTTTATCTCCTGATATATGTTGTTTCTTGCTAGGTGTAAGAGCTAGTTGTTTCTATGGTGGGTTAATGGTGGTTTGTGGTGGTGGTGGTTGTGGGAGGTGGGTGGGTGACGGGTAACTGAGGTGGTGGGAGGTGGTAGTGGTAGAGAGTTATAGAGATAATATAATAACCTCCCTCAATAATAAATATTTACAAAATAACCCCTGGAAGGTGAAATGACAAGTGTGCCCTCATGTGCAAGGCACATGACCATATTTAACCAAAAAATCTGACTGAGTTAGGCTCAAAGGACAAAACGTGCAAGATTTTGAAACATAAAGTACAAAACTTGTCAACTTTTACGTGAAAGGACAGCGCTTGCAATTTGGTGTAAACATGAAGGACAAAACTTGTAATTTACTCTTTTTCTAATAGCAATTATTTAATGATAAGGATAGATGGGTGAGAGTTAGGGTGGTTATAAGACGGATGCTCGTGTATGCTGTTTGAAGAACTAGAAGCAGGGCCGGCTCAACCATTTTGGTGGCCTAAGGCGAAGTAAAATCTTGTGGCCTTTCCCCCCAAAAAAATGTATGTAATTGAAAGTTAAACATGAAGGGCCCAAGTGTAATTATTTGAAAGATTGTTTTAAAGTTTAAAAACAAGAAAAAAAATGCCGAACCAGGGATTCGAACCTGGATCTCACCAACATCCATACATACACAAAACCACTACACTATCAACCATTAATCTGTTGATGACCCACCCCCTAAATCTTTTATAAATGGACTATAGTTTCATCAAATTGTGGAGGCCTTATAGTTTTGGTGGCCCAAGGCTCAAGCCTCATTTGGCTTACCCTTGGGTCGGCCCTGACTAGAAGAGAGGTTGGCATTGAGTTTAAGTGAGTGGTGGTATGGCAGGGAGGAAACGATGGTGGTCTATGTGGTCTCTGGTGGTCACTAAAGTGATGGGGCGACAATCATGTGAAGTTGTGACGAGTTTTTTAACAGAAATTATATGATAAACTGAATAATTGGTACATATAGCTAAAAGTAAACACATATGACGAGTTTTTTTAATAGAAACTATATGATAAACTGAATAACAGATACATATAACTTAAAGTAATCTAACATGCTAACATGTTAAAAAACGTGTGTAGTCCTATAATTTACGTATAACTTTCTCTTGAAGGTTATTGCAACTTAAAGTGCAATATTTTAATATTATATTTGAAATAATAAAACAACAATAATAATAATAACCGAAACTAGTAAATCTCCATCGTAGCAAAGCTATTGATAGAGTTTGGGGAAGGCGTGATGTAGGCAAACCTTACCATATCCCTATATCGCCGAGGATAAAAAGAATGTTTTCAAAGAGACTCTTGGCTCCAAACTAACAACACACAAACAAATAGTATTAAAATAAATAAAGAACCACCAACCAAGAAAGTGATGAAAAAGAAAAATAAAATCATAAATAACAATATATAGACATAAATAAATGTATAAAGTAACATGCAAAGTCTATTTAAGCCTCTAAAAGTCTCCAACCTTAATCATAAGTCTATACAAACTCTTGTCCAAGACCAGGATATCGGAAAGATACAACTCTATCAAACTAAGCCTAATCTGATTTTCTTAAGTCAATTTGGGGATCTCTCTAGTCTTCTTCCTATGCTCTACCATGATGACTTTGGGGCCCTATTTTTAAACTCACATTTAACTAATGCTTTATTATTTGGTGTTGTGTGAAATTCCATGTAGAAGTTTCCTTATTTATTTTTAAATTGAGAAAAAATATGGAATATTGTAAAAATACTAAAAAGGTGTCCGTGTAATGCGGCAAGAAACACAGATACTGTTAAAGTATGTATGGTTGGGTTGTTTTGGTTTTTATCCTCAACCGGAGTTGAAATTGAAGTCATAGGTTAGTCTATTTTATTAACCAATCAATTGTAACGCTTCGCATTTCTGTACCTTCCTTATTCAGAAACTTGTAATCGTATTTATATTTTTGGAAATTTGTATTCGTAATATATTCGTATTTCCTTTCCAATCTTGTAATCCGAGATTTTGATCATGATGGAATTCATTTTTATACTTATACATGTTACATACTTGTATTATATGCTACAATCTCAAATACATGTTTATACGCAAAAACTGATGCTTGAAATTATCAATTATACGTGCATTATACTCATACACTACTTTGATACACTTGGAATACCTAAAAACATGCTTAATTATGAGTTTCTAGCATAAAATAATGGAATTATCAAACTCTAGGGGTCAAACTGCAAATTCTATAAAGTTTGGTAAATTCTACAGATGGTGCACGACCATGCAACTGAGGAGCATGGCCATGCATACTGCGATCCGCATGACCGCGCACCTGATGTGCACCACCCTACGATACACCCGTGCAATTGATCCGCACGACCGTGCAAAATGACCAGACCTGGCAGAATCTTTCAAAACATGCGAATTTTGACCCCATTTCCCCCTTTCAACCCCCAACCACCTCATTTAACACCCAAACCCTAATCCCAACTATAAATACAACCCATTACCATCTCCTAAACACATTCCAAACACTTAATCACTCTCAAAACACTTCAAATCATCCATAAATTCTGATTTTGGGCAGAATATCTTTGGAGTTCAAAGTGAGTTCTAGCTCACTTCTACTATTTATTCTTTGAGTTTTCTTGCTTCAAAACACTTAGACAGCATCAAGGTTTGTTACCCAATGTTCACCAAGGTGTAACAAGGTGGTACAACTCTGATTTTGGTGTCCAAAGTGGGTTTAATTTTCTGCTTTCATTAAACTTTATTGTGGGGCTTGTGTGTGGTTGTTCTCCACCAAGTTTAAAGTCTAAAAACCTCTAAACTTTCTGTTTTCACAAGGTTTTAGACAACCTACAAGTGTTGAGACCATCCAAGCTCACCATCTTCAATACGGTGAAACTTGTGTTTTGGTGAAAGTGTGAACCGTGGGAGCCTTGGCTTTCCAAACTAGTTCCACTACCTCACTTGCTTGTTTTTTTTATATTCATCCAAGTAGCTTCCAAGACTCAAAGTAACACAATGCCGCCGCACCTCCAACATTTACCATGATGGGTATGGAACACCCGGGTTTATCTTACTTGGCTACTTGGCAATTAGTTAGTTTATAGTTCTTATTATTCATGACCAACCGGGTTATCAACTACGTTGATAACCTTATGCTTTGGTGAATCATACAATGAGGTTAATCATACCTCCATGCTTGACTTATATGACACTACATGATAATACATGATGGACCTATACTATATAATATAAAATATATATTTAGCCGAACTCATGATACTAACCGGATTATGGTTAAATGTTATGAACTTAGGCTATATTATCTTTGTTCTAAACTCCTCGTTTGTGATTCTAATGGGCAAGTTAAGACCCATGAAAACACATAAAAACTTAGTGTCACAACGAGTATTTAGACGAGATATATTTTTCGTATACATATATTTTTTATACTTAATTCTGAATCCGAAGTATCCAATAAATCCGAATACTCACACACCTTCGTTTCCTCAATGTAGGGTAGCTTCGGTGTTCCAATCTCAACAACTCCTCAATGTATAGCGCTATAGGATTAATGCACCGCCCGTATTCTTGAGGCCATGTTAAGTTAAATAAAACGGTCTTATCATTGCTACGATAAGATTACGCTAGCGGGAAACTTTGAGTTGACAAATATAAGTTGCATGCTAGTATTGTTATGTTAGTTTTAGTTTACTATTATGCCATGTGGATTTGTTTAAAATGTTCATACTTATGCTAGTACTCAAACTTGTATGCTCGCCAATACTTTATGTGTTGACATGTACTTTAATACGTGTTGCAGGAAATTGATGATGGTGAAGATGATGATGATGAACGAAATCTAGTAGGATGACTAGAAACGCATTTTTAAATTTCGTACTTGTTGTATTTTGATTTCATGTTACTTCTTGTCGTAATTTGCTTCCGAACATTGTACTTTACTTTTCGTTATGAAATGAAATATTGAACCTAAAATATTGTCACAAGTAGTGTTATGAAGTCTCTTGCAATCTATTTCGTCCCGCCTCGATGTTTCCGCCATCGGTTGGGGTGTGACATCAATTTTTGTTTAATCAGCTTGGTTTATTTGCTTAGATTGACGGTTTTTTGTTTGCTTGCTTTTTTTTATTTTGGTTAATAGCAAAACCAAACTTGGGCTAAAACTTTTGCTTATAAATACATGAAATTAAGATATAAATACATGAAATGGAGATATAAAATATGAAATACATGAGCTGGAAGTATAAAAACTAGAAAGATATGAAAATATGAATGGTTCGGTTTTTAATTTTTGTTACTTAACACCTAAGTATGCAAACAAGCCTACCAATCGCGAGCTACTTGATCTCGACTTAAAAAAGAGCTTGAAATGGACTAAATCTTAAACGCACCTGAGCCCGAGGTCGAGCCGGCTCGCAAGACTAAAGCCCACTTTGTATATAATTTTTAATTAATATATTAAATATCATCATCGTACTCAATAAATCCCACTAATAGCAAAGCTAATGTAGGGTCTGAGGAGGGTAAGATGTAGACAACCTTACCTCTACTCTCATAGGAATAGAGAGGCTGCTTCGAGATATTTAGAAAATAATAGCTTACCATTTATAAACTATAAAAAATAACTAATATAGAAAATAATAATTATAATTATTATAAATAATAAACGAGCCGAGCTCGAGCGTGAAAAACTACCCGACAAGTTGAGCTTGAGTTATAGAAGCAAAGCTTAAATTAATCTGAGCTAAAGCTTGAACTTTCACAAATTAAATAAGTTCAAGCTCGAGCCTAGTCGAGCTCAGACTTAACCCGACTGATTTGCATCTCTATTAATAACACCTATCAAGCATTGTTATTATTAATTTATGTATATTGTTCATTAGTTTGTTTATCTAGCATACAATTAAGTCAATTAATTTATATAACATTTATTATATTTCTTGCTTTGGCTAGTTTTTTGCTAGCTAGGAGTTTTTATAAAATAAAAGGTTAGCGCTCAGGAAATAAGAATGTATAGTAAGAGAAATATATATATATATATATATATATATATATATATATATATATATATATATATATAGGGTGGTTCATTTGAGAAGAAAATTAAATTGAGAAGAAAAAGAATAAAGGGTACAATTGTAAAACATTAAATAGTTTTTCTCTCATCTCATTTATTATTATTTTTGACTAATTAATTAGTCATAAAGAGTATCATCCTACACACTAAAATTTTTGCTTAGACACATCAAAATTTATCCTACACGTTTTTGAAATTTATCCTACACATACTGAAATTTATCCTACACAATTCGTAATTCATCCTACACACCTCATAATTTATCCTACACTTTAAATTAATTTTTTTCTTCTTTGAAAATATATATATATTTTTAAATAAGTTACAAACTTAATTTAGTGAGCTATTAAAAAGGAAGACTAAGAATTAATGATCTATCTAATTTTACCAATATACCCTTACACCCATATTAAATACAAAAATTAAATGAAGTAAAATGAAACATTATTATTGGTTGAAGTTTGTTCTTTTTTATTCTTACAAAAAAATTCTTCTCATTTGAACCCTCCACTATATATATATATATATATATATAGAGAGAGAGAGAGAGAGAGATCCCGCGTTTAACTTTATAAGAAATGGTTATTGTATTAGAGAGCCACTTCGTATGAAGTGTAGAAGACATTCAAAGACAAATGTATTTTAAAAATATTTAATATTGTTGACTCATAAATTCATTTTCCTCATAATTTTTAAATAACTATAACTTTTCATACGTTAATATATTTTTTTAAATTACACCGAACGAGCATTTCATTCTCTTTAATTTGAATATGTCATTTCTGTAGTTTTCTTAATATTTTTTACAGGATACGGATACGTGATTACACATTAAGTATAAATTATTACGTGATAAGAACTTAATTATTTATACTTTGTTATGTGCTTAAATCTGTAATACACAACCTTATGTGGGTAGTTATTATAGGTTGATTGGTTAATGTTATGTATTATATTTATAGGGTTAGGTTAATGTACAAATGCCCTTATCGTACATTACGTACGCTACAATCTCAGTCGTTCGATCATCTTCCCGCATTGAATTCGCATGTTGTTTTTTATAACAATTTCGCATGTGGTTTTTTAACATGCGATTTCATCAAAATTACCACATGCGAAATTGTTACAAAAAAAACAACATGCTGTTTCATCAAAATTATCACATGCGAAATTGGTACAAAAAACAACATGCGAATTCATCAAAAATTATCACATGTGAAATTGTATTAAAAAACAACATGCTATTTTATCAAAAATTATCACATGCGAAATTGGTACAAAAAAACAACATGCGAATTCATCAAAAATTATCACATGCAAAATTGTTATAAAAAAACAACATGTGATTTTAAAATGCGGGAGGATGATCTGACGGCTGAGATTGTAGCGTACGTAATGTACGATAAGGGCATTTGTACAGAACACTTTCTCTATATTCATATTTAATACATGATTAGACCTGAAATATTAGGTATTCCGTAAAATATTATGTATTATATGTTTTGTTTTTTTATTACACTTATGGTTAGTACGTAATTACGTAATCATTTAGTGAGTTTTCACATAAGTATAATGAAATCACGTAATCACGTCATGAGTATTCAAAATTATCGTAATCACGTAAATACATAGTCAACTATTATTACGTAATTGCGTACTAATACATAATCACGTAACGTTACACTTGTTTCAAGAATAAAATGCATATGACTAAATTACGTAAATATTGGAACATAATCACGTAATGTTACAAAATCATGTAAGGTTATAACTTCTAAAATATTTATAAAAAATAAGAAAACTGTAGCAATAGTCTACTCAAATTAAAGAGAATACAATACTAGTGAATACAGTGTAACTTTTGTTTTAAATATTACCGTATGAAAAAAGTTATAGCCATTTGAAAATACTGAGAAAGTGGGTTTATAAATCACTAATATTGGATCTTCATATTTTGTTCTTTCCTCACTTGTTTCACTTGTTTTGTATCACGTGAATTCTATATTTGTTGACCATTTAATCTCAACAATTAGATTCCTTAACCAAAATCTTTTCTTACATTTGGTACGAATTCACTTTTTTACACGTTGCCTAACTTTAAATTAAATATATGGTAATTTAAATACTAATAGTTAGGTGATTAATGTGTGAGGATTTACTATAAATAACAATTGCTAGCTTATAATATTTTTTTATGAAGAAATAAAAACATTGGAAAATCGTTATAAGTTTTTACGTTACGAATTATTAGGTGATTAATAATGTTTGAGGATTTACTATAAACAACAATTGCTAGCTTATAATATTTTACTATAAACAACAATTGCTAGCTTATAATATTTTTTATGAAGAAATAAAAACATTGGAAAAGAGTAATTAGTTTTACGTTAATTATGTAAAAATATAATATCACATATGCATCGAATGAATAAAAATGAAGTAAGAATTTTATTCCGTTAGTAAGAATTTTATTCCGTTAAGTAACGGAAGTATCTAGAGGGACCTAGCACACGTCATTATAATGAAAAGTTGATGATTTAATGGGTGACGTGGAAGGTGATTTGTGAGGTGGCAGAGAAAGAGAGTTCCACGTAGGAAAGAAATGAGAACTAGAGCGGTGGGACCACATGGGTTTGGTCATCAACTCATTAAATCTAGGAAGCTGTTTTGGTTTCATACTTTTTTCAATAAATTTTCAGAACCGGACCGGACTTTGAATCGGTTTTCTTACAGGTTTAATGGTCCGACCGGTTAGACCGATCGTAAGAACGGGAAGGTATCGTAAATATTATAAAAATTAATAGGGTTAAATCTGAAAAAATATATAAAAAACCGGCCCAACCCTTCCAAAATCCGGTCCAACCGGCCGGTTTCCCGGTCCAACCGTCGGGTCGCCGGTTCAACTCCGGTTCAATGCATTTCCGGCCCGATACCATGACCCGGACTGGCTCAACCTCCGGTTCCCAGTCCGACCGGTCGGTCCGGTCCGGTCCGGGTCTGAAAACACTGCTTTTTTTTAACGTTAACGAACGACACCGTGACACCAGACGTTATGGTCAAGGACGACTACTCGACTGCTGTTAGCCCCTTGGCTCTTCTAGATGCGCGGAAACCCGACCTTCACCCGCCCGAAGGCACAACAATGAAATAATCGGTAAAACCTCGCCTCTCATCCAAGACGAATCGGCGTCACCCGTATTCGCCCTTCGCCTGGATGCCGCAGAAAATAATGGAGAGAGTGAGAGTCAAACCTGGTTCACAAGGAACACCAAGTTTTCCCCAACCACTCCTCCACTACCTCATTGGCGGTTTTGGTTTCATACTAATTTTGGCTATTATTGTGGTGGTTCACATGGTTGTAATCAGTGACAGAGCTAGCCCATTAACTTAGTGGTATCCTGAAAAAAATTACCGTGCAATTAGAAAAAATGATAATAAATATGTGTTCTGGTTCACTACCCGATAAACCAAAGGACAAGAACCATGTGTTCCGGTTTCCACCATAAGACGAGCAAGATCACTTATTCAACTATAATATCGTTCTAGATCTTGGGTTAACTTTATTAAAATTATTCAGGGTCTCTTTTCAATTTTATTATTGTTAAATTTGGCTTATTTTATCATTAGGGCATAATTATTCTACAAGTTTTCGGGTTGAAAAATGTTTGGGCTTATAAAAAAATGGGATTTTAGTAATATCAAGTATCCTATTTTTTAGAGGTATCTGCGTATTTTTTTAGTGGTATCCTTTATATAAAACCGGAAGAGGTATCCGCGTATTTTTTAGGGGTATCCTTTATATAAAACCGGAAAAAAAACACTACGAATATGGGTTGAGCCGTAGCACGGGGTTGAGCCGTAGCCCGTGCTACGGCTCATAATACCATGGTTCCGCCCTGGTTGTAATTAAATATATCATTAATATATATCACTTGAGCTTAAATTATGAATATATGATCTAATTTAGACTAAATAATATATTAAGGTATTACTTCTTTTTAGCAACTAGGATTGAGACCCGCCGCAATGCGGCGGGAATTCTTTAGTTATAACTAAGTTGATCTAGGATCCACACGTTATGTTACGAGTGTAATAGGAGCATCCGTCGACAAAAGGATCACCCTAAGATGATCATCTCATGGCTATTGAGAACGAATCAAATCAGATGGACCGAATGACTCTATGAAATTACGTTGATACTTCCACATATTATGGGTAACGTAGGAGACATCTCTATTTTTCCCCCGGGAATCTTTAGAATTACCACTGCTTAGCTTTCAATTCGCCTCTGACCATCAAATGAAATGTGAATAATCCGTCCTCTCCTGTCAAACGGGGAAGAAATAGACGATGAAGTCGATCTAGGATCCACATGTTATGTTAAACCTGTCAAACGGGGAAGAAATAGACGATGTAAAAACGTTCACCCACCGACGCACGTTGCGTCGTGTTAACTCGCAAAATTTAGAACGAAACGTAAAAACGTTCACCCACACACGCACGTTGCTTCGTGTTAAATCGCAAAATTTAGAACGAAACGTAAAAACTTTAAAACAAAGACGCACGTTGCGATGTGTTAAGTCACAAAATTTAGAACCAAGCATAAAGCGAAGAATTTGCGGAAAATGAAAACTATAAAGGACCAAAGTTGAAAGTAAAAAAAGTTGTGAGGATAGATTGCAAAAGATAAAAAGTTTTGGGTTAAAAGTAAAAAAAACAAATAGTTTTGGGTAAAAATTAATTCATGAAATACTTTTGGGTGAAAAGTAAAAAAAAAATCATTTTTTTTGAAAAACCCCCAAAGCCAAGGTTACGACAACATATGCATAACCATTTTTTCTTTGGAAAACCCCCAAAGCACACCCCGTGTTGCGGCAGGGCGTAAAACGGTGTCAAATAGTAATAATGTCACACAACCGTTATCGACCACCAACACTAACTCGACCTAGGATCTGCGTGTTGCGACGAACCTGTCAAACACGAAAAAATATAGGTAAAAAAGTTGAACTACACATGCACGTTCCGCCGTGTTAACTTGCAAAATTTGAAACAAAACATAAAAAAATTGAAACACACTCGTACGTTGCGTCGTATTAACTCGAAAAATTTAGAACTATACGTAAACCGAAAATTTGCCAAAGATGAAAAGTATAAGTGACAAAATTTGTGAAGTTAAATTGCAAAAGTTTTGGGTTAAAGTTAAAAAAACAAATTATGTAGGGTTAAAATTGCAAAAGGTAAAAACCTTTGGGTTAAAAGTAAAAAATCAAGTTTTTTTTTTTTTTTGAAAAAACCCCAAAGCACAATGTACAAGTTCCAATGCATATTTTTGTTGCTTATTTATAGTAATAAAATATATAGGGTTAGGGTAAAATGAAAATTTATATTAGTGAGAACTTAGAGAA
Source organism: Helianthus annuus (assembly GCF_002127325.2). Classification (NCBI taxonomy): domain Eukaryota; kingdom Viridiplantae; phylum Streptophyta; class Magnoliopsida; order Asterales; family Asteraceae; genus Helianthus; species Helianthus annuus. The sequence continues at coordinate 203,411,847 of NC_035436.2, read as the reverse complement.
TCTGGCCTTAAAAAAGGTTTTTCCAAAATTCTTATTAACTTTTCCAAAGCTTCGACGTGGTTCTGCATTCCCTGTTCTACAGTCATTGTTCGAGTCGTCATTTTTATGAAAATTTTAAAAATCAAAGATGAGTTTGAACACAATTCGATGAAATTGACCGAACAATGGCCAACTTAAACTGAAACGAAAAGAAAATTGAAACGAATTAGACGAAATTGATCAATCCCAGACTAATTGAAAACGAACACTAATCATGCATGTTGTATTAACAAATTACGCATGTTATTTTTTTTATCGTGTACTGATCGTACGTTAAGGGCTATTGTATTTTACACTTTCTCTGTATATATCCATTTTATAAATGCATATCTTGGTTTAATATGCACTAAAGCTTCGATTGTTAATCTACACCAAAAAATTTTACTCAACTAGGTTTTATTTCTATTTATGGTCATTACGCTCTTACTATATAACCATTAAATATCACCAACCACCCATACACAGTTTAACTTTTAACTTTAACCTTAAATAGCATTTTTCCTTAACAAATACAATAAATAATAAATATTTTATTTAGGTGGGCATGTAATTGATTGAACACACCCATAAGGTTACCTGTAGTGGAGCGCGAACAAGGGCATAGCGCCCATATGGAGCCCCCCACACCGCCCCCAGGGGCGCCATGAGCAAAAAAAAGAAAACCCCCGTGAAAAATTTCGCGGCGCGAGGAAGAAGGAGATTTCCACTTTGGTCCCTGCATTTTACAATTTGGTCCCTGCATTAAAACACTTTGGTCCCTGCATTTTACACTTTGGTCCCTGCATTTTACACTTTGGTTATGATGAGGTAGGGCTTTATGACTACGGCCTCAAGCCCCATAAAGCCCCGGGGTGACGTGGCATGCCACATGGCGCATAACGCCCATTTGGGGGCTTTATGACTACACATGGCCTAAGAAATCAATTCTTTGGCTATGTTTGTTTTAAGATCATAGAATGAGAGTAGAACGAAGTCGTATATTTAAAGCTGGGAAATTTTCATATAACAATATTAAAGTTTTATGATTGTTCTAAGAGTATTCTCATCCAATACAATAAATTATATAAACATTTCACTAAAAAACAACTCATATATCAATATATTTTCACTAAAAACAAATACTTTTTCTCTCTTCTTTTCAATTAAATAATATTATCATTACATTTTTCTCTCTCCTTCACTCACAACCACTTTCAATATGTATTAAAAAAATTATATTGGGTGAACAGTGTCCCCCCAAATATACAGATGAACAGTAACATTTTCTCTCTCTTCCACTCACAATCATTTTTTATACCCTTTATAATATAAAAACTACCCCTCACATATTTTGATGGTTTGGATGACCTAAAAAAGGTTTTAAGCTACATATGGTTTCTCTTAGTTTTAACTTATAACAATATACAACTTTGAAAAAAAAAAGTAAACTGCCGGTCCTTGAGAATTGGTCACTTTTGGCACTTTAGTTCAAAATTCAAACTTTTTGAATCTAAGTCACTGTGGTTTTAATTTTGTTGTCATTTTCATCCAAAATCAAAATCTGGTCAGGGATTTTTCAGTTAACATCCCGTTTCTTGTCTTTTTTTCTTCTTTTTAATGAAAGGCAAAATGATCTTTTAACGTTTTATTATAATAAATTAAAAAAATCTGACTATTTTGTCCTTCGTTAAAAGGGAGGGAAAAGACCAAAAAAAAAAACAAATTGGATATTAAATGAAAAATCTGACCAGATTTTGTTTTTGGATGAAAATGGCAACAAAATTGAAACCATAGGGACCCAGATTCAAAAGTTTTGAGTTTTAAACTAAAGTGGCAAACGTAACCAAACATCAGGGACCATTTTGGCAGTTTACTAAAAAGAAATATATATATAAAATACTTTCATACTATTTCATTTAAGTAACTCAATTTTACCTAAATCAAAAGAATATTAGAACAATATAACATAACTGATACTAGAGTGTTTTTAAAGATAGAAAATCTAGAAAGATTAATGGGTTTATCAGAGACACACCACGTCGGCTATCCCTACAATGCCCTTCCTATGTATGAAGGGCATAAGATTAGTGATAGTTAGAGGTGTCACGTAAACATTTATTTTTTTTAAACGGCACGTAAGCACTTATTATTTTGGTTTTAATGAAGAAAACTAATTAAATGAATGAAATAATAGATAAGATGTGAATATTTAAGAGATAGGTGGAAGGCCGAAGGTAAGAAGTTGTGGGTGGTACCAATAAATGTAAATAATCATCACCTTATGATCCGGGGACGGTTTCATCTTCACAATAGGAAGAGTGACTATTTTTAGTAAAATAGTGATATATGTTGCGTCTACAATGCACCACATTTTCTAAACTAAGTAAATGTGTATCCAAACAAGTAAGATTGCATGAAATGTATCACTTTCCACTGTTTAAAACCCGGGAGCCCTACTTGTTAGTGAAATGACATCACAGATAGTTTAGGGCTAAAAATAAGGTTATGATATGATCATCATTCTTAAAGAAACGTCGCCGGTGTGTTAACCGGAGATTGCAACGTCGACATAGTGTGTGAGGTCCCGGCTTTCTCCCTGAAATCCCGGTCTGTACCTTCCATCCTATCTTGACCTTGCGTCTTCCCCACCTGGCCGTTTTTACTTCTTCGTTTCTCGAAATTGCATCCTCCTCTTCCCTCACTTCCCGCAGTGGTTCCTAGATTTCTTCGGGGCTTAGTGGGTCTGATATCGATCGCGGCTATCTGAGTATAGTTCAGCTAGATCGGTTCGAATTCCATTAACACCCTTAGGGTTGTGGTGCCATTGCTTCGTTTGTTCTTTTTCTGGAGGGTTAGGGGGGTGTTGCTGTGTATCGATGGATGGTGGTACGAGTATGGGGGCAGATGGGTATGACGACGGTGGTGGCCCATGGATTGATGTGAACTACCAAAAGAATAAGAGAGGTCGAGGAAATGGGATAGAGATCACATTCCTTGTGCAAAATATTCCGGAACGTACAACAAAGGAGATTTTAAGGCAAGCATTTCAGGAGTTTGGATGTGTGTCAGATGCATACGTAGCAAGGAAAAAAGATAAACGTGGAAATTGCTTCGGTTTTATTCGATACGTGGGTGTGGAGAATGTAAACCAAACCCTAGGGGCGATGAACACAGTTAAAATTTATGAAGCTAAGGTGTCAGTTTCACTCGCAAAATACGACAAAAACCACAAACAGTTCATATATACTTCAAAGATTATGGGAGAGAAAATGTGGAGACCAAAAGGTAGTGTGCAGGAAAAACCACAGGTTCATAGAGATATATCTGGGGAAGGTATGGTTAAGGAAGGCGTCTCGTATGCTAGCTTGTTTCATAAGGATAATCTTGCCAGTAATATGGGTTCGAAGACTATTACGGTGGAAAATAAAGGAGCAAAATACCCGTTGCATTGCATGGGTCGGTCGATTCATGGAGTTGTTAAGGATTTAAGGACTCTATATAGATTGAACTATCTGCTAAATATTGGGGGTATAGAGAATTTCGGCCTATCATACGTTGGTGGTTTGAGTGTGTTACTGACCCTAGGGGACCCGGGCATGGTCAGGAGGATTTTGAATGATCACTCGGAGTGCCTGAATAGCGTTTTCAGCAGATTCCATGTTTGGAATGGTGAAGATCTTCCAATGGAGCGTATTGTTAATCTCCGGGTCACCGGTATCCCGGTGCTTCTTAGAGATAACGAGATTTTTGACCAGATCGGGGGCCTTTTCGGATCAATAGTCCAGGGTTCATCCTTTTCATGGATGGATTCGGATAACTCGGAAGGTTCGGTCCTAGTCCTGGTCCCTTACGGTAGACGGATAGATGAATCGGTTGTTCTAAAATGGAAAAACAGAAGTTTTGTTATTTGGGTGTCGGAGGATAGTTCAGGTTGGAAACCGGATATGGAGAGTGTACTGTCACGGAACGGAGGTGATGGTAACAATTCGGAAGAATCGGACGGTGGTTCCTTTGATGGCGAGAATGAAGGGGATAATGAAATTAATGAGGAAGACGAGATGGAAGATAATAGGATGGGGGAGGAACTAGAGGAAGGTGAATGTTCGTCGCCGGAGAGACTGAAGTCGGCTCCAGACGGGGGATGTCATTCCTTGCCGGCTGTTAGGAAGTCACCGGAGAATGCTTCTCCGGGAGAAGTTGGACAGTCAAAACACGTAAAGTCTCCCGGGGTTGGCGAGTCTGTTCGGGATCCAGATCCGGTAAACCAAGAGGTGCATGGGGATGGTACAATGCATGAGGATAATAATTGCATGGGTAATGACAGTGTGGCGGCTGAATTGTCTGGTGGTGGCCCACAAATTCTGGAAGAGAGAAGGAATGCTTTTTTGGATAATAATAAAGTTGTGGGCTCATCTCCTGCAATTGGGCTTGGTAAAAGATCCAGAGAAGGTCGAAGCCCACCATCAACTGGGTCTATGCAAGGACCTCCTATGAGAAATTTCAATCACGACTTTGAGTCTGGGGATACATCCTTCGACCTTAATCGCCCTGTCTCCTCCCCAAGGTGCTCAGTGTCTAGGAGATCGGTTGACAAGGATAACCCTGGGTCGAGATCGCCGCAAGTGGAATCCAATCAGCGGTTTTCGGATAAAAATCTACATAGGGATCAGAGTGGAGCTGTACAGGGAGCAGCGATCCTGGAGGACCTCAGTATTAGGGAGGAGATTCGAGCAACGGTGTCGGTCGGATCAAAGATTGGCATCAATCTGAATGGTTTCGAGGAAGCAACTAAGGTTAGTATTCTTGGAGAAGGTGCTAAAAATTGTGCCCAATGAATTTTCTATCTATCAATATTAGGGGTATACGGGATTCCCGTAAAAGTGACTGGGTTAGGGGTTTGAAGACGACATACGGGATACATTTTTTAGCTATCCAAGAAACCAAAGTGGATGAATCGGCGAAATTTATGTTTAATTGTTTCTGGGGGCGGTCAGTATATAGATTGGAACTAGTAAATGCAGAGGGTCGATCTGGGGGCCTGGCCTGCCTTTGGAACCCGGCTGTGTTCTCTTGTGATAATGTGGTAAAAAATCGATTCTACCTAATCGTATCGGGCTTTATGTGTCAATCGGGAACTCGAATCAATTTGGTCAATGTATATGCATCTAATGATCCTGGTGTTCGAAGAAGTATCTGGGCAAATCTGGTGGAAATTAAAAACTCCATACAAGGATTGTGGGTATTTATGGGCGACTTCAACGAGGTTAGAGATGTGTCGGAAAGATGTAATTCGGAATTTGTTGCAGCTAATGCGGAGGCTTTCAATCACTTTATTCTGTCAGCGGGTCTTAGCGAATATAATATGGGGGGTGGTAAGTTCACTTATATATCCGATCGTGGAGATAAGTTGAGCAAGTTAGACCGATTCCTTGTCTGTCTAGGTTTTATGGAGAGGTGGCCAACAGCTTCAGTTCAGGTCCTGAACCGTGATGCTTCAGACCATAGACCAATATTACTCTCTACAACACCAACGGATTTCGGGCACATACCGTTTAGATGCTTTAATTCATGGTTGGAGCTTCCGGGTTTTATGGAGATGGTACATCATATTTGTCACAATTTCACTTTCAATGGTCCGGCAGATGTGGCTTTATCAGTAAAGTTGAGATGGCTTAAAAACAACATCAAGGTTTGGCTGAAATGGGAGCGGGAGCGGACCAATGGTGTGTATCTGGAAAAAAAGAATAGGATCCAATGCCTTGAAATAATTGCGGAGGAGAGGGCTTTGGGCGACGAAGAACTTACGGAAAGAGCTGATTGTATCAATGTCGTTTTGGATTTGGATCGACGGAAACAAATGGATGCAAGACAGAAATCTCGGGTTAGGTGGGCAATCGAAGGAGATGAAAATTCAGCCTATTATCACAATATTATAAACTCGAATATTAGTAATAATCGTGTCAATGGCCTTCTCATTGATGGAGTTTGGGTGACTAACCCGGTGGAGATCAAAGAAAATTTTTTCGAGTTCTTTTCTCAACAATTCGTGGAACCTATGTCTTCTAGGCCTCCCATTATTTGCAATCATCTGGCGTCTCTCACAGAATCTGAAGCAAGCTCATTGGTTGCACCGTTTTCTAACCAGGAAATTAAGAAAGCTATCTGGGATTGCGTGGGGGACCGTGCGCCTGGACCAGACGGTTTCAACTTTAAGTTCATAAAGAGGAATTGGGATCTTTTTCAAAATGACTTTATCAGGATATTTCAGGAATTCTTCACCAAAGAGTCCATTAGCAGATGCTGTACGTCATCCTTTTTGGCTTTGATACCGAAAGTTAAAGACCCGGCTTCTCCTGCGGACTTCCGTCCTATCAGTTTGATCGGTGTTATTAATAAAGCAATTTCTAAAGTGTTGGTTAATCGATTAAAAATGGTTATCGGGAGGCTAATTTCGGAAGAACAATCAGCGTTTTTGGCCGGGAGGAATATTACGGATGGCCCCCTAATCCTGAACGAAGCCATAGCATGGATGAAAAAGGCGAAAAAAACGGGTATGATTTTTAAAGTAGACATTAATAAAGCGTATGACTCGTTAAATTGGAATTTCTTGGAATCCGTGATGATACAAATGAATTTCCCTGTTAAGTGGCGAAAATGGATCATGGCTACTCTTGATTCGGCAAGGGCCTCGGTACTGGTAAATGGGTCACCGACGATGGAATTCAAGTACGCTCGTGGATTACGTCAAGGGGACCCGTTGTCCCCGTTCTTATTTGTTATAGCTATGGAGGCACTCACAGGAATCATGAAAAAGGCTATATCCGAAGGTATTTTCGAAGGCCTTAGGTGCACGAACGACGGTCCACTCCTTTCACATCTTATCTATGCGGACGATGTCATTTTCCTCGGTAAATGGTCATTTGGAAATGCACTAAATCTGCGTAGAATTCTAAGATGTTTTTTCTTGGTCTCGGGCTTAAAAGTGAATCTAGCTAAGTGCTCCGTGTTCGGTGTGGGGATAAATGATGAAGAGGTCGAGTTAATGGCGGATTGTATGAATAGTAAAAAAGGATCGCTTCCGTTCAAACATTTGGGATTGACCGTAGGTGCGAACATGAATCTTATTCGTAACTGGAAATCGGTGATTGATATTTTTAAGTCCCGGTTGTCCATTTGGAAGGCCAAAAGTTTATCTTACGGTGGTCGAATCACATTGATTAAATCAGTGTTGAACTCTTTACCAACGTATTTTTTCTCGTTGTACAAAGCACCGGCGAAGGTAATCGATGAGTTGGAAAGGATTAGAAGATCTTTCTTTTGGAGCGGATCGGATGAAAACTCATACACGAGTTGGATGGCATGGGAAAAGGTTATCGCCCCTATTGAATATGGTGGTCTTGGATTTGGTTCACTCCGTGATGCCAATTTAGCAATGTTGTCGAAATGGTGGTGGCGGTTTAAAACGGATAAAGACGGTCTTTGGAGAAGAGTCATATGGTCGGTTCATCATAGTGAGAGATCATGGTCTCCTATCCCAGCAAGAATTTCCGTTCCCGGTCCGTGGAAACAAATAGTTAGCGTCCAAACGCCCCTTAATTCAGTTGGTATAAGTCTCCCCGATCTCATTTGGTGTGAAGTGGGCTCTGAATCAAAGGCATTGTTTTGGTTGGATTACTGGATTGGTACACAGCCTCTTTATATCATGTTTCCACTTTTATTTGCTCTTGAAGTTGATAAATTGTGTAGAGTTTCACAAAGGGTAGTTTGGGAATCTTGGGGTGCCAGCTTCATGTGGTTATGGAAAAGATCCTTGAATTTAGATGATGAAGTATATGAGCTACAAAACCTTATTGACATGCTTAACCTGTTTCGTCCGCGTGCTGGGCCAGATGTGTGGATATGGAAACCGATGCCTACCTATGGTTTCTCGGTGGCTGCCATAAAAAATGCAGCGGCAACCTTTAACAGGTCCGTTCCCGAATTCTCATTTTTTTGGAATAACTTGGTGCCAAAAAAAGTGGGTATTGTTTCGTGGCGAGCATTGTCAGAACGGTTGCCAACTAAATCGGCATTGGCGGCTCGGAATATAGATATTGGGAGTTCTGGATGTCCACTGTGTAACGAACACTCCGAATCCAGTGAGCATTTATTTGTGGCTTGCCACTTTTCACAGGCAATTTGGCTCGGGATTGCACAATGGTGCAAAATCGCTCCTTTGATCATGTTTAGCCTTAAGGACGTATTGGATATTCGCTACGCTGTCTCGGGGTCGAAGAGAAAAAAGAAGATTATTAATGCCATTTTTCAAGTGGTGATTTGGAGTATTTGGAGGTTGAGAAACGAGGTCATATTCCGACAGGTTGACCCAAACATGTCAAGGGTGATAGAAGAAACAAAATCTATGTCGTACTTGTGGATTAAAAATAGGCAAAAAGCTTCGAGTTGGTCTTGGAATGAGTGGAGGAATTTTAGTTTTGTTATGTAGCTGGCTTGGATTAATTGTGAATTGTATTTGGTGTTTGTAAATTTGGTGTCTAGCATCTTGCTAGTTTGGTAATAAATTTTTTTTTCTGTTGGCCGTTCAAAAAAAAAAAGATTGCATGAAATGTGAATGGTATGATATCTTCTTCTGGGCTAAAACATTGAAATGGGCCACTATCACAAAGTTGATGACCGAGCCTATATTAAACTTTACTTAGTTTAGAAAATGTGGTGCATTGTAGACGCTACATATATCACTATTTTACTAAAAATAGTCACTCTTCCTATTGTAAAGATGAAACCGTCCCCGGATCATAACGTGATGATTATTTACATTTATTGGTTCCACCCACAACTTCTTACCTTTGGCCTTCCACCTATCTCTTAAATATTCACATCTTATCTTTATCTGTTAGAGTAAATTACAATTTTAGCCCATGTGATTAATATCACTTTTACCCTTTTAGTTAAAAAAAATTTTTTTAACATCTGAGCCCCCAACGTATTTTTCTAACCATTTTGGCCACTAACGTCTTTTGTTCTAACACTTTTGGCCCCTAACATTAACGGATGGGGTTGGTGTTAGGAGCCAAAAGGGTTGGAAAAAAAGAAGTTGGGGGCTCGGATGTTAAAAAATTCTTTTTTGGGCTAAAAGGGTAAAAGTGATATAACCACAGGGACCAAAATCGTAATTTCATTCATTTAATGCCAATGAGGTAGTGGTAGAGTGGTTGAGGAAAGACTTGGTGTTACTTGTGACCCAGGTTCGACTCTCACTCTCCCCATGATTTTATGCGGCAACCAGGTGAAGGGCGAATATGGGCGGCGCCGGTTTGTCTTGGATGGGAGGCAAGGTTTTACAGGGGTTTGCGGCGGTCGAATAGTCGACCTTGGCCACAGTGTCCGGTGTCACGGTGGTTGGCACGTCGTTCCTTGTCATTCAAAAAAAAATTCATTCATTTAACGAGTTTTCTTCATTAAAACCAAAGCAATAAGTGTTTACGTGACACCTCTAACTATCACTAATCTTGTGCCCTTCATCCACAGGAAGGGCACAAACTGTAGGGATAACCGAGGTACGGGTGTTCAAAACCGGATATCCGAAGAATTTCGGATACCAGATTTCACTATCCGAATCCGCATCCGAAATTTCGGATATCCGAAAATTCGGATATCCGATCGGATAGTGAATCGGATATCCGAAAATCCAACTTTTTATTTAATTTTTATTTTTTATTATTTTTTCATATTCGAAACTGGATATTTCGGATAGTTTCGGATATCTAAACATAAGTTTTCGGATATTTTTCGGATATTTAAGATATTTTCGAATACTCGGGATATTTTCGGATATCCGAAAAAAATAAAAATTAGATTTTTGAAAATTTCGGATATCCGAATTTTCGGATATTTTGGATTCGGATATCGGATATTTTGGATCCGGATATCGGATATTTTGGATTCGGATATCGGATATTTCGGATCGAATTTTCAGATACGGATAGTTCTGAACACCCCTAGCCGAGGTGGTTTAACAGAGACAGGTATATATGTCTCTGATAAACTCATCAATCTTTCTAGATTTTCTATCTTTAAATTTTAAAAGCACTCAAGTATCAGTTATGTTATACTAGATTAGAACCCCGTGTATTACACGGGTTGCATAAATGTGATTTTATATAATAAATAATAAAAAAGATATGTCTTTAAAAAAAACTCAAATATTGCACGTGTTGAATAAAATATAATGTCATATATTAACACAAATAGTCATCAAGATTTATCTTTTAAAAACAAACACTTACTTATTATAACATTTTACTTTATTTTCTTATTTTGCATAAATGTAATTTTATATAATAAATAGTAAAAAAAGATATATCTTTAAAAAATTCGTATATTACATGTGTCGAATAAATATAATGTCGTATGTTAACACATAAAGTCGTCAAGATTTATCTTTAAAAATAAACTTTGATGTACTATTTACTTATTATAACATTTTACTTTGTTTTTTATTTATTATTAGGTTAAAAACGCATGTATTGCATGGGGTTGAATCCCGTTTTTATGATACATCCAAATTATGAGATACAATTATTTTAGTTAGTTTTATACACCTTCATGCTTATTTGTTTATTTCATTCATGAGACACTCGTCTTAAACTTGTATTCAAGAGAGTTTATGATACAAAAAGGTGGAGATCGATCCCCACGTTTTTATATATAGTTTTTTGTTTAAAATTATTATTATTATTTTCTATTATTATTATTTTCTATTATTTATATTCTTATCTAATTTTTTATTTAAAATTATTATTATTATTATTGTTTAATATTATTATAATAAAAACAACCGTTTAGCCTTATCTAAATATTTATTCATATTTAGTATTTTGTATAAAATTATTATTATTTAATATGAGAGATAAATAGGAAAATAAGGTGAGAAAGCACAACGAAGTGACACGTGTTCGAAAACGATTTTCATTCGTATTTGCTTTTGTATAGCTTCTATTTCGTATTATTGTTTTGTATGACTAACTGTGTATTTTGTATGATTGCTTCGAATAATTTAATTAATAGGCAACGGGAGTTCTATTAGTATTAGTTCGGTTCGTTATGATACCGTCACTCGCTATAACTATAACAATCGTAAAAGAAAAACCGAATGCATAAAAGAATATGAACACATATATTATAACGATAAAAACCATAACAAAGACTTAGTCGATTGTTTGAATTTGGCATTGTTTTAATTATGATTGTGCCATATCAAATAATATGCTACTTAACTCAAAAAGGCATTTGTTTATGTATATAAGGCTGAAGTGTGTGTGGATTATGGTTGAGTCATGATTTGCCACATAGAAACATGAATGAAAGGTTGCACCACCCACTTGTCTGATCCACCATAGTTTGCATGGACTAAACCATGACAATCATGGTCCTTTTTTCAATTTTCCAAGATTTCATTTTCTTTTTCTTTAGACAAAAATAAATTAAAATAAATAAGGAGATAGTGGTTTGGGTCGTAACCATACCCTTAAGGTAGTGGTTTTGAATGGTGGATTAGAGGTGGGTGACATGGCGCTGACGTGGAAGATCATGGTGATCATGAGGGTCATGACCACACCCTATAGCCTAAGTAGTTGCAACCCTTTAAGTCTTTTATGTATATTATAATATTTTCCTATTTTCTTTTGTATAGCATCCATTTCGTATTATTGTTTTGTATGGCTAACTGTGTATTTTGTATTACTGCTTTGTATAAAATGATTAATATGGAGCGGGAATTCTATTAGTATTAGTTCAGTTCATTTATAAATGCATAAAAGAATATGAACCCACATATTACAATGATAAAAAACCATAACAAAGACTTAGACGGGTGTTTGAATTTGACAGTGTTTTAATTATGATTGTACCATATCAAATAATAAGCTACGTAAATCAAAAAGATATTTGTTGATGTATACAAGTAGTTAGAGCCTTTTAAGTCTTTTAAGTATAAATTATAATATTACTATATTAGTGTTTATTCTTATCTAAATATTTATACTTATCTAATATTTTGTTTAAAATTATTATTATTTAATATAAGAGATAAATAGGAAAATAAGGTGAGAAAACACCAGAAAGTGACAAATGTCCCAAAACAGGTTTCTTTTATTATATAGTATAGATAGATATAGATTGTTCTAAAATTCTTTTGAATTACGTAAAATTGAGTTACTTAAATGAAGTTTGCGGGTATACCCATTTACCCTTTTAGGCGAATAAAAATTACCCATTGGAATAGTTATTAATCAAAACCATATCTTAAACTCACCTCAAAACCGAATATATAGTAAACTAGATTATAACCCCGTGTATTACACGGGGTTAAATAAATAAATTTTATATACTAAATAATAAAATAATATATCTTCAAAAACCTCATTTATTATACGGGTTGAATAAATATAATTTTATATATTATATAATAAAAAGTTATATCTATAAGAACCATATTGTACGGGTTGAATAAATGTAATTGTGTATACCAAATAAAAAAGTTATATCTTTAAAACCACGTGTATTACATGGGTTGAATAAATGTACAATTGTTTACCAAATAATAAAATAATACATCTTTAAAAAACCTCATTTATAACACGGGTTGAATAAATGTAATTTTATATACCAAATAATAAAAAAATTACATCTTTAAAAATATGCGCATTACACGGTTTGAATAAATGTAATTTTCTGTACTAAATTATAAAAAATATATATCCTTAAAAAACCCCGTGTATTGTACGAATTGAATAAATCTAATTTTATATATCTAATAATAAAAGTTATATCTATAATAAATCTAATTTTATATCTGTACTAAATCATAAAAAGTTTCGTAAAATCTATTTGATACCAAACTACACAAAACGTTCAAATATAATTAATTCAAATAAATAATATTATAAATGAGAAGGAGATTAAACTAAATAATAATTAGAGTTAATTGCCAAAATCGTCCATGAGGTTTGGGCATGTCTGTCATTTTCGTCCAAACTGATTTTTTTTGTACCAAATAGCCCCCCACGTTTGTAACTTTTTGCCATTTTCATTCAAATGCCTAACTGGGTTAGAAACAACCATTTGATGAGTTTTTTTTTTTTCTTTTTTGAAATTTCACAAGTACAGGGCCTGAAATGTAATTTCTTTTTAATCTTTAACTTTATAAAAGTAAAGATTTACATGTAAAACAAATTGTAGAATTATATAATATAGGCCTATTACGGTATCTTTAACTTCCGTTTTGATGAATTATACTTATATGCTCTGGAGTATTATAGTCATATGCCTATTTTTAACATATTTATCCTTTTTGCTTATTGATAAGAAACATGTGAACATCACCTTCCAAGTGTTCTTAGTTTCATGTCTACTTCCTCTGTTTCCTCTTATCCCTCTCCATTATATTTTGTAAACAAAATATCATCATATGCTAATTTTACAAATTTATGAAACCGAATATAATCGTGTCCTAGGTAGTCTTAGTATTATTGGAATTTTCATTTGATTCATGGTTTCTGTTAGTTACTTTGAATTTCCTTGTTTTTTTCTGTTTGAGGTATGCGTGTATCCCAAAAACGTGAAAGGCTGAAACCGGTAACCACTTCATTTAGCTGCAGTGCGATGGCAGTTTAAACCCATTTAGCTTTTTTTTTTGTTTTTTGTTTATGATCTACCCAACTGTAGTATGAGTTCAGCTAATATGTTCAGTTTAATTTATTTCATTACACACAGGTCGATACATAAAAGGTTTCGTTGAAGGGCATATAGTGATGGGTACTGGTTGATACATCTTAGTTTTATATCTATTTATGAGCATTACACGGTGGAGGTGAGTAACGGTGTGAGTGGTAGTTGATGGTTTGTTTTGAAGGTTGTAGACAGAGAAAGCAGAGGGTGATGGATTTAGGTTTAAAAAGAAATTACATTTTTGGCCCTGTACTTGTGAAATTTAAAAAAAAAAAAAACCTATCTTAAACTCACCTCAAAACCGAATATATAGTAAACTAGCTTATATCCCGTGTGACACACGGGTTTAAAAAGGTTAAATTTAAAACATATTAATAAATATGATGTATGAATTTAAAAAAAAAATCAAAATAATATGAAACCAAGTAATTTAAAATAATAATGTTTTGACACTTGTCAGTTCCATTTTCCATTTTCTATTTTATGAACACAAGTTTTAGTTTAGTAAATTGTTCAGGAATATAAGTCGACGTCTCCATCTTTTAAAATGTTCCTATGAAATGTGTATTTAGAGTATGAGCTATGAAATAACATAAATTAATGCTAATCTAAAATAAAATAACAAAAATAAGTAAATAAATAACAAACTAAGTAATTTGAAATGAAAGTGTAAAAAAAAATTATAAAATTACATTACAAATTTCTAAAAACTTCTTTGTATACAACATTTGATGTTATATTTGAAAGATTACCATCACTATTCAGAATAACAACTTTGAGGCCATCACGTCTTGAAACATTAAGCCATAACTGCCATAAGAACGAAAGGTACAATAATATCAGACCCACAACCATAAAAACGTCATAAAATTGCTGGCGCAAATCATATAAAATTCACCAAACTCGGGTTGTGCGTTATCTTGAACGGGTCAAAAGGGTCAAATAAAAATACAGCTAAAATGGATCAAATTGGTCATATGGATCAAGATTCGCCAAAAGTGAGCTTTTAATGCACAAGGGCTCCTATATTACATTATTATTTTACACACAGTTTGTTTATAAATGATTATACTTTAAGAGAAGTGTCTGGGAAACACGCCTCGACCCACGCCTCGACCCGTAATAACCCGTTTTAACCTCTAAAATATAGCAATAGAAGATTTTGTACATTTGTGATCGATATTCAACAACGGTGGAGACAAAGTTGTCAGTGGACTCCCTGTTGCAGCGGAGTTAGACAAAGTAACCTCCAACCCGGTCTTGGGAGAAACCTAGTAAAAATACAAAAAAGAAAACTATCGTGAAATTGAAGCTAATCAATTTAAACAAAATTAGTTTATGTACACGAACATACCGTAACAGTTGGTTTTTGAAGTAAATGAGAAAGAGAAGCAACTGCAGTCATATACAAAGAGATACACGACTCTGGTCCGTGTCAAAGCTGCAATAAAAAAAGGTAACAATTTTCTAGAAAAAAAACATGGAAAGTAATAATAATATTTATGAAATATGGATTATAGCAAATGTTCATCCATATATTTGACTTAGACAGGGGGCAAGACCTGTAGTCCTTGTAAGCTTTTTCGTAACCGCATTGAGTCATAACGTTGTATACCTATGAGTCATTAGTAGTGGATTAATGATAAATACTATTTTGCTAATGTGACTTACAACTAATGGTGCAGAAAGGGAGTATTATATATTATATATTAACTTACAATTTCTCATGACCGTGGATGATAGCCCACTGTGAATCTTTCACACACTCGTGAGCCCGGTTTCTCTCACGGAATTGCAAGTTCCATGATAATTCTGCACTCAACTATAGGAAATAATTACATACTATATCATTAATATGTCTAGCTCAAGTTATCATGTAGAAAAAAAAAGAGTTTGAGCTAAGAAAACACCTGCAATCTGACTCAAATGAAACATTGCAAACGCATCCAAGTTCACCTAGACGGAAAAAGTAATAGTAATCAATCAGCATGGGTTATAATGAATCTATAGTCACAAAAATCATACATGTATAACCCGTTACAACTTATGTATCTGTTAATTTTAAATACCAAAAAGATATTCGGTTAACCGCTTTTGTACTTCTTAAATTCACCTCTTTACAAACTTCTTATGCCTCTTTAGACGACCTTGCATAATTAATCAAAACCTGAAACATTAATCCATAACTACCATAAGAACGAAAGGTACAATAATATCAGACCCACAACTATAAAAATGTCATAAAATTGCTAGCGCAAATCATATAAAATTCACCAAATCTGATGCGATTAAGTTTAAATAATATTTTTTTAATGTGACTTCCAACTAATGGTGCAGAAAGGGAGTATAATATATTATATATTATCTTACAATTTCCCATGACCGTGGATGATAGCCCACTATGAATCTTTCAAACACTCGTGAGCCCGGTTTCTCACACGAAATTGCAAGTTCAACGATAATTCTGCACTCAAATATAGGAAATAATTACATAGTATATCATTAAATATGTCCAACCCAAGTTATCATGTAAAAAAAGAGTTTTGGCTGAGAAAAAAACCTGCAATCTGACTCAAATGAAACATTGTAAACGCATCCAAGTTCACCTGAAAGAGTTTTGGCTAAATATGTATTATCATCAGTAGGTGTAACCACAGTTTCTAATTATACAAACTAACAACACAACAATTAGATGTGAAGAATACCACGTCATACATAAATAAAACTAAAAAACGCACAAATCTGAGGCGATGAAGTTCATAAACATCACAAAACTCATCAAAGCTAGCACAAATCATATAAAATTCACCAAATCTGATGCGATTAAGTTCAAAAACATCACAAAATTCATCCTCGATAAAGCAAATCATATGAAATTCATCATAATCGATCAATTAAGTTCTTCAACAACACCAAAATTATCATCCTTTGTAATGAGATTAATAGATCTGAGATGAAAGAAATCTTACATGAAGAACAGGATCAAAGAGGTGGTATGCGACAGCGGGTCCTTTTGGATTGTGTGAAAACCCTAGAGAATATATCTTTTTTGTGAAACACAAGCTTGCAATGATTTTACCCCAAATAAATCGATGTCAATCAACAGAAATCGAACCTCCAGATAGCTATTAGATTGCGATGAAGATGAGGAAAAAAGTAGATCTTTGATGTAGGAGAAACATCTTACAATCGATTGAGAACAAAGAAGAAAGGCAAGATAGAGAAACGACTGAAATTTTGGGGCAATTATTAGGGTTAGGAAGATGGAACACAAAAAAAAACCCGGTTCAGGGGAATAAGGAGGCGTGGATAGTCTAGATGATGAACACGGTAGCAAATAAAAGGAGTGGTTGACATGTGTCTCAAATGAATGTGAAGGGGACAAGTGTCCCAACCTTTGTTGCTTTATTATATATAAAGATAATCGACTACATTTTAACAACTATGTCGTAACCATAACAACGACGATGACAACAACAATAACAAGAAGAAGAACTTCAACCTTTTAACAACTTTAACATATCGTTTGTTTATTTTTTATTAAAATTATATAATATACTAATATATTCGGTTTTAATGTGGATAAACGGTTTCAAGTAATCGGATGGGTGTCACGTAAACCATACCCGCTCAGAACCTGTGAAAACTTTTAAAACTCATCCATACCTGTCCTATTGTCACTTATACAAGCTTATGGATTTCCAGAATGGTTTTAGCCTATCTATAATCTCGAAACACATTTCTCGATCTGTATCTTTTGAGTTTCGTACTGTTTCAGGTTAGACGAGTGTGTTACGGCGGCTATCTCCTCTTTTATCTACACAGTTATACTCAAGCTTTCTATAACTATGTTTTCAGTTGCATGTTTTTAAACGAAACAACCTACTGTAAAATGAACCAAAAACTGTTTCGTGTTTGTATCTGTATCAAGAGCAAATGTTCAAAATATTCCACAGATTTTGCTATTTTTTTCAGCTTTGTTGGGTTCTTGATGTTGAAATCTTCTTGTGCAATTCGAGTTTTGACATCCGCTCAGCCTCAAGTGCTCGTTCAAGCTACAAAAGAAATGTTTCACAAGCGTATTTATCAATAAATATTAAAATGTGTTGCAGAAAAAATACCTTTGCGGCTCTGGTACTCCATTCTCCTAGTATGGCTCGCAGCCTTTCGTTTTCCTCCATATACTATGTTTCATTACCAACAGAAAGCTTTAGAACATAAGTATAGATAACTATGGGGCTGTTTGGCAACATCTGAATGGTTAAGTGCTGAACCAGTAAGTAAGAGGTCTGAACCATTAAGTGCTGAACCAGTAAGAGGTGAACCATTAAGAGCCAGTATAATGCTTAACCGTTCAGAGGCAAATGTCTGACCAATTCAGATTAGAGGTCTTAACCATTCAGACTCTGTATAAATCTTAACCATTTAGAGGCAAATGTCTGAACCATTCAGACATCTGCTCGTGAAACAAACAGTCTGAACCATTAAGTGCTGAACCAGTAAGAGAGGTCTGAACCATTAAGAGCCTCATTAAGAGGTAAACAAACAGCCCCTATGTATGTTTATCTAATTATTATACCGGGTCAATTATACGTAACAATCTTTAGTTGACATTTGACGGTATCAGAAATACCTGATTGTTCGTGTTACGAACACCCTGGATTTCAGTCTCTTTCTCAGCAACCAGGGATCGAGCGAGACGTAATTCAGATTGTAGTTGATTCATCTGCAGATACAAATTAAACTATTTATGCAATTTTTATACAAACTTATATTCCAAAATATAATTTAAAGGGTGCGTAACTGCCTATCATATAGTAAACAACAAAACCAGCTGATACGATCATTACACTATTACCTCAGCTGAAAGTGTTCGTAGCTCTTGATCACGAGCTGCTAACAGATGAGCAAGATCAACCTACAGAAAACAACGAATTAGAAATGCCATAAAACTAAAAATGTTATAAAATCGTATTCTACCTGAGGTGCCATCCCATCACCAGCTTTCTCATATTTGCTTAAACATTCTTGCAGTCGAAGAATCTACAGCGATATAAATGGTCTTATGAATATTTTTAATCAAGAAAAGCACATAAAATTAGGCCTGTAAACGAACCGAACGTTCATGAACTTGTTTGGCGGGAAGTTCGTTTATGTTCGTTTATTTAATAAACGAACGAACAAGAACAAAAAATTGTTCGTTTAATTAAATGAACGAACATGAACACACCTTGTGTTCGTTCATTTATGTTCGTTAACATTCTTTTATGTTCGTGAACGTTCGTTTATGTTCGTTTAAATTTTATTAAATACATAAATAGTTCTATTTATATAAATATTAGGTTTTCTAACTAGTTATATAAATATAACTAATTAGTATATCTAGGAACCCTTATTTAGATGTGTTTTCGGATGAAATGTAATATATTAGACTTGTTTCTTCAATCATGTTAATTTATGTTTATTCAAATATGTTTAGTAATTTTTTTATGTTCGTTTATGTTCGTGAACTGTTCGTTTAGGCTTTAAACGAACGAACATAAACGAACACGAACATGCCCCATTTCTTAATGAACGAACACGAACAAAAAAAATGTGTTCGATTATATGTTCGTGTTCGTGTTCGGTTAAAGTTAAATGAACGAACACGAACATGCCTATGTTCATGTTCGTTCGGTTCATTTACAGGCCTACACAAAATCACCAATCTAACCCAATTCTCTGAATATTACAATTGGTGATTATTTTTTTCATCAATAATTATTATTACCTCCTCACTCAGAAAATTAAGATTCTCTCTCTGATACTGTAGCAAAGCCATCTGCTGATCAGATAACCGTCCACCATCATTATTATACCTGTGATACGCAACATCTCTCAGTAATCAGTAGTTTCTTACGCTAACTAATCAAGCAAGTTAATTGAGGATTAATGAGGTAGTGTGATACCTTAACCCTTCTAGAGAGCTTGACGGTTGAAGGGGAGAGTACAAAGACTTCAAAACATCGGGCTGGGATTCCAACGTGTTGTATTGGTGTACATTACCTGCAAGCGTTACCAAGCGTCGAATACTTGATTAATTCATATAATGAACTGCCATCTATGTAGCACGGGGACTCCATTTATGTGGCCGTACCCGTCTCGGGTACTTGTCGGGGACGGAAACTCCATGGGTATTCGTCGGGGACGTTTCCTAAATGTTTCCATGTCGGGGACGTATCTGGTAGAAGTATCCAGCCCGTTTCCATTTGTTTTTAGGGTTTTTACCCTTTCAAATTCCACAACCGGTCATTAAATAAATAGACCTATCATATTCGGCTTCTCTAATCTCTAAACTCTCAAGTCTCATCATCTCTAATTCTCTATCGATTGCCGATCTCTCACTAGATGAACCGGAATTTGAAAATGATTTGATTATTGATAATTAATTACCATTGGAAGATGTAGTATTTTTGGAATTTGTTTAATGTATTTTTATTTTTTTATATTTTTTATTGCCGTACCCGTATCTTGGAATTTTGAGTTTTACCGTTCCTCGTTCCCGTATGGTCCCCGTACCCCGATCCCGTACCCGTTCCAGTGCTACTTAGACTGCCATAAACTTATAATCATCATAACCATAACTGCGATGTCGGTTAATGGATAACCATAACCATAACCGATCGGTTATGGCGGTCTCAGTTAATCGGTTTTGAAGGTTATAGCGGGTCGGTTATGGGTCGATTAACCATGAATTTAGGCTTAGCTAAAAATAGCTCAAAAAGTTTTTTTGAGCGTGCAATAAATTGTTATTACACATTTTTATATATTAGTATTTTACATAGTATTAAAGAGTACATATAATCTATACTATTAATATCCATTATTACCGAATATTTAAACAAAACGATATGATATAATCCATAAATTCAAACAAACATTAAACCAAAATGACATGATATAACCCATAAATTTTAACAAACGTTCAATCAAAAACATCAAATGGTGTAAAAATGGTGAAAAGTCCATATCCGACAAAGATTATACTACATGTCGGTTCGGTTATGGCGGTTATAGAAACATTGATAACCATAACTAACCCGCTACTTTCGGTTTTCACAAAAACAATTAACCAATTACCAACCCACTGGTTTTTTATATGGTTCGGTTTTATCGGTTAATTCGGTTATGGGTCGATTAATTCGGTTTTTTGCACACCATACAACACTGAACTGTAATTAATTTGTGTCCAAACATGAAAGATGTTTCAAGTGGATTTCACTGGCAAATAAACTTGAAATCTCATATATGCATACAGAACTAAGAAGATGGTATCATGGTAATAAAACTATGAGAACCAAAAGTAGGATACACCTCCACCACAATCAACTTCATTCTTAGGCAGGCGATATTGTTTTTTTTGAAAGGCAAATTTGGATCACTGACGGACCACTGGAGTATCATCGTGTCACCAGCGGAACCACCCGATCATATCCATCTCCACTAGGCATAATGCCCATACACCAATTCAGGAGGAAACCCGATAAATATTGGAAAACCCCCCTTGTGGGAATCGAACCCAGGACCTATTGGTCCCAAAGCCTTATCTCACCCCTAAGATGCCACTAGGCTATAAAGCCATGGGCAGGCAGGCGATATTATAACTTACCAATATATACACTCATGAAAGAACCAGCAAGGATAGCTTCAACCACCATGATAATCCTGAAAATTAAGAGCTAAGGAAATGTCAGCAAAGAGTATCAATCAATTCAACCGTAGGATTCATAGGCTAATATACAATGATTAAGAATGACGCAAATTAGACTAATATTAATATTGAAGTTTCAATATCGTACACCGGAAAAGAAGTTACCTGAGTATCATAGGAATCGGAAGAATTCTAATATTTGGCTCCCAGACCATAATTAGCAGCATCACCCCGGTACCTTGAATACGATACGAATTTAACTTTTTGTTGGATGCCAATAAACAAATACAAATGCAGTTTCCCTAGCCTTTTGAAGTAGCAAATTCAAATTCATAAAAGGCTTACTAAATACCCTTTTATAGTTTTAAGAGTTAACTTTCGTTTTGCTCCCTGTGGTTTGGTCATTTTAACGGTTTTGCTCCAATAGTTTAAAAATAGTCATTTTCCTCCCTGATCTTTCGAGTTTGTCGCCAGTTTGCTCCCTAGCTCTAACTCAGTTAAAACGTTCGACTAAGTAGGGGTATTTCGGTAGTTTACTCCCTGGCTCTAACTCAATTAAAACGTTTAGTTAAAAGTCGCGGTAGTCGTGGTCGGCAGGTGCTAGTTGCAGGTGGTGGTGGATGGTTGTGGATGGTGTGGCCGGTAGAAAGAGTGGTTGGAAAGATGTGAGATCAGAAAAGAATTACTTATATACATGTAAATAAACAAGTTATAGGTTTATTTAGGTGAAAAGACTTACATGCCCTTGCTTTTATCTATAAAATTTACCAAAATACCCTTCTAGTTAACGGATTTTTTGGATGGAGTTAGAGGCGGGGAGCAATATGACGATAAGTTAGAAAAATCAGGGAGGAAAATGGCTATTTTTAAACTATTGGGGCAAAACCGTTAAAATGACCAAATCACAAGGAGCAAAATGGAAGTTAACTCTAGTTTTAAATACACGATTGCGACTGAATAGTTATTTTGAAAACAGAAATATTCATTCCCTGTCTAAGAAACAGAAAACTGTAATGAAAATACACATACCATATGATGTACTGGCAAAGGGCAAGCGAACAATATGCTTTAACTTTTGACTGAAAATATAGTAACCCTACATAATATAAATCAATGTTATGATCCCATCCTATAAGCACGTCTTCTACGAGTCACACCAGTGATAAACATAGATTCCAGCTCTCAAAGGGATTTTTTTGTACTTATACCCAACGTAGTTTGAAATCTTGAAAAATACATCTATATGTTTTCAGAACTTTTCCAGTTATATGTTTTCAAAGTGTGAAATGTAGAATCATTCACTTGTTTATATCAGGATTACATAAAGTCCATAAATGATTAAACCTAAAGGGAAACAGAAATGCATGCAATACGCCCCGCTTGCGGTGTGCGCATATAATGTACATATGTGCTATGCAGTTAATATCGGTGAGATATCGGTTATATCGGTCATATCGGTCCCCTAGTAAAATATCGGTGTCAAATATCGGTGAGTATATCGGTACCGATATTATCGGCGATATTGACCGATATTTGACCGATATCTCACCGATATTTGACCGATATAACCGATATATCACCGATATATCACTGAATTATTATTGTTAAATTGCTATATATGTAAATTTTGCATTATATTAAAATTACCGATATCCCACCGATATCTCACCGAGATAACCTATATCTCAAATATCGGTCCTTGACCGATATCCGATATTTTACCGCATTAACTGCATAGCATATGTGTGGGCCCTCGGGGGGCAAAAGTGAAATCATGGTTTTAAAAAATGTTTGAGGCGTGCCTCGAGGCGAAACGGCCAAAAAACGAGTCTGAGGCGCGCCTCATGGTGTTTTTAATGTATATACGCCTCAGAGGGGCTGAGGCGCTAAGAAAGCTGCGCCTCAGGGGATTTTGATAGTTGTTTTTGATGTTTTTGACTTTTTGTGTTAATTTCAAGCATTTCATGTCTTTTTTAAGTGTGTTTTTGATGATTTTGATGAATCTGATGATGAAATTATTTAGTATTATTATTTTTATAATATATATAATTTTATATTTATTTATTAATACCGCCTCGGCCTTACGCCTCGTTTCGCCTCGAGGCTTACGCCTCGTGAGGCGAAGGGAAAACGCCTCGAAACTCGTTTCCGTTCTTTTAAACCTTGAGTGAAATTGCACTAATTTTAACGTTAATTTACTAATTTCGTGAAAATAACGTTAAAAGCGGCAAACGGTTAATCATGCATCATGTGGTGGCGTTGACAGCCGAAAGACAAGGGGTACATGCACTAATCGGCCTTTGTCCTGATTGTTGCTGAGTGTTATGTGCCTTATGTCCAAGGCTTGATGCAAAACTACTATCGAGCCAACGGTCTCACTGGAAGCAACCTCTCTGTTCCTACGGGATAGGGGTAAGGCTGTCTACATCTTACCCTCCCAAGACCCTACCTTAGCTTTGCTATTAGTGGGATTTACTGAGTATAATGATGAATTGCTGATGATCAATGAAAGCTAAAGAACGTAAAACATTACCTGTAATCTAATTTTCTGGACTTGGTAAACCATATATTGCTGGAAGATACCTGCACGAAAAGTAATTTTGGCTTGACAAAGGATACCAGAACACTAAATAAAGCGGAAATGCGTATCATTACCGGATCAAACAGAACATAAAAAAACAATAAAATACCAGTGATGATCAACAAAATGATGTCACAGGTGCAGAGTATCTGTAACGTCAAGTATTTCTCAGACTCGAATATCCACGGAGCTCCAATCGCCAATGCAGCATAACCTGACTAAAATCATACATAATCATAGCTAAACAAGCGTTCGAAAATCTTTAATATCGTAGCGAAGAAACAAACACAAGAAAAGAGACTTGCCAAAAGTAAACAATACAAAATGCTACCAACGATGCTTGTACGTTTCCGGTGCCCACTTAAAGGCGCTTCATTTGATATATCAAGAAATCTATAATAAAAAAAAAAAGTTAACATAAACCATTAGCTTTATATTAGTTATAGTTATATACTAAGATGCATCAACTGTCTTCTACATAGAAACAACAAGACTTCCATATAGGGCTGCAAACGAACCAAACGTTCGGCGAACAGTTCATGAACCGTTCGGCGGGAAGTTCGTTTGTGTTCGTTCGTTTACTAAACGAACGAACAAGAACAAGAAATTTCGTTCGTTTAGTTAAATGAACAAACATGAACAGAGGTTGTGTTCGTTTATGTTCGTGAACGTTCGGTAACGTGTTTGTTTGTGTTCGATACTTCATTAGTGTTTTTAGTTTTTATATTTATTTATATACTTTAAAATTCCGAAAAATTAAATATCTAATAAGTGCCGATGTATTATATATTCTGTTCATAAATGATTGTTTGCGTTCATTTGTTTCCATTTGTGTTCTTGAACATTAGTTTGTGCTCATTTGTGTTCGTCAACGTTCGTTGCCTAAAATTAACAAACAAACACAAACGAACACGAACAGGTTCATTCCTTAACAAACAAACACGAACATAAAATCCCGTTCGATAAGTGTTCATGAACGGTTCGCGGACACATATATTTCTTAACAAACGAACATCGTTCGGTTCGTTTGCAGCCCTACAGTTCCATATGTAACTATGCAATATACCGATCCGGATTCGGGTATGCACCGAAACGAGTAATTGTCATAAACATTTAACCTAATCATTCACTAAGCATTCACTAAAGCAAAACAATTGTCATGATAATTTAACCTAATCTGGGTGTCTAATACACTAAATATTTATGAAAGAAAACCTATGAAGAATTTAATAAACAAAATCATAACTGGATGATTCAGTCAGCATTATGAGAATACTTACAAATAATTATCTTCTGGAGAAGCAGCGGGTCGATCGGAAGACATGATCTGTGAAAGTAAACTAGGGTTTCCAGTTTGCAGGGTGTTTTCAATAGATTGATGATGAAGAAGTCGATCGGGATATGTATGATTATTAGAGAATTAAACGGCTGCTTTTAGTCGGGTTGAAGATGACCCGATTCAACGCCTGATTTTGGTTTCTTCAGATGATCGAGTGAGGATCAGGTGTTTGTTATTATGATCTTATCATTTACCCCCAAATCGCTTCACAAAACTCAGTGTTCAAATAATCATGTCTCATCCAATATTAATTAAAATTAAAACCTACATAAACTATAGCAAACTTTCTGTGCATAAGGACTTGTAAGTTGTGCTTTGTGTGTTTTTCAAAAAAAAAAACTTGATTTTTTTGTTTTGACCCAAAGGTTTGTACATTTTCCAATTTTAACCCTACATAATTTGTTTTTTTAACTTTAACCAAAAATTTTTCATTATTTGCAATTTAACTTCACAACTTTTATCACTTATACTTTTCATCTTTCGCAAATTTTTGTTTTACGTATAGTTCTAAAATTTTCGAGTTAATACGACGCAACGTTCATGTGTGGTTCAACGTTTTTACCTCTATTTTTTCATGTTTGACAGGTTCGTCGCAATACACATATTATAGGTCGAGTCAGTGTTGGTTGTCGATGACGGTTGTGTGACATTAGTACTATTTGAGACCGTTTTACGCCCCGCCGCAACGCGGGGTGTGCTTTGGGGATTTTTCAAAGAAAAAATTGTTATGCATATGGTTGTCGTAACGTTGGCTTTGGTGGTTTTCCAAAAAAAAATTGATTTTTTTTT
Organism: Helianthus annuus; assembly: GCF_002127325.2. NCBI lineage: Eukaryota > Viridiplantae > Streptophyta > Magnoliopsida > Asterales > Asteraceae > Helianthus > Helianthus annuus. The sequence continues at coordinate 203,385,702 of NC_035436.2, read as the reverse complement.
ACTTTTCACCCAAAAGTATTTTATAAATTACTTTTAACCCAAAACTATTTGTTTTTTACTTTTAACCCAAAACTTTTTATCTTTTACAATCTATCCTCATAACTTTTTTTACTTTCAACTTTGGTCCTTTATAGTTTTCATTTTCCGCAAATTTTGCGCTCTATGCTTGGTTCTAAATTTTGTGACTTAACACATCACAGCGTGCGTCTTTGGCTTAACGTTTTTACGTTTCGTTTTAAATTTTGCGAGTTAACACGACGCAACGTGTGGGTGCGGGTGAACGTTTTTACATCGTCTATTTTTGCCCCATTTGACAGGTTCAACATAACGTGTGGGTCGTAGATCGACTTAGTTATAAATAAAGAATCGCCGCATTGCGGCGGGTCGTAATCCTAGTTTTTTTTAATTTTTTTAGCTGCCAAATGTTTAAGTCCTAAATTATTTTCATTTTTTTACGGCAAATTTGGATCACTGACCGACTACTGGAGTATTATCGTGGCACCAGCGAACTCACCCGATCATATTCATCTCCACTAGGCATAATGTCTATACACCAATTCAGGAGGAACCAATAAATGTGGAAACCCCCCCCCCCTTGTGGGAATCGAACTAGGACCGATTGGTCCCAAAACCTTATCCCACCCTAAGATGTCACTAGGCTATAAAGCCATATTAGAAGCATTTGGTACTGGGTACCGGTATCGTATCGGTCCCGGTATCGAATTTTCCGTACCAAATTTTTTCGGTACCGGTACTTTCGGTATCGGTACGGTACTTGTAAAATATCAAATTTTACCTTCAAATACCGGTCTCGTACCGATATCGGTGCCTTACCGTACTGTACCGAGTATTTGAATACTGTTACCCAGTTTTGGCGAATTTCAGTATCGGTATTTATTTTCGATACTGATACCGGTTCGGTACGGTACAACTACCACACTCATCCCTACTACTAATTATCATATAGGTTAGTTCAAAATTGTCTTTTTGTTATTAAAGACCTACTATTTATGGGTTGTTTGACAACTTTTGAATAGTTAAGTGTTGAACCAGTAAAAAAGATCTGAACCATTAAAAAGTTTTAGTATTTATGGGTTGTTTGACAACTTCTGAATAATTAAGTGTTGAACCAGTAAAAGATCTGAACCATTAAGTGTTGAATCAGTAAGATGTCTGAACCGTTAAGAGTTAGTATAATGCTTAACTGTTCAGAGGCTATTCGGATTAGAGATCTTAACCAATCAAACTCAGTATAATGCTTAACCATTCAGAGGCAAATGTTTTAACCATTCATACATCTGCTCGCGAAACAAATAGTTTGAACCATTAAGTGCTGAACCATTAAGAAATATGAACCACTAAAAGCTCCATTAAAAGTTAAACAAACAACCCTTAGCCAGAGTGTATTAAGTTAACACTCATTTATACTTCATTACTTCAACAATCTTTAGGCGCTAAATACCGTATATTGTGAGGGACGCCAAATCACTACAAATAGTCTTAGTGTAGTATACTACTTGAAATTTCATCATTTCTTTCTAACTTTAAGAAATGAATTTAGAAGCGAAGCATATTGTTTCTACTAGTTCTTGCTCAATCGTAACATATTTTGTTTTCTTTCCCACTGACTTGATGTTAAAAGAATTTTGCTCTTTGTTATTTGATTTAAACTTTTATGCAACTCTACTTAATATTATTGCATATTGCATAGTGACATTTTAATAAATTGGGGGATAGTGAATATTGGGCAATGGTGATAGAAGGTGGATGCTTATAACCAGCAGATAGAATCATGACAGTCCGATGTCTTCAAGATCAAATCCTAGCCGTGTAAACTTCAAAAAATAACTCAATTTAAGGCTACTCGGTGTGGAGAGCGGCCTAGGGCCGGCGACGCCCCGGCACGACGCCCCCTAGGGCCGTCCCCGTCCTCAACGTCGTCTGCTCGCTGTTCACGCCATGCCTCTCTCTCTCTCTCTCTCTTCTTTATACACACACATATACATACATACATACATACATACATACATACATACATACATACATACATACATACATACATACATACATACATACATACATACATACATACATACATACATACATACATACATACATACATACATACATACATACATACATACATACATACATACGTATGTATGTATGTAGGCCCATCTTCCACATCCTAGGTCCATCTTCCATATATATATATATATATGCCCATCTTCCACATCCTAGGAACATCCTTTTAAAACTACCGTCTTCCCCACCCTATAGTCTAACTTTAATTTTAGCACTCTTTAACTCAAGGATATCTACAAAAGTGGAGACATGGGGTTTTATCCATGACAGTTAGTAAACTTTTAAGCAATCCAGTTCCTATAGAAGTGGGGTAAGGGTTACCTGCTGTTTATTTATCATGCTATACTAGCAGGATGTCCGTGCGATATAACGGGAGTGACACATTGCATTGTGATACTTGTTTTTAGTAGTTTTCTTATTCATGTAATATCTATTGTAGCATTATTACGATAGATGTACATAAAAAACGAAGTATTCGGGTAATCCATTTCATTGTGTTGTGTATAGTTCGGTCGGTTCAGTTATTATCCTCAATCGGAATTCGGAAGCCAAAACCAAAGTTATCGGTTAGTCTATTTTATTAACCAATCAGTTTTCGGTTAATCACTTCGGTTTATTCGATAAGATTGACGGTTTCGGTTTGGTTCATTTAATTTCAGTTAATAGTAAAAACAAAACTTGGGCTAAAACTTTTGCTTAGAAATAATTGAAATTAAGGTATAAATACATGAAATGAAAATATTAGGGATCTTGCACCAATAACTCACGTTTCGACCAACTCCTCCTCAGAGTTGCATAGCGGACGAGTTATGTCTTCGATATGAATATTCATCCTCCTCAAAGCCACGCGGTAGGAATTTTGTCTATCTCTACACGCCACCCGAAGATATTGCATTTCAAGGGGATCCATCTACTCCATCTCGTGATGAACCTGCTGCTCACTTTACATTTCTTTTAGCTTCTAGTCTGAATAAACCCTTCATGCCCGTTAAGGGGCTAGCAGATAACGTCCTCCTTTGATGGAGGTGGGGATGCCACCCAGCTGAGATGGGTAGGGCATTGCCCCACACCAAGTAGCCTAAATGAGATTGAGGAAATGAGTAATACATCATTTAAAAAAATGCGACAAAGTTTCCTAACATAACATACAATATTTATGAAACAATATATAAATTTAATGATAATAACTGAACCATAGAGATTGGTTACCAATGAAAACAATAACTGAATTTGTCAACTTATTCGATTACAATTTCTTGATTACTTTCAGTTATTCAGATTCTACGCTAACACATACTCTTATCTATTATGTTTCCTACTTTACGTCGAAACTTGTGAACTTAATTACGTGCATTTGACTTTTTTTAAACATTCTAGAAGCAATTCAGTTTTGTGAACTTCCATCCATTTCTGTTCAAGTCGTACCTTTGACTTTGGAAAAGTCAGCCCTCAATTTGTTAGTCACTATTTGATACACACGTTTACTTCTACCGTACACCTTTGGTTTTGAACTTTTGATTGAAAGTGGTTTTGAACCTTTCACCATCCACACCTTCCTTTATCTATCTCTCTCTCTGTATATATTCATTCATTCATTTGTATATTTAATTTGCATTTGCATTGTATTTTTCACTAATTTTTATATAACTAGATAAATAACTATTATGACAAGTTGAATAATGTAGCATTTGTTAATCTTCTCATAGTGTCACACATGCTTGAATTAACCACAAGAGAGCATGGTTAACTATGTATCCTTTCTATCCATACCCAATATGAGATTGATTTCGAGTGTTACAAACTCATTATAAACTAAGATATAATTAGTGTGTGTCTTCATCTAGTCTTGTAATTTTCTTTATAAAAGAAGTTTTATTTATATGTTTATGTATTGGTTTTTAGTTGTTTACAAATGGTTATATGGATGAAATGGATGGGAAAGCCATTTATAAGGTTAGTCTTGTAATTTTTTAATTAAGGAATTGTTTTGTATTTAAAAGTTTTATCTTATTAATTTTTTAACAAAAAAAAAAAAGATTTAGGAATGAAATGGATGAGAAAGATGATCATTTTCAAGGTTGGACTTTGGAGACACTTTAAAGATATATGGTGTAGCAAAAGAAGAAAAAAATGATGTAATGTTAATGTGAGAGAGAGAGAGTGTTATACGATATGTTGTGGACCGTGAGCAGGGTAGTTTGAGTCACGTCGTCGTCTATGTGGCTCATGAGCACCACAACGGGGTGCTGCGAGCGGGGGCACGAGCGTTGAAGTGTGAGCACGGTCGCTTGGGTGAGCGGTTGTTTTGGGGGTGTTTGGGGGCATGGTAGCTTGGGCGAGCAGAGGTTAACCACAACAGACTCAAATGAGGGGAGGAGCGAGTGGGCAAGATGATAAGGAGGCGTCTAGTCAGCGTCATGTGTCACAATATTAAAGGATGAATCCAAGTTGTTAGGTGAGCCACAATATGTATTCTTAGAAATGAATGTGCCGGTAAAAATCGACTTCTTCCATCTAAGTGGGGTTATTATAACTAGATTCTTTGTCTTTTTTTTTGTTTGTTTTGAACATTATAAAAACACCATAAGAAAGTGTAATAATTACTTATGGTTATAGTTTTTTTTTTTAACGGCTAACTGCTTTTCATGTGTAAACTCATCCTTTCGGAGCTATATCCAAAGGCCGACTACTCGACCATCGCTAGAAAGCGTAGCACACCCCTGATGCGCGAGAACCCCGTGAAATAGGTAAACTCTCGCCCCCCGTTAGACTCGAACCCAGGTTGAATCCCAAGCCAAGTCTTCACCCGAATGTCACAATCACTACGCTGCAGATGGAAGGACTACTTATGGTTATAGTTAATTACTCCAATGTGTGGGTTCTTTGACTTTCTTCAACCAAAACCATGGAAATACATTAAATGGTTTTCAAAAACCTATTTGACTTTTTTATGTTTCACTTTGAAATAAACAAAAAGAGAAGTCAACAAGTGAGGTGTCGACCCCACTTACCTATTCTCTCTTCTTTATCAAATCATTCTAGACACAATGTGCACCTCAGAACGGTAGTATACGCGTATGTATATTGTATTACTTAGGTATATAATAAATATTATTATTATTATGCATGTCCAAATAATTTTGTAACTGTTACTTTGACCAGTCAACTACTGATAATGATATGATGTACACGATAGAACGTCTAAAACTTGTGTAAAAATTTGTAGTCATAACTAGCGTGATATCTCGCACTATGCGTGCAGGAGTTAGGTCGGTATTATTTCATTTCGCTATAGTGCTAACACGTAGTATAACAATCAAGAAAGAATTGAAAACCATAAAAATGACTACAGGTATTGGTTAATGTCAAAACAACTTTATGTAAAATTAACATCCGAACGTAGATAAAATATGTTCAAAAGTAATTATTAACATATAAAGAAGCAACTTGAATATGCATACATGTGTTGTAACATGTGCTTAGGGAGTTTTAAAAAAAAAAAAAAACTAGATTTTTCCTTTTTAACTCGAAAGTTTTTATCTTTAACAATTTAAGTTTAAAGTTTAATCTTTGTTTTCTTTTAACCCTAAAGTTTTAATATTTGACAATTTAAATATAAAGTTTTAATCTTTGGTAATTTAACCATTTTGATTAATTTGATTTTTCTTCTAATTCAAAAGTTTCTATCTTATACGATTTAACCACTTTGATTAATTTGATTTTTCACTTCTAATTCAAATATTTCCATCTTTTGCAATTTAACCACTTTGATTTTTTTTACTTATGTGTGGTAATCTTGGCTTTGGAGGTTTTTTAAACAAAAAATGGTTATGCATATGGTTGTTAAAACCTTGGCTTTTGGGGGTTTTTAAAAAAAATTATTTTTTTTACTTTTCACCCAAAAGTATTTTATAAATTACTTTTAACCCAAAACTATTTGTTTTTTTTTTTTACTTTTAACACAAAACTTTTTATCTTTTGCAATTTATCCTCACAAATTTTTTTATTTTCAGCTTTGGTCCTTTATAGTTTTTGTTTTCCGCAAACTTTTTGCTTTATACTTCGTTCTAAATTTTGTGACTTAACACATCGGAACGTGCGTCTTTGGTTTAACGTTTTTATGTTTCGTTCTAAATTTTACGAGTTAACACGACGCAACGTGCGTGTGTGGGTGAACGTTTTTACATCGTCTATTTTTTCCCGTTTGACAGGTTCAACATAACGTGCGCGTCTTAAATCGACTTAGTTATAACTAAAGAATCCCCGCCGCATTGCGGCGGGTTGTAATTCTAGTTATAATAGAAACATAAGTACATCAAACTGAATACTCAAAAATTTTACAAAATATTCGTTTTAAAAAATTATAATAGAAACATAAAATATGTTCAAAAGTAATTATAATAATAGATAATACCTTTGTACTTCAATCACTCGTTGGTTACCATTCGGAATCTATACTATATAATAAAAGAAACCTGATTTTGTACACGTGTCATTCATTGAAGATGTCTACATTTGTAATTTCCTACATTTTCATACTTAAAGTATATACTAATAAATTGTTAGGTATAGTTGCCGATAATTTAAAATAATATATATACTTTTGATTTAAATTAAATTGATTTATATATAATAGTTAAATTATATCGTAATTTATTGTTGTAATTTAGGTATAATAATAATAATAATAATAATAATAATAATAATAATAAATGTAGCTAATGATAATTTAACAAGTATATACTAATAAATTGTTAGGTATAATTGCCGATAATTTAAAATAATATATATACTTTTGAATTAAATTAAATTGATTTATATATAATAGTTAAATTATATCTTAATTTATTGTTGTAATTTAGGTTTAATAAAAAAATAAGTTATAACTCATCTATATCTATATCTATACTATATAATAAAAGAAACCAATGGGAGGACACATATCATTCATTGAAGCCGTCTATTTTTTAAAGATAATTAATATCAATTAAAAGATAATTATAAAATTAAATTTAATATAAATTTAAACAATTCGTATAGGAGATAATCTAATATTTTAAAATATTTATCAGATTTCAAAATTATTTATTCTGAAATTAACAAATTATGTACGCTAAATATAAATTAATATAATGTAAATGATTTATTTATTTTATTAAACTAAATTAGTTAATGGTAGAGCCTATTTCAAAAATGTTTATAAGGGGTAAATAAAAATATTAATCAATGTTTATTGGTTCTATACTTTTATTTTCATGTTCAACTCTCAACTCAAATACGGTAATAACTATGTTTACGTGACATTTATAAGAACCATCACCGCAATCACCCCATCCATCGTATATCAAGTATATCCATTAGTTTTTTTTAGATTCATTCAACCCGTGTGATAAACGAAGTTTTTTAAAGATATAACATTTTTATTTTTTACTATACAAAATTACATTTATGCAACTCGTGTAATACACGAGGTTTTCAAAAATATAACTTTTTTTTATTATGTAGTATATAAAATTAGATTTATTCAATACATATAATACATAAGGTTTATAAATAGGAGACAATCTAATATATTAAAATATTTATTAGATTTCAAAATTATTTGTTCTGAAATTAACAAATTATGTACGCTAAATATAAACTAATATAATGTAAATGATTTATTTATTTTATTAAACTAAAGTAGTTAATGATAGAGCCTATTTCAAACATGTTTATAAGGGGTAAACAAAAATATTAATCAATGTTTATTGGTTCTATATTTTACTTTCGTGTTCAACTCTCAACTCAAACACGGTAATAACTATGTTTACGTGACATCTATAAGAACCATCACCGTAATCACCTCATCCATCGTATATCGAGTATATCCGTTAGTTTTTTTTAAGATATAAATTTTTATTAGATTCATTCAAGCCGTGTGATAAACGAGGTTTTTAAAAGATATAACATTTTTATTTTTTACTATACAAAATTACATTTATGCAACTCGTGTAATACACGTGGCTTTTAAAAATATAACTTTTTTTATTATGTAGTATATAAAATTAGATTTATTCAATGCATATAATACATAAGGTTTATAAAGATATAACTTTTTATTGTTTGGTATATAAAATTACGTGTGCTCAACCTGTATAACACATGAGATTCTTAAAAATGTAACCTTTTTCATTATTTAACATATAAAATTAAATTTACTCAACCCGTACTATACACGGGTTCATAAAAATACAATATTTTTTATTATTTAATATTAAAATTACATTTATTCAACCCATGTAATAAACGAGATTTTTAAATATATATTGTTTTATTATTTGATATATAAAATTACATTTATTTAACCCGTGTAATAAACGAGATTTTTAAATATATATATATATATATATATATATATATATATATATATATATATATATATATACATATATATATATATATATTATTTGATATATAAAATTACATTTGTTCAACCCGTGTAATACACGGGTTCTAACCTAGTTCTATTGTATATTAAAATTATAAGGGTGTAAGGGGTGCTCACCTAAGAGGTGAGTCCACTCTCTTACACCAAACAAATCCTCGTGTGCCATGTCAACTCCCCTCTTAAACTCCTCTAACACCCTAAATTGATGGCGGCACTCCCCTCTTAGGTGACTTGGTTTTTTATTAAAAAAAAAAAAAAAGGAAAACTTTTGATTGGTCACTCATCCCTCTCTCCTCCCCCTCTCTTCGGTAGCCTCCCACCGTTTTCCTCCCTCTCTCTACCTCCCCTCTTTGGTTGGCAGCACCATACCGCGCGGCAACTATGGTCCCCGAAGGGAGTTACCGCGGGTGCCCCGCATACCCTAATATTCACAACTATGTTTTGAGTATAATTATATAGAAATGTAACTAAAGATAAACACGTGGCAATCACGTACTTAAAATTTAATAAATATTAGTACTAATCATAATCATAATAATAGAAATAATATTAAATCTTTCATAGGTTTTCATGTCATCGAAAATACTATATAGTAAAAGTGTTATTTTGAGATAAAAATCACTCTTAAACTAATTAATTGAGTTTAAATATATTAGGATTTACATTTTTTTTTTTGAAAAATAAACTTCACTAAAACACAACTCTGACCCAAACGGGCAAAATGTCAAACAAACAACCACACCCCGTACCCAAACGGGTATGAATTCTTTTCTCAGCCATGAGTTTCAATCTTTCATGCTCGTTTGATATGTTGTTAGACATTGTCGATCTCCCCCACTTACAAGCTTCGAGTTATGATCGAGTGCGGACCAAGTCTTTAGTGTAGTGGTTTAAGCCATGTGGGTAAGATAACTAAAATACTACCACTGTGTGAGTGTCTTCAATACACTAATAAATTGCACATGATGTTTCACTTCATCACAATATAGCTTCAATATTTTTTATAATATAAGAGTATTCATCTCCTATCTATTATTTTCTATCATATAATTACATTAAAAACAACTATATTTTCTCTTTCCTTTTAATTAAATAATATTTTTATACCCTTATCATTACTTTTTCTCTCACAATCACTTTCAAAATATGTTAAAAAATTATAAAGGGAAAAGTAGAAAACATTATCCCCTCAAATATACAGATGAAAAGTAACTTTTCTCTCTCATCTACTCACAACAACTTACAACCACTTTTTATAATATAAAAACAGAAAACCATTATCTCAGAATTTGATGGATAGAATGTGAATGCTCTAACACACAATTGGGCTTCCTTTAAAAGATAACTGTTAATTTCAAGTGGCTACTATTAGTGGTGTTCAGAATTCGATTTGGATTCGAAAAATTTGAAATTCCACTTGATTTGAATTCGATTAAAAATGTTCGAATTCGAGTTGATTCGGTTAGAAACTTGTGTATTAATACGGGTTAAAGAAATAAAATATTAAATAGGTAATAGTAAAGATTTAATAATCATAAAATGATATTTCAAGATAAAATACGACTAAAATTACATGTAAATAAGTATTTTAACTAACTTTTTTGCATTAAGGAAGTGGGCAAAAAAATTTTGGGCTTACAAGGTTGTAAGAAGTGTCACAACCACCGGTACTAATTTATAAGGTATGATCATAACTCGTAAGATATATGTATGCACATTGGTGGAGCTTCTTTGGGGCTGGGGTTGCCTCGGCCCCTGTCGTTTTTTACGCTCGCAATGTTGAATTTTAACGAGAATTTCCGAATAAAATATTTTTGTAGCGTAAAATATTGAATTTTTAAGAGTCCGGTCCCCATCGATGTGAATTTTAAGAGTCCGACCCCTGTTGAGTTTTCGTTCAAACTTTGCCACTATGTATGCAATGCATTATGTTTATATATAAAAGGCTGTAAGTGATATGTTACTATTTGAACATTTGACAATGTGCTTGATTAAGAAAACGCTGAGAAAAATCATCCGATTCTACTTTTACATAAAAAAAAAAAAAGAACTACTTTTCTCATTTCCTGTTATATATCCTTTTAACTTGGGTCAAATTAAGTGATTCTGAAACGCGCCACAATTACAAATCGCTTGGAAACAGTTTATGGGCGGCTTTCTCTGGACCAACTTTTTTACCCACTCGATAATCCTTCAAATGCGCCTATTTATTTATTTAAATTAGTAAATTAACAAGTCAAAACGAAAGTTTCCCAATTAAACAACTCTCATATTTGAGCAAGGTACTAATAAATGCCTAATAAAATTCATGTACTATTTTATATTTCTAGTTGACTTAATTAAATAATGTTAATAAACTTATTAAATCTATTTTATTAAAATACTGAATCAAGTTGAAGCTGGTTTCAGCATGTCTTAACTTGTTTTAATATATATTTTGTAATGATCAAATACAAATAAGTTTTTAGATACATTTTAAGAGGTATCATTTTTACTACAATGTGGGCGTTATGGAATGAACGTAATGCTCGTATTTTTAAAGGCAAGTCTCGTAGAGCGATTGAAGTGATGGAAAACATAAAATCGACGTAGTACTTTTGGATTCGGTATGGATCTAGATTGGAAGGTATAGATTGGAATGTTTGGTGTAAATATACGTTGGATTTGATATAATGTTTTTTTTTTTTTTTTTTTTTTTTTGCCGGGGGTCTTTGTTTTGAGGACCGCTTGTGGTGTTTTTTGAATGAAATTTACCTTTCAAAAAAAGATACAAAATGGCCTTAACATGAGAAGTAAAGGAAATTTGATTTTTTCTAACTATTTAACTATGATGTTTAATTACAAAATTAAAAAAAAAAAATCTTGATTTTATACTAGTAGAGTAATTATGTAATTTTTATAGAGTAATTATAATTACTCTACTCTACTAGTAGAGTAATTAAAGTAATTATAATTACTCTATAGTAATTAAACTCTACTATTGTAAAAACACATGCTTAATAAGATAAAAAAAAATTCCTTCATTCACTTCTCACGTGAAGTCAATTTGTATGTTAAGACTCATTTGTACAATAAACTTACTCTCTATTTGTTAAGGCTTACGGAACATCAGGTCTTGGGTTCGATTCTCACAATGGGGGTTTTTCTCATATGTTTTATGTTTTCTCTTGAATTTATGTATAGTCATTATTGCCTAGTACAGATGGATATGATTGAGTGGTCCGCTGATGACGCGATAATACTCAAAAAATTCGTTAGTAATCCAAATTTACCGTTAAAAAAATCAAGTATATAACATCTTTAATGGTTAAAAAAGTGTTAGATGGCTTCTTTTCCTTAAAAATCATTCACCACGTGCAAACAAATTAATAAATACCCATTTACCACTTAGAGGAGGCCGGGTGGTGCGTGATGCACCGTTTATCACGCGTGAAACAAACCAAACATCCATCGCCACTAGAATGTTCACGAGTGATGGGCATGCACAAATTCAGTTTCCGTGATGTTTTTAACGCGTGATATTTTGAGGTTGTGAGGGTAATTGTTGGTTGGGGGGAAATTGTTGGGTGTGGTGGTGAGTGATGACCATTGCTACTAAAAAAAGATGTGAGTGATGGAAAAATGGTTGATGACATGACGGAACTTGATTGGATGTTTGTGAGTGATAAAATTTTTGCAAGTGATACCACCCCCACTCCGCTTAGTAAAGTATGTATCCACTCACATCAAAAGGTTTACATTTGTAGAACATTCCACCTTCAACATGTTAGTAAAGAAACGAGTTAACCGTCACTGCTGCTCTAGTGGTGGACTCGAGTGAGTTTTTTTTTCAGGTCTTAAGTTTGAGTCTGGATAATAAGGGTTTCTCATTGAGAGTTTTAAATTGGAGATTTATTGTGCAAGGTGCTCTCTAACACAGACCCAGTCAAAACAACGTATGCTAAACCTCCCAACATTCTCGAATAATTCACACCATTAAAAAAAATAAAAAAAAATAAAGAAAAGAGTCAAAATTTACCCTTAAGGTTACAAAACCATTAAAGTTGAAGTGGTATTAAGTAGACTATTATTATATTATATTTATATTATATTATATCTGCAACATCCAAAAAAACACATTTCACATAAAAACAAAAAAATAAAATATGTAGTTACCTTTGTTGACTATTCTTCATAGCCGTGGCCTCCTTTCCCCACTTCATATTTGTTTATAAATCCACCCTCCATACCATTTCTTCATTTCATACATTTTTTCCTCTCTAAACTCACCACCATAAACCATCATTTTTTCATTCATTTATTCTTTAAAACTTTATTTAATTTTCCTAATTCAAGATGGCAATCAAGAAATCATCAAAATCTTCTTGGTTTAATTGTTTCATGACTCAAGAAGCAGTTCCTGTGAACAAACGAAAACCCGAAAAGAAGCCTGATCATCCCTTTGCATCACAGAAGTCTGCCAAGAGAGTCTCGTATACCGATTTAAGTAGCGCGATGCTACCCGAGGAGTTATCGAATTCTTTAGCCGGATCAAACCTCTATGTTTTCACCCTCCCGGAGCTTAAAGTCGTCACCCAGTCCTTTTCATCAAGCAATTTCTTAGGTGAAGGCGGGTTTGGACCGGTTCACAAAGGGTTCATTGATGACAAGCTTAGACCCGGTTTGAAGGCTCAACCTGTGGCTGTTAAGCTCCTGAACCTAGATGGTGGACAGGGTCATAGAGAATGGCTGGTAAGCAGGGGTGTGAATTTCTGACACAACCCGAAAACATGACATGAACCTAACACGAAATTCGTGGGTTTAGGTTTAGTCTAAACGAATTCGGATCAATTTCAGGTTGAACCCCCGAACCCGTTTGGGTTAACGGGTCGGGTTGGCGAGTTGACCCATTTAACAAATTTATATTATATTATATTATATTTTTTACACTATATTTTATGTCATAAATTAAATGAGATGTGTATTTTATGCCATAATTATAACTTATAAAGTGAAATTAACATAAGATTTTATAATTAAAATATAATTGTGTTATATACATTTGTGTTTTTTAAGTAAATTTTAATTTTAATATATTAATTTCAGAAAAAATAATAAAAAAATTCAGGTTGAATGTGTCATGTTCAGGTCAACCAACAAAACTTCGAGTCGTGTTCGGGTTCATATATATGATATGATTTTCGGGTTCAGGTCGGGTTGAACCCGTCAACTCGCGAACAGGACCCGTTTTATAAATTATTTTATTTAAAGTGAAATGTTAATAAAAAATTAATTGCATGAATAATTTGACAGACAGAAGTGGTATTTCTTGGACAATTAAGACATCCACATTTGGTGAAGCTGATCGGATACTGCTTTGAAGATGAACATAGACTACTGGTGTACGAGTACATGCCACGTGGCAGCTTAGAGAATCAACTCTTTCGAAGTGAGTTCCAATTATTCAATATATTTCTAAATTTAATTCACAACTTATTTCCAGCTTTTTAGTATACATACAAATATATATAATTATATATGTTTGATTATAAAAATTCAAGGATTTGTTAATTTCCCACTTTAGACTTTTTCAGTTTGACAAATAAGATTCCATGTTATTATATAGTCATACTTTTTTTTATTAGATTTGAATCTTTCTTCAAGATTATTTTAGTAAATGGATGAATCAGTCAATCGGTTTATTTTTATATGAGTTAAATGCCAGTTTAGTCCCTGTGGTTTGGACCATTTTACCAGTTTAGTCCAAATGTTTCATTTTTCGCCTGTGGGTCCAAAAAGGTTTCATTGTTGCCATTTTAGTCCATCGGGTTGACTTCATCCATTATTTATGTTAACGAGAAGGGCGATTCGGTCATTTTATATGGCCGAATTTCCTTTCTAGTTAACAGAATTACATATAAAATGACCGAATTGCTCTTCTGGTTAACAGAAAAAATGGATGCAGTTAACCCAGTGGACTAAAATGGCAACAGTGAAACCTTTTTGGACCCACAGGAGAAAAATGAAACCTTTGGACTAAATTGGCAAAATAACCCAAACCACAGGACCTAAAATGACATTTAACTCTTTTTATATTTTTCATGATAGTTATACAATAACTGTTTATCTTAAAAAAGATTATACAATAAGTTGAAAATATATGAATTATCACCGGCTTTGATTTACAGGATTTTCGGTCTCGGTCCCATGGTCCACACGGATGAAAATCGCTCTAGGAGCCGCAAAAGGGCTTGCATTTCTTCATGAAGCGAAACAACCGGTCATATATCGTGATTTTAAAGCATCCAACATTCTACTTGACTCTGTAAGCTCTTAGTTATATGTATCAAGTCTTTGTATAGTACATTTTAAATAGCGGACGTAGAAATTTTTTGCTGGGGGTGCGGATGAGGTGTTTAACCATATTTTCAAGGGGTGCGATCGGGTTTTTTACCTAAAATATACACTAAATTTTTTTTTTCAAGGGGTGCGGCCGCCCACCCTGGCCAAAGGCTAGGTCCGCCCATGATTTTAATGTATGTTCTTAGTACTGAAGTTATTGTTATTTTTTTTTGTATATTTTGAAGGACTACACTGCGAAACTTTCAGACTTTGGTCTTGCAAAGGATGGCCCTGAGGGGGATGATACACACGTTTCGACTCGAGTAATGGGCACACATGGCTACGCAGCTCCCGAATATCTCATGACAGGTCATCTGACTGCAGCAAGTGATGTTTACAGCTTTGGAGTTGTACTTGTTGAACTTTTAACTGGTCGGAAATCAATGGACAGAACACGCTCAAACCGAGAGCAAAACCTAGCAGAGTGGGCTAGGCCACATCTCAAGGTTCCTAGAAAACTCAACAGAATAGTGGACCCAAGACTCGAAGGCCAGTACTCAGAAACTGGAGCCCAGAAGGCGGCTGAGTTGGCGTATGATTGCCTTAGCCATAGGCCAAAGTCAAGGCCAACCATGAGAATGATTGTTGACATCCTCAAGCCTTTAACGGAATTTAACGACATGCCAGTTGGAACTTTTGTGTACACAGCCCCGACCGAATGCAAGAAATCACCCACAGAGAGTCCAAGTAAGGAAGAGCATAAAGATGATAAGAAAGACATCAATGGGCATCACCATCATCAACATGATAGGAGGCATCGCCGGCGAAGTCCACCACAAGACAGGTTTAGGCAGTAACCGCAATACTAGGATGAATTCACCGGAGTAGTTAACAACGGTACTAAATTAGGTAACAGTTAGAACATGCATACCGACTCAGGCGATGCATCGGAATTTATAAATGTACAGATATGTAAAAACATATTTAGTATGTATTGTCTTAAATTATACATTTACTTGTTTATATATTTTCCATACTCGCATACCTGATTTCAATTCTGGCGCAACATATCTATTCTCGTGACAAATCACTATATGTTACGTATGCGAATGTCCGTTTATGTTGGTTCATTTACTTGTGTTTATGTCCATTCATTTATATTCATTTGTTTATGTTCATTTACCTATTCATTTTATGTGGTTTTCGTATAGAAATTATACGTTTTCGACCCCTTGGTTCTATAGAAAATTTTGGGTATATACGTTTTCGACCCCCCGTCGAAAATCTCAAGCTTCGCCACTGCTAAATGCGGTGCTAGTAAAGTAGTAAGATGGTCACCGGGTGCAGCCTCGTGATTTCCTTTTGTATTGCATCTATTATGATTGGGAGATTCGGGAAGTCGGTCTCTTGGACCCATCTTTCTCTACCAATCACCCTGTCCCGCTCGTTGGTCGCCTTCTTTATTAGATCAGGTTGTTTAATAAGCTCAGACATTGCCCATTCCATTCCACAGTTGTTGAGGCTGTTTCAGTTCCACCAGCTATCACATCCTGTAAGATATACACACACACAAGTGCATGTATTAATCAAATGTAGTTGCTAGTTGCACACAATGACAGTTGACACTATCCAGGGCGGGCCCAATGGGCTTCTAAGGCTAGGCACAAAACATAAAATAAGGGCCTCCAATTTAAAAAAAAAAAAATTATATACAGTATGTGGATTAGCCCAATTAGTGAAAAAAATTAAACCAGTTTTTAAATAAAAGCCCCAATTAATGCTATCAATTTTTAAAGAGAGGCACAAAGCCCAATTGTTCCAATTAACGCAATCAATAATGTCTAATCGTTCAATAAGTATTAATTTGACACATTATACTTATTTTTATACACAAAATCTGGAAATATCAGTTCTCAAACTTGCAAATACATATTTTAATTAATTTATTTTTTCACATAAGCATCTTTTTTCATATGATTTGGTGTCCAACTTGCACCAATTAAAGCTAGAAAAATAAATTTTATCTAAATATATATTATATTTTTACAAAACATGTAACTTTTAAAAAAATATTAATATGTCAACTGTAAACTCTCTACTTTATAATTTTGTTGGTTTCAAGCCGGGTAAAGAAGAAGGGTTTTTAGTTTGTATTTTTAGTTGTTGTTTGCATAGCTTTTTTTATTTTTTTTTTAATTTTTTTTTTGTGAAATTATAGAAATTCAAAGGACCCCAACTTTGCTCTGAACAGAAAGACCAAATGTAAAGTTAATTAAAAGTAATATACATACAAAAGTGAGACCGAAAACTTGGTACTCATTAGCAATGTTACAAGTAATAAAAAAAAAAGAAAAAGAAAAATCATCCATCGGTTTTAATATATTGTAATTTTTCAAAAATCTCCCTGTTCTGGAACACAAAAAGAGAGACAGGTACGATAAAGAGTGTTTAAATTTAGTGGAACCCAAAATCTAGATCCTTATCTCAAACTATGGCAAAATCATAAATTAGTTACTCTCGATTTGACACCAGTTTTATAAATAAAATTTAAAAAAAAAAAAACTATGTGTGGATTACACATATGCTACACGTATTCCAATCCTTCGGTTGATGTTGTCTGTTACTCAAAATATCTTTCTTGTTTTCGAATGTGTGAATTACACGTAATGCAGATAAAAGTATAAAACAAAAATGGATGAAAACATATCTTCAAATTAAATCACATACAAGTTACAACAAAACATACCGAAAATGACTTGTGTGGTTGCAAGGTAAAAAAGCCGCTTGACCACATTTGTTTTTCCAGAAAAAGGTGGTACAAACAAGTGGTTTTTTTTTTTTTAACGATGAACTAATAATCCTCTAAATGGGGTACTGTCGAAATTCACCACATCGGGATACACTCACCTCCGAACTGGAGAAAACCCTCACCTAGGGCTGAAGCGCGTGAACACTCGCCCGAAGGCACGACAGTGCGGTGAGGTAAAACCCGCTCAGTTCAAGGATTGAACTAGCGATATCCGCCTACTCACCTAGTCTCCCATCATCATTAGGTGCCACAAAAAATAATAAGGAGAGCAAGAATTAAACTTGGGTCCTTTAGAACACCAAGTACAACCCACAAAGATTCAAGCGTCGTGGCACATTTGAAGCAGGCACGACCATTACTAGCACCAGACGCGCAAAAACCTTAAAATCAGATTATTTTAAGATATGACGTTTGTTTTTGCGATGTGTCAACCGGAGACAACAACCAGACGGCTAAAGGTCATATACAATAATCAATCAATCTTAGTTATCTTTGGATTGATGTAGTTACATCAATCACTTTTTGGCTTCAATCCCAACAGGTAACTGATGTGTTGGTAACAACACGTTGTAATTGTAATAGTTTTGTACATGTTTTAGCGTTTTATCTTGTCTTTTTGTATGGGTTTATTGTACTTATATTGTATCGGTTTGTTTTGTATCAGGTTTTGCAAGTTAAACAGGTGTTAAACGAGGCCTACTGGCCTAGAATGAAGTACATAAGTATACGAAGAGGTTGGAGGGCTTAAAACAAGTGATTCCCTCCGCGACGCGTGGGTGGGAGAAAAAACGGCCGCCTCTTGATGTTGTTTCGCGCCACACGGGGGCGACGCACGTGAGCGGGGAAATGGCCCCTTTTGATATGTAAATTTTCATACTTATCATCCATTTTTCAAATTAGCCATCTATTTAAGTATATGTATATCTTCATACTTGGTGATTTTCTTTTGCTACAATCATGCAAAAAAAAAAAAAAACACGAATAAGTCATGATTGGCCATTTGGCCATAGATCCACATACTAACAAAATCGAGTCC
This sequence comes from Helianthus annuus, assembly GCF_002127325.2. NCBI lineage: Eukaryota > Viridiplantae > Streptophyta > Magnoliopsida > Asterales > Asteraceae > Helianthus > Helianthus annuus. The sequence goes on along the minus strand of NC_035436.2, from coordinate 203,367,021 downwards.
CAATTGCATATTCGCATTTCATAGGGTAGACATATAGATTGGCGCTTCATTTAGGCAGGTACAACAATTTGTCGAAGTTGTAGTTGTGGTCAAGAAGTTGTTTAGTTTACCGAAACCAATACAACATATCATGCGGGCCTGCTTATCAACACTGGCGAAGCTTTATTGGGCCTGGGGGTGTCCCGACCCCACTGGTTTTTCGCTCACAGTGTTAGTTTTACCGAAAATTTCCGGTAAAAAATGTAGTGTAAAATATTGGATTTTTTAAGAGTCCGGGCCCCACCGATTTGGATTTTAAGCTCTGAGTTTTCGTTTTAGCACCGACACTCTTATCAATCAACTCGTGGACAAAAAAATCATTGTCGTTGGTGTTTTATTCTTTTGTTGTTTTGCGATTTCTTTAACTTTTTATTCTTTTGAAAATTAACTCAATCCAATTTTACTTCCATAGTTTTTTACTTCTACCTTAATATAGGAATATAAACAATGGCAATAATTCAATGAATCCAAGAGAAACTTTAAAACAAATCAAAAGGTGAAATCCTAATTGGATATTTGGGGTGTTTGGGATTGCGTTTTTAACCTGATTATTTGATTATTGTGTTTTGAAATCGCAAAAAATCTATTTTGAGTGTTTGGTAAAAGATTAATAAAAAGTGATTTTTTACGTTTTGTAGAGTTCAAAACGTGATAATCCATAAGTAGGTCACCCCTTGCTGCAGGAAAACGTGATAATCAAAAACTGATTTTTTACGTTTTCACTTATTTATTTTTTTGAAATATATATACTTGCCAAACACTCAAATAGTTGATTATCTGATTATTGTGATATCAAACAACATAATCAAATCCAAACAATGTTGATTATCTGATTATTATGATATCAAACAACATAATCAAATCCAAACACTATCTTTCTGCAGTACGTTTTGTTACAGCTAATAATCTGATTCTGATTATTCAAAACGCATAATCTATTTTCAAAACTCAACCCCAAACACCCCAAAATGTGATATAATAGAGGAAGATAGATTATAAGAAAGGTTAAGAAACACAATAATTTTGATCCCTAAAATGTCTTTTTTCTTATTTGTTTAATTAAGGAAGATAGATTTTTTTTTTTTTTGAACGGCCAACGAATCCTCCAAATGGGCTACTGGCGAAATTCACCACATCGGGATACACTCGCCTTCCGAACCGGGGAAAACCCTCACCTAGGGCCGAAACCCGTGAACACTCGCCCGAAGGCACGACAGTGCGGTGAGGTAAAACCCGCTCAGTTCAAGGATCGAACTAGCGATCGCCGCCTACTCGCCTAGTCTCCCATCATCACCAGGTGCCGCAGAAACTAAGTGCTAGGGGCAGGAATTGAACTTGGGTCACTTGGAACACAAGGTCTCTCCCTTACCACTCCACCACTAGCTCATTGGCAAGGAAGATAGATTATAAGAAAGACAATAATTTTGATCTCTTTAATGTCTTTTTTCTTATTCTTATTTAATTGTCATCCACAGTCTTGTATTTACTTCACATGTCGTTATTGTTTTGAAATTTGGACCACTAATAATTTAGATAACTTATAGAATCAATATATTATTATTATTATTATGTGGTAGATGGTAGAAGATAACATAAAGTAAATATGCCCAATCTTTTGGTTTATTGAAGCTTCAACATCTTGTTGATGGTTTTCACAGGAAAGAAGTGTAAAATGAAAGTTGGTATTAATTATTAGTTTTGTGTAAAATTTATATTAGTTTAGATCGCGAAATATCCCCTTTCACATATCGAATTATGAATTCGGTTTTCATCTTCACGTCGGAAACACCGCCCCGTAGGGTGGCGTGGTGGCAAGGGCGGGGAGATCTCCACTGGCGTGAGGCAGTTGTGGTGAGGTGACGATTTTTCATTGGTTGGTGGATTTTGGGTTAATTTTGATTGGTTCTTATTTATCTTATTTTATTATTATTTTTTTTTTTTTATAAAAATGCAATCACATATTCATTTTAGTTAAGAAAATAGTACAAGTAAAACATCACTAGTAGTCTATTATAAGGTAAAACCATCCAACTTAACTATACAAATCAAAGGAACTACAAATGGACTCCTATTTGTAAGCAAATATTATGTATACAAACCTAAACTCTATAAACATAATCTACACCTTTGCGAGACCGTTAATAAGTCATATGTTACGAACGTCTGATCAGGTAGCATTGTCAAGTGATCCAGAACCTATAGACATCCCTAATCGTGTTCCAAGAAACGTCACATAAATCACCATAAGCCCTATCCCAAACGACTTGTTTGGTTGCATACGGTTTCTAGGCAGCATTACTAGCGCCCAAAGCAAGGCGAGTACCAGAAATCCTATGTTAATGAAAAGCCCGACGTCTCCAGACATTGTATAAGATTCGGGCCTGTTTGACCACGACCCAATTAACATACAAATCCCCAAACCAACAAGAGTGTTGAACATAGGGCCGGCGTAGCATCCAGACATGGCTATCTGCACACCTTCACCTCCATGGATCGCGAGTGCAACATTTGACATTAAGTCACCCATCGAGTTACCCCATGCTAATACAGTTAATCCAAGAATCGATGGATTGATCCCGAACATTAGACCAAACGCCACTAATAACGCAACTAACTCGTTAGCTATCATGTAGAACCAGACGATGCTCATAAAGAAACCACCAAGAACCCATGGAAGCAACCACTTTTGAGGTGGTTGGTCCGGTCTGGTGCATATGAATGCAACACCACCAAGCGCACACCCAAGAACCGCTGCGGCTAGGTAGATAAGCCATGTGACTACATGACTTTGACTCTCGTGTTGGGTGTTCCAAAGAAACGCTAGAAGCAATGGTGCAAATGTAACGCTGGCAACCGCATAACCTTTTGACCATCTTTCTTCCTCGATCATGGGAATCGTTAGCCGTCTTGATAGTACTAGTGGTAATTCTAACCATGAAAACAACTTGGACCACGAAAAGGATGAATCTTTATTTCCATGAACCGACGACACGTCCTCGTTCCATCCCCATAGAGGGTTCGAGCCATCTTCTGAACCGTGTCCATGAACCTCCGAATATATCGCAACATTCGAACTCCACATCCAATGTGGAACCTTGGATTCAACCAAATGTGGAACGTCATCAGACGCGGAAGACGACATATCATCGGATTCGAGATCTTTACTTTCAAGATTTTCGGGACCGTCTAATTGAGTAACAGATAACAATGGGACACTAGCGTCTAACTTCAAACCGCCCATTCTGTTTCTAAAAAACTCGTTAGCAGCAACTAACGTAGCGTAAACAACATAGATCGAAACAAACGCGACCGCCCCACCTATACTAACATTCCCAATTAACAAGATTACCGCAAGCGACACAACAGCCAACAGAAGCACACAAACATCTCTAACAAAACACTTCTTATCAATACTCACTCCCTGATCCGCCACACAGATCGAAATCGTCCCCACAACCACACACGTCACGAAAATCGCACCACCCAGAATACTACTCAACCCAACATCCCCATTATCCGTTCCCGCAAACGCCGCGATACTCGCAAACACATCCGGAGCACCGTTCCCTAACGGAAGCAAGGTCACCCCAGCTAACGTAGCAGACAACCTCAACAAATTCGACAACTTTTCGAGCGAACAACAGAAATAATCAGCAGCAGTATTCCCCAAAAGATAAAACAAAGCAGCCAGCCATAGAACCAACACAATGTAACCAACAGAAGCATAATTCTCACAAGAACAGTAAAAGAAATTCAAGTAATTAAAAAACCCATCAGAATTACATTGAGGGTAAGCCATTAAGAACTCACATTCACTTGCAAAACCCTCATGCTGATTCAGTCCAGTACAATCTGGTGGAGTCTTGATAGATAGTCTCCCGGAGCTACTAACAAACCCGACCCGAGTTTTACCCATGGAGCCCCAGTACCGGGTCAGATTGTGAAAGCAAAACACAACAAACACAAGTGTAAAAAGACCACCTCGGATGTTCAACACCGTCCGATGAGAAACTCTAACCAACTGCCGATCCATCTAACACACCAACACCAAGATACCTAATTTAAGACACCCTTTTCAATCTTTAACCCGAATTAACACAATTGGGTAGAATTAACAACACATAGTGACAGATTTCTTATATGGGTCAAGAATCAGAATCAAGATTATCAAGAAACTGAAGAACAAGAAAAAAGAAACCTAATTTAAGATACCCTTTTCAATCTTTAACACAATTGGGTACAATTAACAACACATAGTGGCAGCTTTTTTATATGGGTCAAGAATCAGAATCAAGATTATCAAGAAACTGAAGAACAAGAAAAAAGAAAGCTAATTTATGATACCCTTTTCAATCTTTAACCATAATAAAGACAATTGGGTCAGTATGATCAACAAAAAAACAAGAAACAGTGAAGAACAAGAACAAGAACTGAAAACAGAGGGAGAAAGATGGAGAAAAGGGGATGAATTTAGGGTAATTGGTGTTGTGATGGATGAAGGGGTGGCTTCTGTTTTGGTTTTTGTAAACCGTGTGAACCGATTGAAGAGGTTCACACTTTATGGGAAGGTAGGTATCATCTAGATGGGATGAGATGAGATGGGATAGTTAGTGGGTTGTCATTTTCGGTTAAATTAATGGTGCTGCTGAGGGTTAACCGACAAGTAGTTTCTTAATCATATCAATTTTGGAGATACTGGTAGTATATGATTCTTGTGTATCGGATACGAAGGATTTTTGGAAAGTTATTAATTATCATGTTTTGTATTCGTTGCTATAATTGTCATACAATGGTTTATTAGTGTGTGTGTGTATATATTCATGAATTAATGGTTTATTAATGTGTGTGTGTCTATATATGCATTTTTTTTTTGAATGGTGTGAATTATTTGCGAATGTCGGGAGGTCTAGTATACGTTGTCTTAACCGGGTCCGCGCTAGAGAGCCCCCTCGCACAATAGATCCCCAATTTAAACCCCTCAATGAGAAACCCCTATCACCAAGACTCGAACTTGAGACCTTGAGAGGAAAACTCACCCGGGCCCACCATAAGTGGAACTTAAATACCCGTGGCCACCACTAGAGCACTAGTGATGGTTTTGAAATTTTTTGTAATCGTTTTTTTGAATGATAAACGTTACCTACTTCTAAATTACACAAAATAAATCATGCACTCGGGGTGTTTATCGAATCGAATAATGAATTTTTGAATTATTCGGATCGAAATTTTTGATTTTTTATTTTTTACTTGATTTCGTATTCGATTTGTTTCGATTAGTATTTGAAACTCGAATTCGAACCCATTTTAAATAAATTCGATTAAAAACAAAGTCACCCTAAACAATAGATTATTTTACTTTTATTTTTAAAACTACTATAAACTAATTATATTCAACATAAAGTCGTAGGAGGACTTGAGTTATTTTGTGAAGACTAATTATTCCATTGATTAGTTTATGTTTGGTGGATTAGCACGCCTTTTACATCCAAACTGTAATTAGTTCACTCAATGGTATAAAGGCCATTGACCTCCAACTCAAGTAGTAGGAGAACTTGAGTTCTTCTGTGAAGACTTAAGTTCGATTCTCATTTGGTGCAAAAAAGAAATGAGGCACTGGTGGATAACGATACGAGACCCAAAGAAACCTGGGTTTGATCCTGGAGCCAAACGAGTTTTACCGGTAATTTCACCGTCGTGCCTACGGGCGGGTGGGTTAACGGGTTTTCCCCGGAAGTGGTGGTGGACGACTCGGGCTACTCTTGGAGTACTCCGTTTGTCCAATGGGTGCCCCAAAAGTACTTGGGATTAATTTGTTGGCCGTTCAAAAAAAATAATTAATCACTTACTAGGTTTTTTTTAATAGCAAACGAAACCTTCCATTAGAGCAAAATAAAAAACAAGATCCCCAGCCAGGAGCTGGAAGATCAATACAACCAAAACAGTTCACAGAAAGCAAAACAAAAGAAAAAAACACAAAACTTATTTCAACGTTACATTAAAGTCCCACAACTCCTGTTGTGAAATACTGTTGTACTTCGATCTTGTCTTCACCCCTTGAAAGGATTTTTCATTGATATTTTCTACTGTCGTTTGCACCGTACCTTATCTTCCTCGAAACACTTTCTCGTTTCTGGTCTTCCATATGGTCCACATCGTTTGTATTGCTATTGCATGTATCGCTTTCCTCATTTTCCGGCTCCTTTGCAAGTCGTTCAGCTCCTGTAAAAATTCTTTTAAGTTTCCTTCCGTGTTGACCGGCGGTATCTTCAGCCACTTTATTATTTCTTCCCAAACCCTCTTTGCAAAATTGCATTGTAACAACACATGAGCAGCAGTTTCCTCAGCTGCTCCACAAGTCTTACAAATTACATTTTGAAGATTCACACCTCTACCCCTTAGTGCAGTTGATGTTGGTACCTTTTCTTCAATAGCCCTCCATACAAACATTAGACTCTTGCCCGGTGCCTACTTGTTCCAAACAAACTCATAAGCCTGTTCATTTAAATCTAGTTGATTACTCAGCGATTGTCGTACATCTTTCACATTAAAATATTGTTGCTCGGAGCAACTCCAAAACCATACGATTGTTGTTCGGAGCTATTCCAAAACCATACGTCACTTATGAGCTACTGGATGTTGTTGCAATCTTCGCTTTAGCTCTTCTATTTCCTGTTTTTCCACGTCCCCGTTTAAATCCCTCGCCCATGCCCAATCCCATATTTTTCCTCTGTTGATTATCCGGTAACATTCTTTTACAATCACTTTTTTATTTGTAGCTAGTTGATACAAGGTAGGAAATTGAGCCATCAACGGGTCGCTTCCTAACAATGTATCAACCCAGAACATGGTTTTATCCTCGGACCCTACTTTACTCCTCAATTTTGAATTTACATCGACATTACTTTTCATGAATTCCTTACCGATATCAGTGATATTTTTCCATACTCCCGTTAGTGACTTTTTAACCGAAATGGATTTATTTTTCTTTGGCTACTATTAATAGATTTTATTGTTTTTGCCCATAGACTATCCGGCTCCATTTTCAACCTCCACCACCACTTCACTAAAAGTGCCAGGTTTAGATCTCTAATGTTACCGATACCGAGGCCTCCAAAATCCCTAGATGCTACCACTCTTTCCCATTTTACCCACCTAATTTTGTTGTTTATGCTGCATCCACCCCATAGGAACTTCCTTCTTATCCCTTCTAATATCTTCAAAACTGCCAAAGGATACTTGTATAAAGATAAGTAGTAGCTTGGTAAGCTGCCAAGTACAACTTTTACAAGAACTGCCCTTTATGTGAAAGATAAATGCCTCGCCTTCCAATTCGATAATCTTTTGTTGAACGTATTGATAATTTCTTTCCAATGTGCTACTCTATTCATATTTGCACCTACTTTTAAACTAAGGTAAATGAAGGAAATTTCCCAGCCTTACACTTAAAGATCGATGCCATGTTCATTACTTCCTCTTCGGTTGTCCCGACACCGAATAATTGGCTTTTGTGTTGATTTACTTTTAACCCAGATGCAAGATAAAATATTCTAAGTATCCTCTTTAGATTTTTGAAATTTCCTTCCTCACATTATCCGACGAATATTGAATCATCCGCAAACAACATGTGAGTTAAACAAAGTCCATCCCCTGGCAACTTTACCCCCGAGAATACTTCTATATTTTCGCCTTTTCCATCGTGATATGTAACGCTTCCATTGCCACTATGAACAAAAAGGGAGATAAGGGGTCCCCTTGTCTTAATCCCCTCTTGTATTGAAATTACCGATCCCTTTCCCGCGAAGAGAATACTCATGACCCAATTTCTCTATTTTGAAGGAAACCCCATATGTGTTACTACGGAAATTAAAAATTTCCAATTTAGGGTATCATACGCTTTCTTGATGTCGGCTTTGAAGACAAATAACTTTCTCTTTGACTTTTTTGCCCACCCCACTACTTCATTTATTACTAGGGGACCGTCAACAATATTTCTTTCAGACATAAAAGCCGACTATACATTGGACACCACACTTACTTTAATAATTTCAATAATGTGGGACTTAAATCATCGTAAAAATCAAGAAATCATTGGAATGCCATGACATTTCCCCAATATTAATTATCACATTTGCTTTACCACACAATCTTACTGTTCATTCAATTCAATTTTGTATAAAACTAGTTGGATGCCCCGCCCGCGTTGCGGGGCGTTAAGCCGAATATTTCTTAGTTTAATAACATGTACGCATGTATTTTAGTTACTTGTGCATACTACTCATAACACGATCTCAAAAAAATTATATCGACTCAACCAATTAAAGCAAAACACTGCCATAGTTTTGCGAAAAAAAAGATGGCAAGCCTGAGCTGGGGGCAAAATAGTAAATTGTCATAAACAATGAGCGAGTGTCAGACATTTGCTTGACAAAAAAGTTAGATTGAGTAAACGAAGTAAAATAAAAACTACTATAGTTTTGAAAAAAAAATTAAAACGATGGCAAGACTCCAGATTTTAACTAAGGGCAAAATCATAAGTTTTTAAAAGAGGACAAACTCATAATTTTAAACCGAGGGCAAATTCGTAATTTTTAGCTTGGGGGAAAACCATTGTTTTGAACGGTGGAAAAATTATAGTTTTGAACTAAGGGCGAAATCGTAATTTTTAGCTGGGGATAAAAGAATAAATTTATTTTGAACTGATGGAAAAAAACGTAATTTTGAACTGAGGGTGAAATTGTAATTTTTGAAAGGGCCAATTATAATTATATTATATCATACTAACATTAATTAAATTAAAACTAAAAAAAAGGCAGCCGCTCATTTAAGCCAATCGAAGGCAAGCACTATTACCCTAAATGGGGTTTGTAGATATTGAATTAAAAATAAATTAAATTAAATAAATAAATTAAATTAAATAAATAAATTAAAAATAAAAATTAAATTAAATAAATTACATTTAATTAATTAAATAATTTAATAATTTAACTTAAATTTCCCCTCATTTACTTATCACATTTGCTTTACCACACAATCTTACAATTCATTCAATTCAATTTGTATAAAATTTAATTTAATTAATTAATTAATTTAATTTCAATTTCAATTTCAATTTCAATGTAATTTTATTTTGAACGAGCTACGTAAAATTTTATTCAATGCTCATGTCATGTACTACTCCCATTCACTACATCTTTAAGTTTTGACACATGAGTTTCACCATCATTTACTTATCGTCAAGCGCCAAGCGCCAACCGTCAGGTATATATAAATAAGAGTAATATAATTAATAAAATTATAGTATTTTATTACGGTAATCTCAAGGTATATGTTATAATGCAAATCAATAATGCCAAGACTAAAATTTTTAATTAATGATGATAAAAAATCAACAAACATATGTATGTGCGTGCATAGACACACACATATAGGTGGGTTTAGTGGAAAGTTACAAAAACCATGGATTTTAGATGTAAAAAACTCATACAAAAATCATTTTTACATAATCTTTTTCGGGGCTTAATTTTGCATAAACACATGTAAAATCCGTTTTATTAATAATAAAATAATAGTAGAAGAAATTAAAAACATGAGTTCTTTTATTAGAACGCCTTTTATATGTGTTTAGATGTAAAAGCTCTGAAAAACGTTTCACATTGAGTGAACTAATTACATGGACTATCCATGTGATTTAGTTAAATTACCTATACGATTGCAGGTACACTGCAACCAGTGGCGAAGCTTGAAGTTTTCGTCGGGGGGGTCGAAAATGTATATATCCAAAAATTTCTATAGAACCGGGGGGTCGAAAACGTATATACCCAAAAGTTTCTATACGAAAATTACATGTACAACACTACTGAACGAAAAGTTCGGAGGGTCGGGCGCCCCTCCCGGCCTCTTATATGCTACGCCCCTGACTGCAACACGCGGTTCCTTAATCCTACTTTAAATCAATTTGCTATAACTTTTTATTTGTTGTATTGATCACTAAATACCTTGTATAATAGAGCTTGTTGGACTTTTGGTGTTGAGGGACGTCCTAATAATGATAAAGAATTCTTCATTTTTCTCTCCTTTTCATTATCATTCTATTTTCTCTATTACCACATAGTTACTAGATGTTGCCGTTTACAACACAATTATAATGTTATGTGGTTTTTTTATAATATGCGTTTCATAGTTGTCAAATTGATTCTTATTTCTTAAGGAATAAGAAAACTAAGGTGTCTACCAATAGCGTATGCCCCCTATTATCATGATATTGTAGTTATTTAAATATTCTTATTATTAGATCATCCGTAATGGTGCTCTATATCACGCCTACCCCTCCCATAGCGTCCCATGGCGTCTCTGAACACCATTACGGGGGGTGCCATGTGCTGAAAATCCCTCCTCCTTGCGAAAATTTTTACGGCGTTGCCCATTCTTCCCCACTCACACACATATATATACATACATATATATCCCCATTACACACTCAAGTTATATAAAGCCCCTCTCTTACGTGTATCGCCACCTGTCGTATAACGCCCCAAAACAGGCTTTACGACTACACATACACATTGCCTTAAGTTGACAAAGTTTCAAGATTTTTGTTAATAAAAAAAGATTAAGTGATTATAAACGCAACGCGCTTACCCTGTTAAACATCATATCATTATTTTATGACATTAAACAAGGAATTATTGGATAAAGTAAGAATTGCACCCCTTGCTTTGTTATTTTATCCACATTACTTTAAAATAATTAGCTATGAAATTGAAAAGGAAAAATGGGAACCGATGGCAATGTTTTACTTTTTACATTTGTGTTGAAACTTGGATGCGTATATGAACTTATTATTAAATACTATGGTTATATGAACTTATTACTCCCACACACTTTTTACTCTTAATGAAAAATGTTCATTATTGTTCATTATTAGTGTTGTTTTATTACTCTTAATTGCATGGCAGGCGGTATATATATAATTCAAGATTGATTGTTAAATAGACTGATCGAATTCTTCTATATATTAAAATTAAAATATTAAAAAAGGAATGAAATGAACAGTAAACTCCAGGGGGTATTTCAGGGTTTATTCAATATCTACAAAGTTCATGAGGGGCAATAGTGGTTGCCGTCTATTGGGTTAAATGGGCGGTAGAGGGAATAGTGTTAGGCAGCTGTCTGGTACTTCCCTATTAACCCAACAAATTTACGATTTTATCCCGTTTTAAAATTATGATTTTGCCATTGGTTCAAAAGAGTAAACTCCAAGGGGTGTTTCAGGGTTTATTCAATATCTACAAAGTTCATGAGGGGCAATAGTGGTTGCCGTCTATTGGGTTAAATGGGCGGTAGAGGAAATAGTGTCAGGCAGCTGCCTGGTACTTCCCTATTGGCCCAACAAATTTACGATTTTATCCCGTTTTAAAATTATGATTTTGTCATCAGTTCAAATTATGTTTTTACCCTCACTTAAAAATAAATTTATGCTTTTGCTCCCAGCTAAATATTTCAATTTTGCCCCCGGTTCAAAATTACAATTTTGCCACGTTTCAATTTACACTTTTGCCATTAGTTTTTTTCCCTTAAAAATATGACCTATATGTTAAAAAGAGAAGTGAATCAACAGTAATAATAAATAAATATTAAAAAGGGAATTGAATGAAAAGTAATAAAAATACAAATGAATGAATAGTATCGGATACCGGTACCAGTATCAAATTTACCAAATTGAGTGTATTTTCGGTATCCGTTCGGAACCGGTACTCATCGGGTTTTACCCTCAAATACCGGTGCCATACCCGTACCGACCGTATCAAGCCGTACTGTACCAGGTATATTCGGTACCGGTACCCACTTTTGGGTATTTCGGTAACGGTATTTTCGGTACCGGTTGGCACCGAGCTAATCAAATCCTGTAGCAACGTAGCAATGCAAGTAATTGCACAGTTTAGATTACTTTTCATACACACAGTAAGTAAACTGTATTTCGTTTGAATGAGGTTTTATTTACACAACAACTTAGTTTGCTTTATTTTTTTTTGTCTTTTTACGTAATGAATGAATTGTATCATGTAAAATTAACTTGGATATTTAGATTATTGATGAGCAAATCGTATCAAATCCTGTAATCAAACCGGTATCGTAAAATTATGTTTTCAACACCACTTAAAAATAAATTTACGCTTTTGTTGTCAACTAAAAATTCCAATTTTGCCTTCAGTTAAAAATTATGATTTTGCCACGTATAAATTTATAGTTTTGCCATTAGTTTTTTTCTCACAACCAAATTACGATTTTGTCCTCAACTTAAATTTACATTTTTTCTATCGTTCTTGTTTGTTTTCCTGGTGAAATTACATTTTTGCCACCAGTGTAAAATTACCGGCAGCTTCCTGGCACTCCCTCATTGGTTCATTTAATTTACAATTTTATCCCTGAATTAAAATTATGATTTCGCTCTCAATTAGAAATTACCTTTTCCCTATCGTTTTAGTTTTTTAGCAAAACTATAAAGGTTTTTTGTTTTAATTTGTTTACTCGGTTAAATTTTTTTTCGTGTCAAGGAGCTGCCTAACACTGGCTCATTAGTCCTGAAAAATTACAGTTTTGCCCTGAGCCCAAAATTACGGTCTTATCATCATTTTTGTTTTTTTCTTCTAGCAAACTTATAGTAGTGTTTTTTAATTGATTGAGAATTATTCGGCCATCGCCCCAAAACGCGGGCGAGGCATCAACTAGTTGTCTGTTCATTTTCAATTCTTGGAATAAAGATTTTTTCATGTAGGATTTGTGTGTTTGAATCACGTAGGATTTGTGTGTTAGAATCACGTAGGATTTGTGTGTTAGAATCATGTAGGATTTGTGTTTGAACCCCAACCTAAATTTCATTAGTATAGCATGCATGAAACTAAAATTTCATTACCTATGGAACACTATAAATAAAGAGTTAAATGTCTGGTTTGGGCTGTTTTGTCAGTTTAGTCCAAATGTTTCATTTTTCACATGTGGGTACAAAAAGGTTTCACTGTTGCCATTTTAGTCCACTGGGTTAACTTCATCTATTTTTACTGTTAACAAGAAGGGCCGAATTGTCATTGTAGTTAACAGAATTACATATAAAATGACCGAATTGCCCTTCTCGTTGACATAAAAAATAGATGAAGTTAACACAGTGAACTAAAATGGCAACTGTGAAACCTTTTTGGACACACATGTGAAAAATGAAACTTTTGGACTAAATTGACAAAATGACCCAAACCACATAAACTAAAATGACATTTAACTCATTAATAAATTAGTAGAACGAATTCGTGAATAGGTGCATGACACCTGTTAGACTTCTTTATGTATTTCTCATAAAAAGATAATTTTATTTGTTAAATTCACCAATATTATTAGGTTCTATTATGTGCTAGAAGTTATTTTGTGTGACCACCTTTTGCAATAATGTTAACTTATTTAGTGTGACCACTTTTTGCAATAATGTTAACTACTATTTATTAACGTATTAGTGGGGATCCAAGAATTTTTTCATTGGGGTGCAAAATATTTTTAAAAATTTTAGACCCCTATGTATATAAATAAAAAGTTTGGTTCGTATCGGGTTGGTTCAGGTCGGGTCATATAAAACAAAAGAACATCAAACTAAAATTTATATAATCATCAAACACACGTCAAATCTTATTACAAGCATAATTAAAATGTCGCCCTACGGGTTTTATTTTTTTAAAATCTATCCAAAACATCATCTAAAGCTACTTTCTCAAGCAAGGCTTTCTCTATATAACATATACAACTATCACTTAAATTCTCATCGTCAATCCGATTATGCAAGGTGGTCTTCACATCCTTCATTGCCGAAAAACATCTTTAAATGATTGCTGTTGCGACGGGTAATACGAGAACAAGCTTCAATAAACGATATACCTATGTAAAATTCACGTGAATATTTGTTGAAACCATTAACCTTACAAGACTTGACAAACCATCCAAGTTGGCGAATTGTTTATCTTAGTAGATATGCCCTTCTAATCTCATCTCATTGATTCACGTTATATGATTCAATCAGCTTGCGATCATAAGGATCCGAAGGAAGAGTATCCACATCAACGAATTCGGAAGATGATTCAACCCCTTTCCTCTTGAGAAATCGCGTCATAAAGTTCCAACTCATGGTTCCTATCATAAACAAATTGATCCATAAGTTCATCGCTCTATAACATAATGTTTCAATTTTAATTTTCAACTATTTAAGCCGTAGAAATCGTGTACTGTAAGTTGTAATCACCCTAAAAATCATCTAAACAACATAATCACCCTAAAAAATCATCTAAACAACCATAAACAACGTCAAAACACACAAAATTTCAAACCTATTTAACAACTTTATTACCCTTTTTATCCAATAATATCAATTAAAATCATCAAAATAACAAAGAAACTTACCCTTTATTGGATTCCGGTTGGATTTGGTGTCAGACGGCAGTGGATCACGGTGGTCGCCGGCTATTGTTGGGGTTGCCACTGTGATTTTGTGTTTGTTGGCAGAAGAGGACGCAAGAGAGAGAACGGGAGGAATTCTAAAGGGTTTTTGGGCTTATTTAATTATTATAGTTTGAATTTAGGTTGGGTTTGGTTAATGGGCTAGGAATTAGTGGGCTAGTTATATTTAATGAAATAGTGGGTAAAGGTATTGGGTATTTGGGTTAAGTTAGTTAGGTAGTATAAGTTATATAATTTAGGTATTATTTTAAAAAAATAGAGTTTACTAAAAAAATTCAAAATATAAATTGATAACATTTTTTACCTAAGGGACGCGTACGAAAAAATTCAAGGGGTGTTAGTGATTTGGCTGGAAATGACAATAAAACGAAAACCTCAAGAACCCAAATGCAAAAAAAGAAGTCATATTTGATGGAACAAGCAAATATGACCAAACCTCCGTGTCGATTTGGCATTTTACTCTATAGTAAATAAATAAATACTCAACCATCCATCACTAATTTGTTGATCACCTTGAATAAGTTCCTAAAGTTTTTGTACTCACTTTCATTATCCCATGACAAGTTATTTGGGCCACCCAAATTCAAAGCCCAACCTTGACCCGTAATCTTGACAAAACTTTTCGTTGCTATAACACTGACGCGCATGCACTACATCTTGGAAGTTTTCAAGAATGGTCCACTCACGAAAAATGATGCTTCAATCTCTTTAAGGAGAAATAAATCACTAGAAAACCTTCATTATCTTTAGAAAAATACTACCCAAATTAAATTATGGAATTTGGTGTTATCACAGCAAGCTTTGTTCTTGTTTCTGCACTTGCAGTTACACTTCAAGTCTTCTTCTTCTCCCCAATATCTCCAGACATACTTGAATTACCTCCCGAACATTCTACACGCCTTTTCGCCCCGAACAATCACTTACAGGTGAACTGTCGGATCAAAACTTATCGTGTGTTTTCTTCGTGTTACAGTTTTTTTTTTTTTTTTTTTTTGAAGTGTCTTGTTGAATATTTATAGGGAGTAGTTAAGTTAGGGGAAGGAATACTGAACCAACCCGAAGGTCTGTGTGTGGACCAAAAGGGGATGCTGTATACTGCTACCCGAGACGGATGGATCAAAAGATTGCATACCAACGGGACGTGTGAAAACTGGAAGAAGATACATAACAAAGATACTTTACTTGGTTTGACGGTCACAAGAGCGGGTGATCTTGTCGTGTGTGACACCGACGAGGTAAATCATTATTTTGTATTGAGTTAATTACTGTTTTCGTCCCTATGGTTTGTCAAAATTCACTATTTCAGTCCATTAGTTTAAAAATTGCGATTTCAGTCCCTGTGGTTTCACTTTCGTAATCATTTCAGTCCACCTCGTAACCATTTCAGTCCTCGTACTAACAGAATAAATGGATTGAAATGGTTACGAAAGTGAAACCACATGGACTGAAATGGTTACGAAAATGAAACCACAGGGACTGAAATCACAATTTTTAAATTAATGGACTGAAATAGTGATTTTTGACAAACCACAGGGACGAAAACAGTAATCAACTCTTTTGTATTACTATTAAGTTTTTTTATCCCACAAAAAAAAAAAAAAAAATTTTGTGATGATGCAGGGTTTGATCAAGGTTAGTGAAGATGGTGTAGTGACCGCTTTAGCGACTCATGTGAACGGTGAAAATATATGGTTTGCGGATGATGTTGTCGAAGCGGGTGATGGGAGCTTATACTTTAGTGTTGCAAGCACTAAATTTGGGTTGCATAATTGGCACCTTGATGTGCTGGAAGCTAAACCACATGGGCAGCTTCTAAAATACGACCCGGTTACAATGGGAACGTCGTTGGTGCTTGATGGGCTCGGGTTTGCTAATGGGGTAGCCGTGTCCTCGGACCAAGAGTTTTTGGTGGTATGTGAATCATGGAAGTAAGTAAAAGTTCAAAATAAATTTACAAAATATCATCATCATACTCGGTATATCCCACCAACAGCAAAGCTAAGGTAGTGTCTGAGGAGGGTAAGATGTAGACAGCCTTACCTCTATACCCCGTAGGAATAGAGAGGCTGCTTCCAGTGAGACCCCCAGCTCGATAGTAGTTTTGATCAAGCCTTGAACATAAGGCACATAACACTCAGCAATCGGGACAAAGACTGATTACTGCATGTACCCTTTTGTCTTTCAGCTATCAACGCAACCACATGATGCATGATTAACCGTCCTCAGCTTTTAACGTTATTTTCACAAATTTACAAAATATGCATATATGAAATATGAATATATAGGGTAGGGATAGTGTACATTAATCCAGAAGTGTGAGAAGTGTATTATAACACTATATATAACACTATATAACACCATATAAACACCGTATAGCACTATGTAACACCATATAACACTATGTAACACTATATAACATTATATAACAAATATAACACTATACATCTATCATAGGCATGCTATCAGACAAAATATAGTGTTATATTTGTTATATAATGTTATATAGTGTTACATAGTGTTATATGGTGTTACATAGTGTTATACGGTGTTTATATGGTGTTATATAGTGTTATATATAGTGTTATAATATATTTCTCACACTTCTCATACTTCTGGATTAATGTACAGGATCCTCTGCCTGAATATATAAACATTTTGGACTTGCTTGTGTATTAGATTTAGGTGCCTAAAGTACTGGTTAAAGGAGGAAATGCGAGGAAAAGTTGACGTTTTTATCGACAATCTTCCTGGTTGTCCTGACAATATTAACCTTGCTCCAGATGGGTCATTTTGGATAGCTATACTTCAGGTAACTAGATAGCATGTATCTTTATTATAACAACAGGAACTATGATTTGAAGCTAATAAAAGAAGAGTTTACATGATGCAGCTGACCTCAAGCAGGATGAAATTCGTGCATTCTTCGAAAGCGATTAAACACGTTTTGGCAACGTTTCCAAAGCTGTATGAACGAGTTAGAGCAGTTGACAGAAGCGCGATGGCAATCAATGTGGGGAGTGACGGAAAGATTATCAAGCGATTAGATGATCCTACTGGAGAAGTGATGGCATTTGTTACTTCGGTCTTGGAGTTCGATGGAAAGCTTTACTTTGGAAGTTTAAAAAATAATTTCGTAGGCGTGTTACCGATAAAAACTTCCGCCTGAAGAAGTATGGTTTTAACTGTATTGAGTGTTGGAAATCCGATTTAGGGTTTTGCAGAACGTAAGATATTGATCATAAAAATGAATTGATAATCTGATTCTGTTGTAATACATACGTATATATACATACATGATATGGCAGTAACCGCCATATATACATAAAAACTTAGGATAGTAACCTAATTATAATAATAATAATAATAATATGATCTAACTTATAGATATTCGTCTAACACCCTCCCGTAAGTTTGATCATGTCAGATTCATGTGTAGCAGTTTCCTCAATCGAGCAAAATCTTTTGACTGTAAAGCCTTTGTCATGATATCTGCAATTTGATCTTTAGTTGCACAGAATACAACCTCTACTTCTCTTTTCTTGATGAGATCTCTGATAAAGTGATATTTGACTCTTATGTGCTTGCTCTTCCCATGGTATACGGGATCTTTAGCTAGACAAATGGTTGATTTATTATCACAGAATATTGGAATTGAGTAATCTTCTTTTCCTTGTAGGTCATCCAGTATACCTTTGAGCCATAATGCTTGACATCCAGTTAGTGATAGTGCCATATATTCAGCTTCTGTGGAAGATAATGCTACCACCTTCTGTTTCTTTGATTGCCAAGATATAGGACCAGACCCCAAATGAAATATATATCCCGAGGTACTTTTGCTGTCATCTACATTCCCTGCATAATCACTGTCACTGTATCCCACTAGATATTTCTTCTTTCCTTTTGAATAGGTAATTCCTTGCTCCTGAGTCCCTTTGATGTATTTTAATATTCGTTTTGCAGCTTCCCAGTGACTTTTCTTTGGACATTCCATGAACCTACTTAACTTGCTTACTGCAAACATAATATCTGGCCTTGTGTTAGTGAGATACATTAAACTTCCGACTAAACTGCGGTATATTCCCTCATCAACAAACTCTTCTGGATCATCCTTAGATAATTTCAATCCGTATTCCATTGGAGTTGATACTGTGTTGCATTGCGTCATCCTGTATTTCTCCAGTAAATTTCTCATGTATTTCTTTTGTGAGAGTGTAATTTTATCATCATCATACGTTACTTCCATGCCAAGGAAGTAATGCAATCGACCCATATCCGTCATCTCAAATTCCCTTTTCATCGAAGCCTTAAATTCTGAAATTAGTCTTATTGAGCTACTTGCTATGATTAAATCGTCCACATACAAGCATATTATGATCTTTCCCTCATTGGTGTCCTTGATATATAGTGTGTGTTCATAAGTGCATTTCTTAAATCCGTTTTGAATAAAGTAAGCATCTATTCGACTGTACCATGCCCTAGGTGCTTGCTTTAGACCATATAAAGCTCGTTTGAGATGACATACCTTCTTTTCTTCTCCTTTTTTTAATATACCCTTGAGGTTGTTCTATGTAGACCTGTTCTTCTAATTTCCCGTTTAGAAACGCGGTTTTTACATCCATTTGATGAAGATGCCATTCGTTTTGAGCCGCGAGAGCCAGCACTAGTCTAACAGTTTCGAACCTTATTACCGGAGCAAACACTTCTTGATAATCAATTCCGTACTTCTGGTTATACCCTTTAACTACCAGTCTGGCCTTGTATTTATCTACATTTCCTTTTTCATCATATTTTGTCTTATAAATCCACTTAACACCAATTGGTTTTTGATGCTTTGGAGGATCTACAAGTTCCCATGTCTGATTTTTGTGAATAGACTCTATTTCTTTGTCCATGGCTTCCCTCCACCTTGAGTCTTTCTTGGCTTCTTCATATGATGTTGGGTCAGTACTTGTATATAGAACAAAATTCACGACTTGGCTTTCATTATACTTTTGTAAGACTTCTGATTCTGTCAGTGCTCTTGTATTTTGATAAATGTTATTGAGACTCTTTGTACGTATGACATCATTTTCAGAATCCGAAGATGATGTCCCATTATCCTCTTGTTGTATGCGTTCGGCTGTTGAAATGTTCTCTTGATGCTGATTTTGATGAGTTCCCTGACTCAATTCTCCTTCTTCTTGTGAAGTTGAAACATTTTCCTGAGATTGTTCAGCGGAAGTTATTCTCACTGGTGTCTTGTCAGATTCATCGTCATCCTGAGATTCATTCTCATCTGTATCTGTTATAATCAGTGGAGCATCGGCCGCTCCTGAGTTCATGACCCATCTTTTATTCTCATCAAAGATTACATCTCGACTGATGGTGATTTTATTTGTTTCTGGATTGAATAATTTGTAACCCTTGCTATGTTCACTGTAGCCAAGAAACACTGCCTTTTCTGTTTTTCTATTCAACTTATCTCTATGTTGTTTGGGGATATGAACATAAGCTAAACAGCCAAACACCTTGAGATGCTCTACATTGGGTTTGCTACCGTTCCATGCCTCATAAGGAGTAATATTTGGTCTTGTCTTAGTAACCGTTCGATTTAGTATATATGTAGCACATGCTATTGCTTCTGCCCAGTAACGGTTTGGTAAATGTTTAGCAATCATCATGCTCCTACTCAATTCCATTAAAGTTCTGTTTTTTCTCTCTGCTACCCCATTCTGTTGGGGAGTATAACTATTAGTCAGTTGATGACGTATTCCGTGCAGCTTTAGATAATCTTGAAACGCTTTACTGCAATACTCTCCTCCTCTATCAGTTCTCAGCGTTTTAATTGAATGATCGGATTGTTTTTCATTCAAGGCCTTGAATGTTTTGAAGTAGTTCAAAGCTTCTGACTTATACTTGAGAAAAAATACCCAAGTTTTTCTTGAAAAATCGTCTATAAAAGTAATAAAGTACTTACAACCTCCTATTGATTCTGTCCTCATAGGTCCGCATATATCTGAATGAACTAGTTGTAAGGGTTTTTCGGCTTGCCATGTGATTTTCTTTGTGAATGCTTTTCTTGACTGTTTTCCCGAGATACACCCTTCACAAATGCTTTCAGTTTTCATTATCTTTGGTAATCCGAGCACCAGTTCTTTATTTCCCATACTTACTAGTGTATCCATATTTATATGCCCATATCTTTTATGCCATAGAGATGAAACATCATTTGTAGACATGGTTAAAGCCAGGTTCAAATCACTGTTCAGCCGAAGAGGAAACATTTTATTACTAGTCATAGCAATTTCTCCGACTGTTTCCTTTCTTGCATCCTTGATAATACACCGATCTTCTTGAAACAGCACTATGTAACCTTTCTGTACGAGTTGTCCCACGCTAAGTAAGTTATGTTTCAGCCCTTTCACATAAAATACATTGGGTATTTTACGAGTTCGATCCTTGATTTTCAGGGATATCATTCCACAGCCTAGTACCTCTAATCGTTTATCATCTCCTGTCCTTACTTCCTTTTTTATGGATTCATCAAGGTTAATGAATAAATTCTTGTTTCCCGTCATGTGATTACTACATCCGCTATCTAGATACCAACAGTCGTCATTGACTGTCTCTTCCATATTAAAAATCATAAACATGGTATCCTCTTGTTCATCGACTTCTTCGTCCTTATGAATTAACATGTTGTCAGCCTTATCACTGTCATCCTTCCTTTGACAGAATTTTGCCGTATGGCCTAATCGCTGACAGTTATAACATCTAATCATACTCATGTTTCGGCCCCTATATTTTCCTCGACCTTTTCCTCCTACTTCGTTCCTTGATTGTTTAAACCTGTCTTGATTCGGATTCTGCATCTGAAATGCATGTTCTGTTGGGTTGTCCTCATATCTTTTTAATCTCAGTTCATGAGATTGAAGAATTCCCATTAATTCTTCGGTTGAGACATTCTCCAGATCCTTCGTTTCTTCCACAGTGATCACCACTGACTCGAAATTTCGAGTCAAACTACGTAATAGTTTTTCTACGATTCGTTGTTCACTGATTTTCTCTTCATTCATTCGTAATTGATTAACAATAAAAATTGTTCTATTGAAATATTCTTCAACAGATTCTCCGTCTTTCATTTTAAGAGCATCAAATTCACAACGAAGGGTTTGGAGTTTGATTGTTTTTACCCGGTTTTCTCCTCGGTAAGATTTGTGTAAGATGTTCCATGCTTCTTTTGACGATTTGGCTAGTGCAATCCTTTCGAATATTGTGTCATTTACCGATTGAAAGAGAATATGCAGGGCCCGTTTGTCCTTCTTCACTGCATCTTTATGCGCTATTGTTGCCTCTTCGGTTGGATTTGTTCCCAGTTCTTGTATTCCGTCATCAACAACACTCCATAATTCTTGTGATTCAAACAGGACTTTGATCTGAATATGCCAGTGATAATAATTTTGTCCGGTGAGTTTGGGAATCTGAGTTTGAATTCCTTGCGTTTGATTCATGCTGTTTGATCGTGATGAGTGACGATGTGAATTTTGGATCGGTGTGGCTCTGATACCACTATGTTGGAAATCCGATTTAGGGTTTTGCAGAACGTAAGATATTGTTCATAAAAATGAATTGATAATCTGATTCTGTTGTAATACATACGTATATATACATACATGATATGGCAGTAACCGCCATATATACATAAAAACTTAGGATAGTAACCTAATTATAACAATAATAATAATAATATGATCTAACTTATAGATATTCGTCTAACATTGAGTAGTACTAATATGGCAGACAGATGTAGTGAGGATCTTGCATACCAAAGATTGTAAACCATTGAAGTATGCTTCTTTGATCCGGTTACTTATTAAAACTATATATGTTGACGTCACCAGGGGCGATGCTTTGAAGGGGCGGGGGGCGCCCGACCCCCCGAACTTTTCGCCCAGTAGTGTTATATATGTAGTTTTCGTATATACATTTTTGGATATATACGTTTTCGACCCCCCCCCCCCGGGTCGAAAACGTCAAGCTTCGCCACTGGACGTGACGGTGTTGTTGGACGAGATATGAACTTTTTATCCGAATGAGAGGAACGAATTTCATATCGACTACATATGCCTCTCATGTCTCATGTCATACCCTACGGGGGCCTATAATGACCTGTCGCCGCTATTGACCTTTAACGTCGCCGCTATTGCCTTTAATTAACCCCAACCATTGGATCAGGATAAGGAATGAATGGCTAGGGTTTGTTGGGGGACACCGCGTCCGGATCGAACCAATAGCGGCGATATACTGTCTGTCGATAATATAATTGTTGTGATAATATGTAACACGTTAAATTAAATGTCCGTTATTTCTTTAAGAATATACAAAATAACATTTACCCATAAATTTCACTTTCATACTACCAAATTATTTTCTAACAATATCATACACACAAAATCAAAAGGCCCACTATGCACCCTTAATTGACCCGTAATCTTGATATTGTTGCTATTGGATTGACTTGGATGCAGATATTTGGAAGTTTACAATAATGATTCAGTAAGACAAAGTAAGGTAACATGTCAAAAAAGATTCGGGAAAAAATATCATCATACTCAGTAAATTTCACCAATAGCAAAACTAAGTTAGGGTCTGAGGATGGTAAGATGTAGACAGCCTTACCTCTACCCGTAGGAATAGAGAGACTACTTCCAGTGAGACCCCAACTCGATAGTAGTTTTGCATCAAGGCTTGGACATATGACACATAACATTAACACTCAGCAATTATTGAGACAAAAGCCGATAATTGCATGTACCCCCTTGTCTTTCGGCTATCAACGCCACCACATGATGCATGATTAGCTGTCTCCCGCTTTTTCACGAAATTAGTAAAATAACGTTAAAATTAGTGCACTTTCACTTTTGCCCCTGAAGGCCCACACATATATGCATTATATGCGCATACCGCAAGCGAGGTGTTGTTCGAGACAAAACATGATATCACAAAAAATGTTTAATTTGGTTTGAGCTAAAACGGTTTTTTTTTTTTTTTTTTTTTTTTTTTTTTTTTTTTTTTTTGACAAAATGGACACAGATTGAAACATTCTAGAGGGAAAAAAGTATCAAAAATAGATTCACCTACAAGGATTGGGTTCAAATATAATCTCCTAAAACTAAGAAGTCGTAGGAAAGGTATCAAATGGACTCCTATTGAACTCATTCTGGCAGCATTGAAACTGTCTCGTTGAACTCTACGATCTTAGATTTTAGGTTTTCGCTTTTGGATTTTTAGCTTGTAGATTTTTGAATTTTTGTTTCGTATCATTGTGTCATTTTTCCTCGGCATTGTGTTATATTTTGCTCAACATTATCTATTATCTAAGATAACTCAACCGACCCCCACCTACTATATTTGTTTTTATGAATATATCATGAAATAGGAATTGTTTCCGTCTGATTACCTAAAAAAACAAATTAATAAAAAAAAATTAAAAGAAAAGAGACAGAACTGTTTTGCGTGATTGCCTAAAAACAAATAAATAAAAGAAAAACAGTTAAATGCCATTTTAGTCTCTATGATTTGGGTCATTTTGTCGGTTTAGTTCAAATGTTTCAATTTTCGTCTGTGAGTCCAAAAAGGTTTCACCGTTGTCATTTTAGTCCACTTGTCATTTTAGTCCACTGTGTCAGGGATGAGCAATTGGTATAAAATATCGTCCTGATCCCGAAATCCCGATCCTGAATTTTTTCGGTACCGGAAACGGTATCCACTTTTTGGCATTTTCGGTATCGGTAAAATACCGAATTTTACCCTCAAAATACCGATACCGTACCAACATATTTCGGTATCGGTATCGGTACCAAGTTTACACAAAATTCGGGATCGGTATTTTTCGGGATCGGGACGGTATCGGTATTTGCTCATCTATACACTGGGTTAACTTCATCCATTTTTTTCTTTTAACGAGAACGGCAATTCGGTCATTTTATATGGCCGCATTGTCCTTCTAGCTAACAGAATTACATATAAAATGACCGAATTGCCCTTCTCGTTAACAGAAAAAATGGATGAAGTTAACCCAGTGAACTAAAATGTCAACTGTGAAACCTTTTCGGACTCACAGGCGAAAAATGAAACCTTTGGACTAAACTGGCGAAATGGCCAAACCAGAAGGACTAAAATGGCATTTTACACTAAAAAAATAAAAGAAAAGAGACAGCTAACTGTTATGCAGGTGTGTTTGGGATTGTTTTCACATCTATAAGGTTCAGTATATAGGATAGTCATAGAATACATCACCAGAAAGCTTGTATGTTACTGTGTGTGTTTTTAACAGTGTGTTCTAGGGCTGTAAACGAGCCGAGTCGAACCGAGCTCGACACGGCTCGAACTCAATTCGAGCTGGCTCGGCTCGAGCTCGAATTTCAAATCGAGCTGAGATTTGAGGCTCAAGCTCGACTCGGTTAAAATTCGAGCTAGCTCGGCTCGGCTCGATCTAGCTTGAATTAACAAAAAACCGCAAAATTTACTACTTAAAAAACCCTAAAAATGAATATTTTCATAGACTAAGGGCCATAATTGCAATTATATTTAACCAAATGGCTAAATATGCAAGTATAAATACTTAAATCTCTTTGTACATTTTCCTTATCTTCTTTTATAGGAGAGATACTCCCTTAGTTTTTGTCTTTTGAGCAAGGTTGGAGAACTCGCTAGTCGCTAGTCGGCCGGTGAAGTGGGGACTAGCGACTACTCGGGATTACTCGGGATTAATCAGGAGTAATCGGATCGGGTTTTTTATATGTAATTTTCAGTTTTATGTATAAATATATACATTTTTATAGGTAAATATTTTAAGTAGCTAGGTTTTAAATCTTACTCAACTCATTTATTTAAGTATACACGATTAATTGTTGGAATTCAAATGATTTGGTCGGAAACTGACCGGAATTTAGAGGTTTTGGCCGGAATATACAGGTTTTTTGCTGGAATCGTCGACTTTTGGCTGACCTAGTCGGACCTAGTCGTGCCTAGTCGGACCTAGTCGGTTAATGGACCGATTTAAGAAAAATTACTCAGTAACTGGACGACTAGCGATTAATCGTCGACTAATCGTCGCCTAGTCGCGATTTTTACAACACTGCTTTTGAGCGATGTGGGGCAAAAATATGAAGGATGTAAACCTTATCGAGCTGGTTCACAAGCTCGCGAGCCGAGCCGAGCCAGGCCAAGCTCGAGCTCGACTCGCTTACAAACCGAGCCGAGCCGAGCTGGCTCGTTTACAACCGAGCCAATTTCGAGCCGAGCTCTTTTCGAACTTTTTTCGAGCGAATTTCGAGCAAGCTGCGAGCCACGAGTCTTTTGAACACCCCTAGTGTGTTCATTAATCTTTACAGGGAGTGATAAAGCTAGGGGAAGGGATACTGAACAAACCAGAAGGTCTTTGTGTGGACCGAAAGGGGGTGTTGTATACTGCTACCCGAGACGGGTGGGTCAAAAGATTGCATACCAACGGGACGTGTGAAAACTGGAAGAAGATACATGACAGAGATACTTTACTTGGTTTGACGGTCACAAAAGCTGGTGATCTGGTCGTTTGTGACGCCGAACAGGTGAATCTTTTATATTTCTTTCAAGTTCTTTCGGGCAGAAAATATGAGTAAAATGGAAACTTTTACGATTATGCAGGGTTTGATCAAGGTTAGTAAAGATGGTGCAGTGACGGCATTAGCAACTCATCTGAATGACGAATATATAAAGTTTGCAGATGATGTTGTTGAAGCAGGTGATGGGAGCTTATACTTTAGTGTTGCAAGCACTAAATTTCGGTTGCATGATGCGCACCTGGATATGCTTGAGGCTAAACCCCATGGGCAGCTTCTAAAATATGACCCAGTTACGATGGAAACATCATTGGTGCTTGACGGGCTTTGGTTCGCTAATGGGGTGGCCGTCTCTTCAGACCAAGAGTTTTTGGTGGTGTGTGAAACATGGAAGTAAGTAAATTTTGCAAAGAGTTAATTACCGTTTTGAGTTAATTACTGTTTTCGTCCTTGTGGTTTATCAAAAATCACTATTTCAGTCCATTAATTTAAAAATTGCGATTTCAGTCCCTGTGGTTTCACTTTCGTAACCATTTTAGTCCCTGTGGTTTCACTTTCGTAACCATTTCAATCCATTTATTCTGTTAGTACAGGGACTGAAATGGTTACGAGGTGGACTGAAATGGTTACGAAAGTGAAATCACAGGGATTGAAATCGCAATTTTTAAACTAATGGACTGAAATAGTGATTTTTGACAAACCACACGGATGAAAACAGTAATTAACTCTACTGTTTTTGTCCATGTGGTTTGTCAAAAATCACTATTTTAGTCCGTTAGTTTAAAAATTGCGGTTTCAGTCCCTGTGGTTTCACTTTCGTAACCATTCCAGTCCACCTCGTAACCGTTTCAGTTCCTGTACTTAACAGAATAATGGATTGAAATCGTTACGAAAGTGAAACCACAGGGACTGAAATGGTTACGAAAATGAAACCACGGGGACTGAAATCACAATTTTTAAACTAATGGACTGAAATAGTGATTTTTGACAAACCACAGGGACGAAAACAGTAATTAACTCTTCTGCAAAAGATGATCTACAAGATAAAAAGTGAATAACATCAGAACTTGCTTGTGTATCAGATTTAGGTGCCTAAAGTATTGGCTTAAGGAAGAAATTAGAGGAAAAGTCGATATTTTTATCGACAATCTTCCTGGTTCACCAGACAATATTAATCTTGCTCCTGATGGGTCGTTTTGGATAGCTATACTTCAGGTAACTAGATCACGCGTCTCGTTCATTTAACAACACAACAGTTTATACGATTTGAAGCTAACCGAAAGAGTTAACATGATGCAGCCGACCTCAAGCAGGATGAAATTTGTGCATTCTTCAAAGGCAATTAAACATCTTTTGGCAACATTTACAAAGCTATATAATCTAGTTAACGCAGTTGATAAAAGCGCGATGGCGCTAAATGTGGGGAGTGATGGAAAGATTATCAAGAGATTAGATGATCCTACCGGAGAAGTGATGGCGTTTGTCACTTCGGTCCTGGAGTTTAACGGAAAGCTTTACCTAGGAGGTTTAAAAAACGATTTCGTAGGCATGTTGCCAATACAAGTAGGGCTGTAAACGAACCGAACGTTCACCGAACAGTTCGTGAACCGTTCGGCGGGAAGTTCGTTTATGTTCGTTCGTTTAGTAAATGAACGAAAAAGAACAAGATATTTCGTTCGTTAAGTTAAACAAGTTAAACGAACGAACATGAACAAAGGTGCTGTTCGTTCGTTTATGTTCGTGAACGTTCGGTAATGTGTTTGTTTATGTTCGTGAGAGTTCGGTAATGAGTTCATTTATGTTTGCTCGTTAATGTTTAATTGTGTTCATTCGTTTAAAAGGTTTTTATATGTTGTATTTTGTTTTATTATTTCTAGTTTTTAAAATTTTGAAACCTTAGTTATCTCTCACAACATCCCTCGTTTCACTATTTCAATTTTAGTTTGTGTTAAAGCTTGACAGATTCTTGATTTTGTGTTTATCATGTTTCTGATAATCATGTCAACTGTGTTCGGATAATTCTGTTAAGTGTTTATTTATTTTTTCTAGATTCTTCGTAATGTTTTTGATGAAAATGTAGATTTTTAAAATGAATATTGTATTTATTTGGGTTCATAAACGTCGTTTGTGTTCATTTATGTTCATGAACATTTGTTAAGAGTTCAATTGCGTATGGTAAGTGTTCGTGAACATTTCACAAGCATGTTCGTTTCCTTAATGAACGAACACGAACAAGAAATCTCGTTCGGTACGCGTTCGTGAACAGTTCATGAACAAGCTTATTCCCTAACGAACGAACACGAACAAGGCCTTGTTCGTGTTTGTTCGGTTCATTTACAACCCTAAATATAAGCCATTACGATTAGCAAGATCAATATTATTTGCGAAAAACAAATGCAAAAAGATTATAAACAGTTTGGGACTACTGAAGTCTGCTTCTTTTATCTGGTTTCTTATCAACTCCATATGCTGACTGTTTGCTATCTTTGCTGCTCTTTTTGTTAACAAACTCAGAGAAAGACAGGATCGGTGGCAGCTTTATATCATTGTGAGTGATCTGTGACGAACATAACGAAACTTTTTCACGATCTTTTTCATTCATCGTGTTCGTTACCTCATCTGAAACAGACGGTGATCCTGAACTTAAAGGTTCCACTTCCGTTGCAGTTTTTAAAGTAGAATTCTGATTCGTGGTTGCAAGCCGAGATGTTAAGTCTGCAGCGTTGACTGTTGAAAGCCACCTCACAGTACTTGCCACTTGAGATAAATAAAATGATTTTCCAGTTTTCCCGTATTTTTTGAAGCACTCGTTTTCAAAGAATACGGAAGACACTTCAGGGTCTATGCTGTACATCAAGCGTAAAAAAAGTGGTTTAGAACACCAAAAAGAAAATAGAGAGTTAATAGCCAAAATGGTCCTTGAGGTTTGCTCACTTTAGTCCAAAATCCAAAATTTTTAAATCTGGGTCCCTGAGGTTTGCATTTTGTTGCCATTTTAGTCCAAATTTCAAAAACTCCCTTTTTTTACTGTTGCAACCAGCCTATTTTGTCCTTTTGTGCAGGGGTATTTTGGTCATTTTTATGAGTTATTATAACAAACTCAGATCAAGAACCCAGAATACCCCTGCGCAAAAGGACAATACCCCTGCGCAAAAGGACAAGTAGGCTGGTTGCAACAATCAAAAAAGGGGGGTTTTAAAATTTGGACTAAAATGGCAACAAAATGCAAACCTCAGAGACCCAGATTTAAAAATTTTGGATTTTGGACTAAAGTGGCAAAAGTGAGCAAACCTCAGGGACCATTTTGGCTATTAACTCGAAAATAAATTTGGCAGAAAACAGTAAAAAGAGTAGACGGAATGCGTACGGCAAGTTGTTGAGCCGTTGCTGTGTTTGCTTTAGCGAATTGAGTAACCTTTGTTTGCAAGACTCCCGTGTGGTTTCGTTTATAGCGTTTTTGTCGAGTTTATTGCTCTGAGAAAAGTCAAAGGTCAAACTAGACCCTGCTATTGAATACACACACACGCACACGATATCCCTCTTAGCGATTACAAATTACCTGTTTATCGTGATCGTTTTTCTGATAGTATTTTTCTTCCGCTCGTTGCAAAATATCCATCTTCTCACTAAATTTAGTTTTTGAAGGTAATGCTGACTGTGTAAGGTCTTCCACAACATCAATACCATCTGAAAGTTCAATTAGTCAACTTAAAAAAAACAAAGTGAAAATATAAGTTATCAACAAAACAATCAATAATACATGTTTACCGTCATCATCAGATATATCATCCTCAGACACGATTGCCTCGTCATCACGAGACCAATACTCTGAGAAATCCACGTCATCAACAGGTTTTGAGGAGCTGAGTTAAAAGAATTGTGCATCATTACATAACAATTATTCATAAAATGATATATAATATAGGTATAGCTTTCTAGTGTGAGGTTCATTTGGGAACACTAAAAAAGTGCGGAACAGTGGGGAACCGATTCAAACGAACTCCGATTGGACTCATTCCAGCGGCGTTGGAACCGGCTCGTCGAACCCTAACTAGGATGTATTAACCCTAAGCCCTAAATCATAACCCCTAAACCCTAAATATATTAGGGTTTGACTTTTAGGGTTTAGCTTTAGGGTTTAGGGTTTAGGGTTTAGCTTTAGGGTTTAGCTTTAGGTTTAGCCTTTAGGGTTTAGCTTTTAGGGTTTATCGTTTAGATTTTACGGTTTAGCTTAGGTCGGAGTTCGTTTGAGTCGGTTCCCCGCTGTTCCCCACTTTTTTAGTGTTCCCCAATGAACCTTCCCCTAGCTTTCTAAACAAAACAATTATTACCTGCTTATAAATATCCGTGACGATCCGATTCGATTACCAAGGGAACACATGGCTTTAAGCTCGTCCAAGTATTTCTCCACTATGTTTGGATTTTTGCATGCGTCACACGTTTTCTTACATAGTGATGTTGACACCTGCTTCGTGTAAGTGACATGTAAGAAAGCTATTATTATTAAATTTTAGAGTTAAATGCCATTTTAGTCCCTGTGGTTTGGGCCATTTTGCCAGTTTAGTCCAAAGGTTTCATTTTTAACCTGTGGGTCCAAAAAGGTTTCACATTTGCCATTTTAGTCCACTGGGTTAACTTCATCCGTTTTTTCTGTTAACAAGAAGGCCAATTCGGGCATTTTATATGGCTGAATTGCCCTTTTAGTTAACAGAATTACATACAAAATGACCAAATTGGCCTTCTCGTTAACAGAAAAAATGGATGAAGTTAACCCAGTGGACTAAAATGGCAACTGTGAAACCTTTTTGGACCCACATGT
Organism: Helianthus annuus; assembly: GCF_002127325.2. Taxonomy (NCBI): domain Eukaryota; kingdom Viridiplantae; phylum Streptophyta; class Magnoliopsida; order Asterales; family Asteraceae; genus Helianthus; species Helianthus annuus. Next base: position 203,336,088 of record NC_035436.2, on the reverse strand, counting down.
TAAAAATGAAACCTTTGGACTAAACTGGCAAAATGACCCAAACCACAGGGACTAAAATGGCATTTAACTCTAAATTTTAATATAAAAGAGACTGATACAAACTTAAATTTAGCTACCTGTTCGCCAAAACTGTCTAAAATCTTTTTCCTACGACAACCAGATGTTTCACAATACTCGACCATCTGCATTTATGAACCAAAAAAATCAGATTATATTTTTAAAAGAAAATTAATGAGGTAAATAATAGATAAGTTTTATAAGTTTACCAAATTAAAGTCAACTATTGACTTTTTTGGGGACCTGTCCTGTGAGCTTGAGGACTGCGACTTCTTGTTATCCGCATTATTCAATATAAATTGCTGCAAGTATCTTACTTATTAGCGACTAACGGTCAAAGGAATGAATAAAAAAAATTAAAAAGATGGTATCAATTATCAAACCATTTTCTTGCGATCATCTATTCCGTAGTATAAAACACTTCCAGAAGGTTGTTGATCACGACCAGCTCTACCCGATTCTTGATAAAACGATACCATTGATTTCGGAATATTGAAATGGCAAACAATTCTGACATCTTTCCGATCTATACCCTAATATTATCGTGCATGATTGGTTAGTCGATACATACACTTAATGAAAGTTTTGCAAAAAAAAAAAAAAAAGTTGGATTATTAGAAGAGTAGAATACCATCCTGAAGGTACACTAAGCTCATTAGATGCTCCAGGTGAGTGACAAGCATGAAGAAAGAAAAGGAATTACACATGAACAAAAATTCGTGTTTATTTGTATCTAGGGCTGTAAACGAACCGAACGTTTAGCGAACAGTTCGTGAACCGTTCGGCGGGAAGTTCGTTTATGTCTGTTCGTTTAATAAACGAACGAACATGAACAAGAAATTCCGTTCGATTAGTTAAATGAACGAACATGAACAAAGGTCTCGTTCGTTCGATTGTGTTCGTGAACGTGTTCATGAACATTCGTTTATTTGCGTTTGTTTATGTTCATACGTTTGTGTTTTAATTGAATATTTTTGTACTTTCATATATTTTGTCTATAATTTTTATATTATTAAACTTTTATTTATTTTATTACCCTAACAATTAAACTAGGAAACCCTCTTTCACCTCGTTTATGCACCATTTCCCTTTCATTTCTCATTATTTACATCAGCGAATACGTTCGACCTCCGTTCCACAATAAGGGATTCAAGTTCCAGTGCTACTCTCTGAGCCATCTCCCTTTATCCTTCGTCGCGTTTGCCAAATTTATTTGTGTTCGTGAATCGTTCGCGAACACGCTCATTCCCTTAACGAACGAACACGAACATAAAATCTCGTTCGATAAGTGTTCATGAACCGTTCGTGAACACATTTATTTCCTTAACGAACGAACACGAACAAGGCCTCGTTCGTGTTCGTTCGGTTCGTTTACAGCCCTATTTGTATCGTTTAATTATAATGGTAAAATTATTAACCATACCCAAACGCCACTGTAGCCACTACAACTTGCGTCTTGGCAGAAATCCAATCATCCAAAACAGAGGTCCGTAATTTATTGTTTAACCCTGCATGATATGCTGAAAACAAAAAAAAATTGTGAGGAACACCTCAAGATTAAGTTAAAGAGAGACCGAAAAAAAAAGTACCAGCACAAGAAATGCCGTTTTTTGATAAATGAGAAGCCAGATCATCACAAGTTGTACGTTCAAGGCAGTAAACGATTCCGCATACATCTCCACAAGATTTTATTAGATCAGTCAGATCAACATATGGGTCCGTTAGAAGATCCTTGAATCGAACTGTACAACATCATTAAAATATTAAGTCATTGACATAAATTATAGAGTAAACTGCCATTTTGGTCCCTGAGGTTTGGTCACTTTTGTCATTTTAGTCCAAAACTCAAACTTTTTAAATCTGGGTCCTCATGGTTTCACTTTTATTGCCATTTTGGTCCAAAAATGAAATCGGCTGATATTTGGCTAATAAAATCCTGTTATTTTGTCCTTTTCCTTAGGGGCAAAACGGTCAATATAATTTTATTATAACACATTATTAATTAAATTAATGAAATTAGCTGATATTTGGCCATTTTGCCCCTGAGGAAAAGGACAAAATAACATGATTTTATTAGACAAATATTAGCTGATTTCATTTTTGGACCAAAATTGCAATAAAAGTTAAACCATAGGGACCTAGATTTAAAAGGTTTGAGTTTTGGACTAAAGTGGCAAAAGTGAACAAACCTCAGGGACCAAAATGGTAGTTTACTCTAAATTATATTACATACAAACCCAAAAGAAAGTCAATTTTGCTTATTTAGAGTAGTGAATAGCAAAACAATATACGGAGAAGAACAACGGCCAATACAGAGTTAAGATCACAGTTATAACTTGTTAACGCGATCAACATTAAACTGATTGAACTAACCCTCGTAATATATATTTGGGCGATTAAATGATGATTTCAGGACTAGAGGGTTCTCCATGTTCAAAGACTCTATCACATCCACCTGAACCCTGCATATAGTAGTAGTACATGGTTTTTCTAAAAAAATACATACTGTCGAGAAACAAACAAACAAATAACTCATTGAAAACGTTGGGTATATAAATAAGTGTAGAGTAAATTGCCATTTTAGTCCCTGAGGTTTGACCAAAATTGCCACTTTAGTTCAAATAGTTTTTTTTCTTGCCATTTTAGTCCAAATAGTTTTGTTTTCTGCCATTTTAGTCCCCGAGTTTTGTCATTTTCATCCAACCCACTGCTTCCATTCAAAAAATTTAGTCAACTTAGGTGAATTTTGGTCAAACCACATTTTTCTTTCTTTTTTTGCAAGTGCGATGGTATGAGGATGGTGTTGTGTCGGTTTACAGTGAAGATGATGGCGGTGGTGTTGGCTGATGACGTGGGTGGCAGAAAAGTGGTCGGTGGTGGTGGAATGGTGGGTGGTGATGGTGGTGGTGTGGGTGGGTGGGTGGGTGGTGATCGTGCAGGCAGGTGGTGGCGATGATAGAAGGTTGTGATGGGGTGGGTGGTGGGTGGTGGGAGGTGGTGGTGGTGGTCGATGAAAATGACAAAAGTCAGGGATTAAAATGGCAGAAAACAAAACTATTTGGACTAAAATGGCAAGAAAAAAACTATTTGGACTAAAGTGGCAATTTTGGTCAAACCTCAGGGACTAAAATGACAATTTACTCATAAGTGTACATAGTAGGAGACATAAGACTCACTTGGGAACAGCCGTAGCTGTTAATGCTAACATTGGAACGTCTGGCAGACGTTTCCTCAATGAAGCTAATTTTCTGTAGCTAGGCCTGCATTAGTAATAGATTCAAATCAAGAACAGCAAAAACGAGCCCGTACAGGAAAAATAGAACACTGTATAAAAACTTGAAAAATCACCTAAAATCATGGCCCCATGTTGAGATGCAATGCGCCTAAAAAGTGAAAAAAAAGGAACAAATATAATCAGAACTCATCGATAAACCAATCGGATATGCATAGTCAATAATTAACCAATAGAAGTCCAAACCTCATCTATTGCAATCAAATTCAACAACCCTCGTGAATGAATCTTTGTCAACTTTGACATAAATCCCGTTGTTGCAATCAGTTCCGGTGTCACGTAGAGCAACCTCAACCCGGGATTTCCAGATTCTAGTTCTTCATGGATCTATAAAACGTCATCGCAAGTATTGTTGGACTTCGATAATAACACGCGGTTCACAACTTAGTATCTAAGTAGTTAATGCGGTAAAATATCGGACATCGGTCAAGGACCGATATTTAAGATATCGGTTATAACGGTGGGATATCATTAATTTTAATATCATGCTAAATTTATATATATAGCAATTTAACACTAACAATCTCGGTTTAAGCGCGCCTAGGCGCAAGGCGCACTAAGGCGCTGGTCTCAGCGCCTCAGGGTACCTGAGGCGCGCTTTTACCACAAAGCGCAAGAAAAGCACATTTTTTGGGTTTTTTGAGGTCTGAGGCGCGCGCCTTATGTATTTTGGGTGTTTTTATGTTGTTTTTATGCATGAAAATGTTGGACAATAGGTTTTTTGGTTTGTACATGTAGGTAAAATCATATATAAACCTTCGTTATAACTATATTTTGGATAAGGGATGCTAAAAACCTATGGGATATATATAAAAATTTATATGATCTTCTTGCGCCTCGGGTATGAAAAGCCCACCGCTTTTGAGCTTTGCACTTCGCGCCTCATTTTTAGACCTCGTCGCTTTTGTGCGTCTCTCGCTTTTTAAAACCAAGCTAACAATTCAGTATACTCGTCTACCATTAACAAATTAACCTTTTGCAACTTGCAAAACACTAACAACTGTATCAAGTAGGAACTGACTAAGACTTAAAACACTAACATCTAACACTGACAACTAACAATTAAGACTTAAAACGCTAATAGCAACAATAAGAATAAAGGTACTGATATCGGGAAAATCAGTGATATATTGGTCAAATATCGGTCCAACATCGGTTAATATCGCCGATATTATCGGTACCGATATTCTGACTGATATTTTGCACTGATATCTCGGCAGGGGCCCGATAACCGATATATCACTGATATACCGGTGATATATCAGGATATTAACTACATAGCTTAGTACTTATATACTAAAGCTAACAGTAGTAGCCAGCCACGGTACCTTATTCCTAACTTGTGCAGTCTGAGTCGATGAGAGATATTCAGCCGCAACCCCTTTCTCCTTCAACGCCATAACTTGATTTTCCTGGTGCAAATAACATGATAAATCACAGAAATTTAGCAACACTCACTATCGCGTAACAAAGATAATATAACCGAGCCGACCAAACAAACAAACAAACTCACCATTAAGGCTGTGATCATGAACAAACAATGCATTCAATTCAATCAAGTCAAACCCTGGCATCGAAACCAAATAAACGAAAAAACATTGTGTAGTCTAAACAAACATCCAAATGAAGACAAACAAATATTGTTTCACCTATCAAAGGAGACACGACAAGCACAATGCCTGGTTTTGCCAGTGCAGGAATTTGATAACAAATCGATTTTCCGCCACCCGTTGGCATCAAACAGAAACAGTCTCTTCCTGCATAAATAAATAAATAAATAAATAAATAAATATTGTTGGATATAAGAAGAAGCAATAATGTGAATATATGAAACCTGATAATACAGCTTCTATGGCTTCCAATTGCTTCCCTCGGTACTCCGAATGACCGAAATGCCATCTCAAGAGCTTTGTTAAAGCCTCTTTTCCAGAAACTTTTCTCTCTTTGCTAATGTTTTTCACAGGAAGTAGCGCCTTCTTCATCATTCACACTGTGGTAACAAACAGATATTGCATTTGTTAAGTTATAATTAGTTCTAAACGAATTCAAGGTTGATATATTTGAGAATAGGCGAATTGATTGTTGAATAAAAATGGTTAATGATAATCGGAAATTGTTGTGTTAATAGTGGTAACGTGTTTGTGTGTGCGAGATGGAGAGAGACCTTAAATCCGTTGCCGGATGATCGGAGTTGAGACTGCTTACTGGTTAGGGCTTTGATCATAAAATGAGGAATTCATTCATTTTGATTTTTTTTTTTTTACAAAAACGTACTGTTGTTTGCGAACCCTAATGTTATCCCTTTGGTTCTAATTCAGTTAATTTTCATAGTTAAATATGACTAAATTTACCTCGGTATTTTAATTATTTTATTCCAAATATTAAAAAATCATAAAAATAATAAATACATTAATTATTATGTTTATAAAAGATTTTATATAAATATATATATACATATAGAGGGCGGTTATCATGCATTACCACTTATCCTACATTACTTATGTGACAATGCTGACCGTCCAATCAATCTGATTTGTGTGTCATTAAATTGATGATGATTAGCGGTGGCAAAATAGTAATTGTTCTACCAAAAGGTTAAAATCGTAAATTACCCCATCAAAATACCCGGCTACATCATCTTCTCAAATCAAAATACAAAATTAGAACCCATGATTAATTGATCAAAATGTATATCGATTTGAAGTGAAAACGGGAATGATGATTACAGCGTTAGGAGGTAAACCATTCGATTATCTGTTCATCTCTTTTGTTTAACATTGGTTTTATGATTACAACCTTGCCAACACTGAACATTGGTTTAATGGTGAACAAAAACGTAGCTAAAAGAAATAGTAAGAGCAAAAAAAGCAACGGTCCAGTGAAGTCTACGAACATCAATCCAGGTTATAGCTAACCATGAGAATTATGAAACTTTGTATAAGCGACTAACCGGTTATAGCTACGCTTATGAAGCTTTGGTTAACCGAACCGAACATGTAATTATAAGTCTAAATAATAGATTTATGTTTTACATTAACCATGTAGAAATTTTTTACTAAGATAAAAGTATGTTAGTAAAAAAATGATCTTGATTTAGATGCCTTTTATTTTCACGAAGAACTAAGGTGTTATATTCATTTTTTTTTTTGTTGAGAATTTAACTTATTAAAGAGAATCTCACATACGTAGTTTAACCAAAAATTGGAGTCTTGATTCTTTTATAAAAAAAAATCTGAGCTAAGTCCAAACTGTGCACGCCTCTAAGTAACACACAACACCCCTGTTTATTTCAAACTTTTCTTGGTTTGTTAACCGAAAATAACCGACTTCATAACCGATTAACCGTAAACAAAGATTGATTATGGTTAATAGTAAAAACCGAACCAAACTGACCCATACACACCCTTATACGAGACAAGGAATTACTCATTTAGCATTAGAAATCATATATGAACATTTAGCATTAGTTGAAGGACTAAAATCGTAAATGTCCAAAAACAATGATTTGAAATCAAATTCGTTATTTTACGGTTATACGAAAGCCACCCCATATTCATAATTCATTTCGTTTCCGGTCACTTTCTCCGGTGTAATCATCGCCGGCCGGCCAAAACCACCACTATAAAAACCGAAAAACCACCACAACAAATAAAACCCACAAACCCAATCGATCTTCCCTCCATTGACCCAAAACAATAAGTCAACATTATTCAAAATGCACAACGACGACTTCACAACAGGCGTCGAAGACGGCCTCAGGCTATCAAAACGTATATACTTCGGCAACGACCGCTCGGTCGCAGCCCCAAAACCCGTAACACCGATGGATAAGGCAACCGGATCGTTATACCCAACGTCTCCTATGGTTTATGCCGTGATCATCAACCCAATGATTGTTGACAACCCTGATATGCCCAGTTATCAGCCTCATGTCCACGGACGGTGTAACCCGCCTGCGTTGATCCCTCTTCAGATGAATTCGATATCCTTCGAGGTTGAGTGTTTTCTGGACACCGCGTTTGTGTCCATGAGTGGTTCCTGGCGGGTGCATTGTGTCATGGGAAATAAAAAGTGTACTTGTCGTGTTGCGGTTCCTATGGGCGAAGAGGTAATTTATCGGTTTGGAGATTGGTTTTAGTTTTTATTCCTTATCGTGTTATGAATTTACATCGAGATAGTTGGTAAACGGGCAACAAGTTGCGCCGCTAGCCCTTTTTGAATAGCAATATTAAGTCTTTTAAAAACTACGTCCATAGATCTCGGGGTCATAACATTACTATGCATGACCCTTTGAACTCAACTAAGTAGGTCCACAGCCTCTGGCGCCAGAAAACCAAAAGTATCAAAAGCAAATAGGATAAACACGTGCTGGTTGTCAAGGCACGCTTTTTCGTATTTGGTCACTTTACCCGAAGCAGCCTGACCCACAGTAAAAGCACTACCCCCTAAGCCCACAAGCGAAAGTTAATTGACTGTTATGCATGATTTTATATAGTTGTGTTAGAATGTTATTGTAACTGTTTTGAATTTGACAGTCGTTAGTCAGATCGGTTTTGCTGTTCAAAAAGGGGTTGTGGCGAATGTTAAAAAATAATTTGTGTATATGGAAAATGATATAAGTCTTGATAATTTTCATAAATGAATGTGATATTGAAATAAACAAATGTGAGGTGACAAAGTTACAAACATTTGTTATTGTTAAGTTTGTTTATTTCTTAAACAAAATTATATTGGCTAACAGGGTTCAATTCTAGGTGCTGAGGTTGAAGTAGCGAGAAAATCATACTCGACTCGATTAGCATTAATAGACGAAAATGAGGAGGAAGAAAGTGAAGCCAAACCGGAAGAAGGAGGTCTTCTGAAAGCCCATATCTTTACTTTCACAATCCCACAGGTTAAAAAAAGATGTTTAAAAATTAAAAAAAAAAAAAGATCTTAAAGGCTGCTTATCGTATAATCAGGTTGAATGTCGTTTGAGTTTGGTGACGTTTTTTTTTTTTTTTTTTTTTTCAGGTTGATGGTGGTTCGAATCTTTCGATCAAAGTTAGATGGTCGCAGAAGATAATGTATAAAGATGGTGAGTTTATATTGGATGTACCTTATAGCTTCCCGGAGTATGTTACGCCTGCCTCAAAGAAAATCCCAAAAAAGGAAAAGATACAACTGAATGTTAACTGTGGTCCGATCGCAGAAGTTTCTTGGAGCACAACTAGTCACCAGCTAAAGGTGTAATTTGGATCGGTACTTGTAATTATTTATATCCTCTAATTTTACGGTTGACCAGTGCTCGATAACCAAGTGAGATTTTTGCTGTGTTCCAGGAACGAAAGTGTGAATCGGGGAAGTTGGATTTATTATACGAAGCACAAGTTCTTAAATGGTCAAATACAGATTTTGTCTTCAAATACCACGTAAGATTATCGTAAAGTATGTTTCGACGTATTAATATATTATCTAGTTCATTTTATAGTTGAACTGACGATAATATCGATAAAATTCAGGTTTCTACGACGAATCTATATGGTGGTGTACTTTTGCAGTCTCCACCAACACCGAGTTTTGATCAACGAGAGATGTTTTGCTTATATCTAGTTGCAGGACCCGATAAAAGTAGAAAGGTTGGTTTTAGAATTTGTTGATATCACTATCATATATGGCCACTAGGTAGGGATCCTGTACATTAATCCAGAAGTGTGAGAAGTGTATTATAACACTATATATAACACTATATAACACCATATAAACACCGTATAACAATATGTAACACCATATAACACCATATAACACTATATAACAATATATAACACTATACATCTATGATAGACATGCTATCAGACAAACTATAGTGTTATATTTGTTATATAGTGTTACATATTGTTATACGATGTTTATATGGTGTTATATAGTGTTATATATACTGTTATAATACACTTCTCACACTTCTGGATTAATGTACAAGATCCTCAATCTATGGCCACTTATAAATTTGTATATATGCCGACTAAACTTCGGATTGTTGATAGGTGTTCAGGAAAGAAGTTGTTTTCGTAGTTGATATAAGCGAAAGCATGATAGGGAACACAATCGAGGTAACGAAGAATGCGCTCATTGCAGCACTGTCGAAACTTGATCAAGAAGATTCTTTTGGTATAACGGCATTCAACAATGAGACTCAAGTATATTCATCGACTTTAGAGTCAGCAACTAACGAATCAATCATAAACGCAACCGAATGGATTAACACAACTTTCATTGCAAGTGGCGGTACAAACATGTCAAATGCTCTAGATCAGGCGCTAAAGATGTTTTCCGGGAGCAGCAAATCAATTCCAATGGTTTTCTTTATTACTGATGGAGCTGTTGAATATGAGAGACATATATGTGAAGACATACATATACAGTTACAAAACAAGGGGTCAGAACTGTGTCCGCGTATTAACACGTTTGGTATAGGTAATACTTTTGGTGCTAATTTATATATAAATAACAGAAGATAATAAACATTTTGTTCTAAACTTTAAATAATTAAATGACTGCCTTCATAAGCTTCGCTTCTTGTTTGCTTGCAGGTTCATTCTGTAATCATTACTTCTTGCAAACGCTCGCAATGATTGGCAGGGGTCAGTATTACGCCTCGTATGATGCCGGTAATTAATATTCTTGACATATTTTTCATATTCCAGTTTTTTTGGACTAAGAAAATTAAGAAGTTTCGGTTTCTTTTGAACATAATATGTACGAAAAGTCACTGATTGTATTTGTCCGATGTGTGTTTGATCAGATTCGATTGAAGTTGGAATTCAAATGTGGTTTTCTAAAGCTTCTTCTTCCATATTTGCCAACATTGTAATTGATGGTCTAGATGATATGGAAGTATGTTTGGCTAAATCTCTTGTAGAGTAAACTGGCATTTTGGTCCCTGTGGTTTGGGTATTTTTGTCATTTTAGTCCAAATCTCAAACTTGTTAAATCTAGGTTCATGTGGTTTCACTTTTATTGCCATTTTAGTCCAAAATTCAAAAACTCTCTTTTTTAACTGTTACAACCTGCCTATTTTGTCTTTTTGTTCAGGGGCATTTTGGTCATTTTAATTTTATTTATAACATCTGTTCATTTTAATTTTATTTATAACATTTGTTCATTTTAATTTTGATTTTAAAATTAATAGTCCAGAATTCAGAAAGAAGTTCTGCACCTCCTCTCTCTCTCTCTCTAAACACACCTGACTCTCTCTCCTCCCTCTTTATAGCACCACCACCACCGTCACCTTCTCCCCCTTCTCACCACCATCAACACCCACCCCACAAACACCACCTCTTTAGAGAGACAAGGAGAGAGAGAGAGAGACAGGGTGTTTAGAGAGAGAGAGCAGGTTCAGAGGAGTTTTATATATTAAAATAATAAAGGAAATGACCAAATTACCCCTGAGGAAAAGGACAAAAACCAGGTTTTTTTTTTTTTTTTAGAAATCTGACCTGATTTGAGATTTGGATCAAAATGACAATAAAAGTGAAACCACAGGACCCAGATTTAAAAAGTTTGAGATTTAGATTAAAATGGCAAAAGTGCCCAAACCACAGGGACCAAAATCACAGTTTACTCTCTCTTGTATTCAAGTTTAACTAAGGGTATACGGGGCGCAATCGGGGAGGGGCTCGGTGAACCATTTCCCCGATCGGGAACACCGCCGCCATCCCCGCGGGGTCCCGAATCGGGGGTGAAGATGGGTGTGGGGTTACCGAAGGAGAGAGGGGAAAGGTGGTGGGGCCAGCTTTGTTTCATCCAATCAATGCTTTCCTTTATTTTATTTATTTTTTTTTTTTAAAAAAACCCAATTCACCTAATAGGGGAGTGGCGCCATCAAATGGGGGTGTTAGGGGAGTTTAAGAGGGGAGTTGACGTGGCACACGGGGATTGGTTTGACGTAAGAGAGGGGACTCACCTATTAGGTGAGCACCCCCTTCACCCTAATGTTACAGTCTCTCATTTTCACTTTTTTCACAGGTTTATCCTTCAACCATTCCAGACCTTTGTTCCGAAAGACCGTTGATCATATCGGGGCGATTCAAGGGTAATTTCCCTGAAAAACTGAAAGTTAAGGGCGTCGTTGCTGATACAAGTGATTTCACTATCGACATTGATGTACAACACGCAAACGACATTCCTCTTGAAAAGGTGCCCTATAACCTCAAGTTATTATCCAAAACTGATTAAATGTTACTTATTTTATTTGATCAACCAGATCCTTGCGAAGAAACAGATCGAATCATACACGACAGAGGCATGGTTTTCACAGGATAAAGATCTTGAGAAGAAGGTCAGTGACACATAAGTTTAACTTTCAGAATCTTGATTGAATCTGTTAAATCAGTTGTGCTCATTTAAGCACTAAAGTATGGACGATTATGGCACCATAGTTATTAATAGTGATTGGCGGTTGAGAGCGACAAGCTACCTATACGCTACGTAGCGATAGCGATGAAATAGCAGGCGCTATTTAGTGTTTAGCGACGCACTAGGAGAAAATTTTAGAAATATTTTAGAGTTAAATGCCATTTTAGTCCCTGTGGTTTAGGTCATTTTGCCAGTTTAGTCCAAAACTTTCATTTTTCGCCTGTGGTTCCAAAAAGGTTTCACCATTGCCATTTTAGTCCACTGGGTTAACTTCATTCATTTTTTATGTTAACGAGAAGGGCAATTCGGTCATTTTATATGGCTGAATTGCCCTTCTAGTTAACAGAATTACATATAAAATGACCGAATTGCCCTTCTCGTTAACAAAAAAAATTTGATGAAGTTAACCTAGTGGACTAAAATGGCAACGGTAAAACCTTTTTGGACCCAAAAGCGAAAAATGAAACCTTTGGACTAAACTGGCAAAATGACCCAAACCACAGGGACTAAAATGGCATTTAACTCAATATTTTATATGTATATTATTATATCCAAATAAGCTTTTATATACACTGTTTTGTATTTATGCTTACAAAAAACCTAAAATACTACTGTTTTATACCCCCATAAAATCCCGCTATTTATATTAAAGCAGAAAAAAAAACAATAAAGAAAACCTAAAATCCGGCTATTTGCCTGCTATGGAGGCGCCAAAATCAAATAGCGACACGTGAGCGTTACGCTACACTATTCGCTATGGCGCTCGCTATGAGCGCTTTTAATAACTATGTATGGCACGCGTTATATGTTACTGAATACTGATTAATGTTTTGTGGGCAGGTAGCAAAGATAAGCCTAGAGACAGGTATTGTATCCGAATACACACATATGAGCTTGTGGAAGACAGAACCGCAAGATAAACCTTCAAAATCTGGAAAAAAACAGGTAACCTATAGCAAACAGGTCTTCAGCTTTTACATTTGAGCAAATTACGAAAATAGCCAAAGAACAGGGTTGACTTACGAAAATAGCCACCTCATGCGTCCTTGGAGTGGCGCATCACGGATTCAAATGTGCGGGATGCGTCTGGAAACAATGGGATGCGTCTTTGGAGTGAAACCCAATAGAAAATGGACACGTGGCGGCAGACTCCTCCAAGGGGTCAGACAGACTCCTCCAAGGGGTCAGACAGACTCCTCCAAGGGGTCAGACAGACTCCTCCAAGAGGTCAGGCAAACTCCTCCAACGAGTCAGGCAGACTCCTCCGAGTGTGAGATCCAAGGCGTCAGGCCTGACCCCTTGGAGGAGTCTGCCGTCACATGTCCATTTTCTATTGGGTTTCGCTCCAAAGACGCATCCCATTGTTTCCAGACGCATCCCGCACATTTGAATCCTGATGCGCCACTCCAAGGACGCATGAGGTGGCTATTTTCGTAATTCAACCCTGGTCTTGGCTATTTTCGTAATTTTCTCTTTACATTTCTTTATTAAAAATCAATTTATATTACAGATATTGTACAAATACATGCAGGGAAAAAAAGAAGCCGGTTCTCAAAACACCGAAGACCCAAAAACCGAAAAGATCATAGTGTTGCACCACCTCGGGCTAGGGTTTGGCAACACGATTGCAACATCCGAAAACATCCCTCCAGGTTGTGGACATAAGATACAAAACCAAACCGAAAAGCTCGTGACAGTGACTGGTAATTGCTGCACAAATGTGCTTGGCAAATGCTGTTGTATGTGCTGCATTCAAGCCTGTTCTAGAATCAACAACCAATGCGGGATTGTGTTGACCCAGTTATGTGGTGCTTTGACCTGTTTCGGCTGCGCTGAATGCTGCGAGTAAAACTGTAATGGATCGACATTGAAGGTGAAATACGGTGCTGCTTGAATGCTTGGTCAAAAGCAGATGCTTGTAAAAAAGAATACAGGATAACATGTATGAATAGGCAGTTGGAATAGATCAGTTATGTATGTAATATTGAGGAATAGAAAAAGAAACCGATATCGTAATTAAGCATTTAACATTTAAAACATGATTTGAAATATCATTAAACCGTTTGTTGACTAGGGTACAAAAGGTTGTCCACAGCAGTTGCTCATCAACAGGGGGGGGGGGGGGGGGCAGGGGTTTGTCTTTAATAGGCTAGGGTTTGCTATTCAGAAAGGGGTAGCGGCGCAGCTTGTTGCTCGCTTACCTGCGATATTGATGTAACTCGGCCAATCTATATATGAAATATAAATGTAAAAAAAAAAAAAATCATAGAGATTAAACAGTATTACATCATTCATTATTCTTTGAGTAAATTGTCATTTTAGTCCCTGAGGTTTGACCAAAATTGCCACTTTAATCCAAATAGTTTTTTTCTTGCCATTTTAGTCCGAATAGTTTTGTTTTCTGCCATTTTAATCCCTGATTTTTGTCATTTTTTGGCATTTTCATCGACCACCACCACCACCACCTCCCACCACCCACCCCATCACAACCTTCTATCATCGCCACCACCTGCCTGCACCATCACCACCCACCCACCCACCCCACCACCATCACCATCACCACCCACCATTCCACCACCACCGACCACTTTTTTGCCACCCACGTCATCAGCCAACACCACCGCCATCATCGTAAAACCAACAACCACCGCCATCATCTTCACTGTAAACCGACACAACACCATCCTCATACCATCGCACTTGCAAAAAAAGAAAGAAAAATGTGGTTTGACCAAAATTCACCTAAGTTGACTAACTTTTTTAATAGGCTAGGGTTTGTCTTTAATAGGCTAGGGTTTGCTATTCAGAAAGGGGTAGCGGCGCAGCTTGTTGCTCGCTTACCTGCGATATTGATGTAACTCGGCCAATCTATATATGAAATATAAATGTAAAAAAAAAAAAATCATAGAGATTAAACAGTATTACATCATTCATTATTCTTTGAGTAAATTGTCATTTTAGTCCCTGAGGTTTGACCAAAATTGCCACTTTAATCCAAATAGTTTTTTTCTTGCCATTTTAGTCCGAATAGTTTTGTTTTCTGCCATTTTAATCCCTGATTTTTGTCATTTTTTGGCATTTTCATCGACCACCACCACCACCACCTCCCACCACCCACCCCATCACAACCTTCTATCATCGCCACCACCTGCCTGCACCATCACCACCCACCCACCCACCCCACCACCATCACCATCACCACCCACCATTCCACCACCACCGACCACTTTTTTGCCACCCACGTCATCAGCCAACACCACCGCCATCATCGTAAAACCAACAACCACCGCCATCATCTTCACTGTAAACCGACACAACACCATCCTCATACCATCGCACTTGCAAAAAAAGAAAGAAAAATGTGGTTTGACCAAAATTCACCTAAGTTGACTAACTTTTTTGAATGGAAGCAGTGGGTTGGATGAAAATGACAAAACTCGGGAACTAAAATGGCAGAAAACAAAACTATTTGGACTAAAATGGCAAGAAAAAAACTATTTGAACTAAAGTGGCAATTTTGGTCAAACCTCAGGGACTAAAATGGCAATTTACTCTTATTCTTTAGGTACATAGAAACATAAACATGATCACATAAACAGACACCAAGCGGTTTAGGGAAAAACAGAACGAAGCAGTGCATATCAATCCTCGTATGTGATCAAAGAAATGAGCGATTCATGAGCAGGAAAACGCTTAACGAGTTCAGACCGTTTAGCCAACACAAAGTCGTCAAACTGGAAAGCAGGTGCAACCGTGCATCCCACCAAGGAATAATGTTCCTCCGCATCCCTCGGTGGCTTTTTCACAACTACTACATTATCGGTTGATATTTCATAATCTTTGGTGGGAAATGCTCCGAACCATACATTTGGTGGCACGGTATACTGCAACAGTTGGTTTGCTCCAATATCTTGTCCAATGCATGTTAACTTCAAGCTTCCGTCTTTATCATCTATTTCCAGTATCTGTTGGCCAATTATTTTTAGCACAAACATAACGAAAGAATGAAATAAAAATGACGATTTGAGATTAGATATCGATTACCGTAAGAGGTTCACCCAAATAGAAGTGCCATGTTTCTGCACTTGGAATACGATGAAGATGTGAAACACTCCCGGACGGAAGTAAGAAGTATATGGCTGTACTGATAGGACGATCCACCTTATCTGTTCATAATGCAACAATGATATTAATCATTTAATCAAGATCGTTAAACAAGATACAGCAAACCATCCATAACAATAAAACTATCCACACTAATTGTCAATCAATAAGCAACCAACCACTAGTAGTTAAAAATTTCACATTATTCTGATACGGGTCTGATCTAGTAGGTGGCCGATGGGCTAGAAAAATTTCCAACATAAGGAGCGCATAGGGACCCTTTACTCAAACATAACCCCTCATAACCCACTTCAATTATGTGTGTAGTGGATAACCCCCCTTCAATTATAGATATATATATGTATGTATATATAGGTGTTCTGGGCCCAAGCCATAAGGTATCTGATAACGCGAACAACAAAAATTTTAAACATGAATACGACTCGTTTAACTGCTTTATATCCAATGTCTATAAGACAGATGTATATTTTATGCACCTAGAAGGAGAAATAATGGATCCTAACTTTCAAAATTTGATTATTTTTAAAAATGTAAAAAATCACAAGGTATCTTTTCTGTTATCGTGTCTTAGCAGGTTACCTACAGGTTACCTATTGCCAGCCCTACCCATAATGCCCAGGGGGCAGTGTTCTGGGCGCTATGGCGCCCCTTCACCTCTCCACTAGGCATGCCCTAAGGAGCGCATAACTTTCAAAATCGTTTGGAGTTATGAGGCCCATAAGTAACGTACGGAAACGTCTCAATGAGTTGGATCATGTGACAAACCACCCCCAATTTTCTGACCCGAATTCCATCATATCTAGCCAGCCTTAATCTAGAAGATGTAGTAATTTTAGTGTTAGAGTAACATATCAATTTCAAAATGAAGTGAGCTGCTCATAATCTATAATCTTAAACTCAATCAAATCCCCTATCCTATCACAGCCTTCTTCTAATCTTTAATCCCCTTTTGTAAAGAATTACTCATTTCAAGATTTAACAAGTTTTCCAAAATTGATCAATAACTGCTGAAAAAGGAACAATTTTTCAATCAGAAATAAGAAGATTATGATGATCTAATAATGTAGAAGAATGATAACTTGATTGACATATATATCCTCCACAAGATCTGTCTAGTGAATAGTGAAAGTGGGTTACATACATTGAGGGGGAAGTTGAGAAGTGGAAAGGGTGATGGAAGTGTCTCTGAAAGTCTCGGAGAAGAAGCCACCTTCTGGGTGCGGTTTCAGATTCAACTTCACTGCAACTTCAGATGCTGTTGTTGCTGCCATCTTCCTCTTACTCCTCTTTCAAACACGGCGTTGGTAGATATTGAAAAAGATCGTGGTGAGTTGTCAACAGGTTTACCAACCCCCACACCCCTAACTAGTCAATAGTCATACTTACAAAAATCATTTAAATGGTTGCTACGGGTGTTTGTAAACCGTTGAAACCGAAGAAAGTCGGCCGCTTTAGCCGGTTCGAATATATATAGGGCATGTTTGGCTTTCCTTTTGAAAACTCATTTTCAACTTATTTGAAAAGGTTAATAAGTCAAAATTTCTGACTTATTAACTTCTTACCTCACGTCACATACAATCCAAAACACTAAAAGTCCTTTTTTACCTTTTTAAGAAGTGAATAAGTTAATAAGTTGGTAAAATAAGGAATCTCAAACACCCACATAGTCCAGTTCATGATTCGGTATGTATTTTTCCATAACATTCTCAAGGGTTTGGCCTGAAATTGTCATCAAAACCGACTAAACCAGACTGTAAACACACCTAGGGTGCAAGTTGTGACGTGCTCCAAATTACAATATAAATGAACTTTAGTTTTTTAACTAATCCATCTAGAGGCATATTTTGAAAAGAGAACACACCAACCAACCATATGTGTATTTTGAAAAGAGAACACACCAACATTGGTACACACGTTAACAAAGCTAAATGAGTACATGAAACTTTTATACCTATTAATTAACTTGTAAACATTTGGAAATTATGATAAAACAAAGCAAGAAATGAGTTAATTGTGACATCCGCAACATTTCTGAGCTCACACAATCTCGACACGTGTCTAGGTGACCTCCCCTAGAATGATTTTTAATAATACAGGGTTAAGAATCACGTGTAAGATGGTGAGAATTAAATTCTTCATAGAAAAATCGAATTTTTGGGATTCAACCATTTGTAACAGACACGAAATACCTAGCGACATGTTACGAAACATGGATTCGTAATGGGTGTCACCGATTGGCAACGGTCTATTACCAGTCTTCAGTGGCAATGTTTACATGTTAGTGCATCCTACCACCATTTTACCACCTCCCCTCCTAAGGGACGAGTGTTCGACCTCCTTCATTAATCCATTCTATACATACAATACACAATTAAACCCTGATGCGGGTGACAATCCCTATTCCGGAATGGGTTTCAATGGGATCCCGGTTGAAGATTATCGCAAGATTTAATAATATTTAATTCCTTAATTATCGAGTCTTTTATTAATTATCGTATCTTTTATTTTATTTAGTTTATTCATGTCTATCTTTAAGGTTGTTAGGGTCCAGTATAAATAGTGGTCTCGGTTCAATGTTTACGATCAGTTTTTGATTATTATTAAATGAAAAGAACTATGTTCTTTGAACCATTGGTTCAATTTATCATCTTTGATTAATCAATCGTTCTTGAGCCATTTGATCGCACACGAAACTGCATCAGGTGGTATCAGAGCTTTGGTTTTCAAACGGCTCGACGTGATAGCGATTATTCTCGTGTCCGTAGAATCGCCGACCGAGGCAACGGTAGAGATGGTCTCGATTCACATGCTCATGGTGAATATCGACGCCCTGTTCGTAGAATCGCCGACCGAGGCAACGACGGAGTTGATTCCGACCCACGGGATCTTAAGATCATGCGACTCCAACGACGAGTCCGAGATCTCGAGTTACAACATGAGATCATGCGACTCAAAAAACGAATCCACGATCTTGAGGCATCACCGGTATGGGAGGAAACGGAACCGGAAGAACCCGTCGGGGGTGAGTTGACCGCAGGGCCGGCCCTGGGGGTGGGCGGGGAGGACCACCGGCCAGGGCCCGATATTTCAGAGGGGACGCTATTTTTAGAAAAAACCCGATGTGTATACATAAAGATTTCTTTTTTAATGGGGTATACCTACACAAACACCAACATAGGCCCACTTACAAAACTATTCTTATGCTTTAGATTAGTTACTAATCCATTGACATTAGGTTTAGACATTTATTGAGCCCAATACCCAATTTCATTAAGGCCTAAAGGCACGTTTTTTGAAGCTCGAACAGGGTACACGAATTCTCAGGGCCGGCCCTGGTTGACCGGGGATGAGGAGCATCCTACCCATGGCGGATTTATCTACCACTCACCTCCTTGTTTTGATTATTACGAGGACGAAGAGGTGAGCCAAGAAGATTATTTATGGGTTACAAAGGCCTTGAACGGAGAAGACAGCAAAGAAAAAGACGTGGCTGATAATAAATCTGGTAAGTCTTTTCCTCACGTGATGATTAACAGATCTATTATGGGTCAATATATGGATGCCAAAACTACAAACAAAGAATATGATGAAGATGTTATATGCGACATCTGTGCATATAATTCATTCGAGGAGACTCGTTTCGTTACAGGGGGGTTGGGAAAGCAATGGGAAGGCCAATGTGTTGTGAGCAGAGAAACTTCTTTAGGGTCGTCAACCGAGCAACTAGCGCCTATTGAATCAAAAGCAATAGAAAGCAGTAGTCTTGCGATGGCTCCCGGTGGCGGTGTAGGAGCTAATGTTGGCGTTGGATCGGCTGGAGATGGTGAACCGGTCATAGAAACTCCTATCATAGTGCCGACAATCTTGGATGATTTGAATTCAAAAATTCAAAATGGGGAGAAGATTACGAGTGCTAAAAACTTGGGTAAAGATGCCGATAGTTATGATAATAATTCGAAACTTCCAAATGAAATGGCCAGTCAAAAATAATAAGTCTGCATGTGCCATGCATAAAGAAGTTACAAAATTAAGTATTGGGAAAATCATTCTTGATGATAAGTATGTGATAGTTGAAAATTGTGATCACATGCATGATTTGGATGGTAGAAATACACGTGGACATCAAGGTTGTATTTTGAATACTGCAAATGGTTATGATAATTTAACTTGTGGTCAAGAAATTAATTTACATGATGGATTAATTGATTCTGGTGCGTATTTGTTTCGTTTAAATCAAATAACTAAAGTTAAAAATGGAGGTAGTTGGCATGGATTATCCAACATGGTGATTGGGTTGTCGTTTAAGCCCAATGGCGGTAAATTCTCGGGAGATCACAAGCAAATTAAAAAGGGTAGTTGGGCTTTTGGTGTGGAGACTTTAAGAATGGAACTGAAGCAACTTAACATTCCTTTCGATCCAGATGGTTTTGATTCGGAGACAAAACTCGAGGACGAGTTTTTTTCTAAGAGGGGGAGAATGATGCGGGTGACAATCCAGAAGCTGAACCATTCCGAAATGGGTTTCAATGGGATCCCGGTTGAATATTATCTCAAGATTTAATAATATTTAATTCCTTAATTATCGAGTCTTTTATTAATTATCGTATCTTTTATTTTATTTAGTTTATTCATGTCTATCTTTAAGGTTGTTAGGGTCCAGTATAAATAGTGGTCTCGGTTCAATGTTTACGATCAGTTTTTGATTATTATTAAATGAAAAGAACTATGTTCTTTGAATCATTGGTTCAATTTATCGTCTTTGATTAATCAATCGTTCTTGAGCCATTTGATCGCACACAAAACTGCATCAAACCCTCATTCCACCTCACATCCAACCAAGTTTTCTCCTAAAACCCTAGCTTAAAGCTCTAGTCAACCAAGTCATACTTCTTTCACGTATACCGAGCACTTCAATAGGTCTTTCCAAAAACTTCAAACTCTAATATGATCCTTAGACCTTCATCAGTGTTCTAAAATTATTATTGTGTTCCAACTTTATCGTTTGACTTCGAATATCTTCGGTTTGACTTATTTCATTTGACTAACTCCAAAGGTCCAACCTTTCGGTATTACTTCAATTATTTCACCTATTTTGACCTAATTAACAAATGATTAAACGTCTTTTGATCACCTTAGCTTGTAAACTCTATTCATTGGATTCCCTTCGGGTTCATCCCATAACGGACCCAATTCCGTCTAAAACCCGCGTATACGAGACACGAGTCGTTAAGACTGTTTAACGGTCAAAATGACCCGTAATGGTCCTAAACTCTTCCAAATCAGAATCGATGGTTTATGTAACCATAATGTACAATGTTTTTCAATCGTACGATTATAAACAAACATTTTGCCTGATTGAAAACGTAAATACTTTTAACTTGTTTAGTACGTTTGATTACCCCATAAAATAGCAAGTAAATACTTTTAACTTGTTTTATTAAACCTGGAATGCGTATGAAAACCCCTTGGATATTGTACCACTTATATAGTTTAATGCACAACGTGTGGTAATTTGATTTAATTTAGTATTGCTTGTTAAACATATGACATTTGGGGGTTAATTACACATACCCCGATACCTGTGTATACATTAATACTATGGTCATAAAATGTGAGGTGTAGATATGAGATGTGTAATCTGATCAAACCCGAATGTACCAATCATGTAAATATGTTAATCAAAATACAATTCCCACATTTTTTAAAATGTTTTATAAATTGTGTCAGTCAACTGTATCTACCAGCGAAAGCTGACGTATTTTAAAGATTGACTAACAAGTATGACGCATCAAAGTAGGCATGGTGGTTCGGCCCAGAGTCCAAGGGTTTGCAACCCTCAGTTGAAGACCTATAATGTAAGATTTTGTTATTTACTATTTATAAAACGCTCGAGCATTGTCTTCATTAACTGGGATATTATTTGAAAGCATTTTACAAGTTTGTTTGAAATATTCTTGTAATATGTAATTCCCCCGCTTCCGTCGCGATGTAAAATTGTTACACGGTCTCGTCACAATCGATACCCCACCTAATGGGCCCATCTTAAAAGGGTGGGGTGTCACATTAATTGACCTTCGTAGGCTTACAATGGTGGTATTGCAAGGCTACAACGCCTCTAAGGAACTTGTGCACTGATCATGCACAATAAAGGCATTTGTATACGAGCCCAATTTTCTTCCAGAATTCGACAAGTTACATCTTGTATGCATCCGATAATGAGCAAGAACTTAATCTAACAAATTTATGAGTAAAATGCAATTTGTGTCCCTGGGCTTATCTGGCGGAGTCACGCTGAGTCCCCACAATGAGATTTTGGAAACTTGCATCCCTAAATTATAAAAAGCGCTACATTTAGAGTCCCTGAAGCAAACTCAGTTAACTTAACTAATTGAATGTCCATTCTTTGCGTTCTTATGGTTTATTTAAAACCTATCCCTGGTCGCTTTAGTTTATTTACCCACCAAATTCAAATAAAATACTTTCATTCTGTGTCCCAATGTTATTTAATGCGTAGCAAAATTCTTCCCTAAGATTTTATAAAGTAAATGAATTGTATTTAAATTGAGTATTTTATAAAATTGAGATTTAAAATAACATTACATTATGATACATCGGATGAATACATGTGCTCATAAAAGTTCATAACAACTATGATTTAAAGATCATGAAGACTTGTAACCAAAGCATCCATCCATCACTGAATTTGAGAGCTAAAGGCCTGAAAACATACAGAAAATTAATTAATTAGCAACTACAAACATCAACTCACATAGAGTATTTCTAAAGTAAGGCTACACGGTATGGGGTCGGCCCCGGCCCGTCGCGGGTCGGCGACGGTCCAAACACCGTGCCGCCCCCTACCGTCCCCGTCCTCTCCGTCTGACTCTAGACGTTGGCGACGATGCGAATATGGTGGGCCCCCCAACATTTGACCGTTTGAAATTAATAAAAAAAAAATTCCCAACGGCTATAATTTAAAAATACACCCATTTCACTTCCATTTTTATAAATACTCACATCTTTAACCCCAATTTTCACAACTTTTCACCCACTACCACCCCATCTCTCTCACATTTTATAAACCACTCTTCCCTTTTTATAAAAAGTCATCATATTTTGTACCATTTTTTACCCGTTACCACCCCATCTCTCGCAAAAAAATTATCATGGCTTCACCCGTTTCTTCCATTTCTTCAATTTCTTTTATGTTTATGTAATGTTTTATAATATTAATTAAAATATTTTATTACTTTATTTGTTAAATGTTTAAAAAAAGTTGAAGATTAAAAAAAATAAAAAAAAAATATAAAAGTGGTGGAGGATGATGACTAGGACCATCCTCCCATGCCCCCTAGTTTTGGAGGATGATCCATCCTTGGGAGGACTATGATGTGTCGCCTACGTGGCGGATCATCCTCCAAGGATGGTCCATCACCATACCATGTAGTCTAAGAAAACACAATCAAATGTATCTACCGAGAAAATGTTAACATGACCCGGATCCGCAAGGTGAGCCGATAGGTTCTCCAGGGGGCCTTGCCCGGTGTAGACGGCTTGGAACACAAAACCCAAAAAGGCCAACATGGCTAACCGCCCGTTCTTTATTTCTTTGGTCCTCAAAACCATCACTGGTTCTGGAGACCCTCTCCCCCACATAAACGGGTCGAACCACAATCCACCTGGGTACCCAACATCGGGTTTTGGCTTCTTCTTGTTGGGAAAATTAGGCTCGATGTCAACGCACCCTGGGTTGAGCATGTCGGCCCATCTTCGACCCTCCACCCAACCCATCAAGGCTAACTGCACCACGAATAAAGTGGTTGGGTCAGCAAAGTATTCTCTAGAGCCCGCTTCGTACCATGAGAAGTTGTCGATAAAGCCCAAGCTTTCGAGCCATTCGGGGATCAGAATTCCAGCAACCGCAAGCATTGCCCATCTGCTGTGCATCAATTCAGCTTGAGCAAACCACTTGAGTAATTCTGGGTCGGATCCTGGTCACACAATCTTTATTTAATTACAATGAAGATCTACTAAAAATGAATAAAACTTATTAAGTTTGGAAAAATCACCAAAAAAGACATTTTTGCCAATATCCTTTAAAAATAAGAGCAAATAATTAAAAAAAAAAAAAAGCCACAATGTAAGAACCGGCTAAATCATAAAAGTAGCTGGCTAAACTTTAGCCGGCTCTTGACATGTGTATCTTTTGATCGGATGTTTTCGTGGACCCATAACACCTTCCAAGTTTTTTTACTAGCTAAATGCTGACCCTCGTTTTCTAATCGACTACTTTTGGATATAATTTACTTTTTTAGCGGGCTAAAAGTTAATGCCTATTTTGACGAAAAAGAGTCAAACTTAACTACTTTGGTAACGGTCCTATATTTAAAATTCAACTTTTTTTTATTTACACCAACTGATATGACATTAATAAATTCAAATTTGTGTTTTTCTTTTATAAATTTCGATATATAATGTTTTATTAAAAAATGAACATGGTTTTACGATGTGCTTATTTTTATCTATATTTTGATATAAATTTTATAAAAAACGGAGTCGTATCAATATAACGTTTTATAAGTCGTCATAAAATTTTATATTCCGTTTTTTTTTAATAAAATGTATATCAAAACGTAGATAAAAATAAGCAGATCACAAAACCATATTCGTTTTTTAATAAAACATTGTATATCGGAAGTTATAAAAGAAAAAACAAAATCTAAATCTATTAATATCACATCATTTGGTGTAAATAGTAAAAAAAAAAAAAATGGGTGTAAATAGAATCACCGCTTTGGTAATTTTCGCGCATCAAATTTGCGTACCTAATCCGAGTGGGTCAAAGCCAAAATCTCCAGGGAGGCTAATATTAATCAAGAAAATGAGAATTAGTTACTCAATATTATATCTTAATTATGTATGAAGAAAAAACAGATAACAAAATAATAAGAAGAAGAAGAATTGACCTGCCATCAAGCCATTGAGGAGGTGAGGTTCCTGGGAACCATACTGGTCTATCAGCAGGAAGTGGTTCACAGACACTTGATACTCCTTCTTTAGCTGCTTTCAGCTTCTGTACATTATTTATGCTTCTCAATATGTACCTTGGAGTACAACTTATCTCACCAAAAGCTACTTTCCTGGTGAATTCTCCCCTGTCATAAATAAATGAATGTTTGTTTCAGATTAGTATTTTATTATATTATTTGGGGAAGGGGAGGGGGGGGGGGGGTAAGAACCTGGTAGGGAGGGATGAATGGGAGGTGGAAGCAATGGTGAAAGCCATGGATGCTGATGAACAATGAATGAACAGAGTTAGAATTGCAGAGATTAAACAACAAGAAGATGACCAATGGTCACACGTGTATGGATATGTGGACCCGCAACTCATGGCCAGTTTGTAGACTTGGGCTTTCACCAACAAAAAGCCCATAAGGTTTTATCCATAGACTTCACAAGCCGGGTTCTTTTAATATTTTTTTTAACAGCAATTGTAGGGGCCAAAGGACCCACTACCCTATAGGGCGAGACAAGCTCTTAAATCCTGTCTAGTCTCAACTCTATACTGAAATCCTAATATGTACACAGCAAGAGTCGAACCTGGGATCTCCCCAGAAGAGAAACCTTACGGAAAACTTCCCTGATCAACTGGGCTATACCCATGTTGGCGGGATTTTTAATATCTGGGTTCAGGTATATACCTAGGTATAGGTATGCCTGGGTTTTGAATTTTTGGGTATTTTCAATACTCGGGTCGGGTTTGGGTCTGGGTATTAGCCAGAAAATCCATACCCTATGTGTCCGGGTTCGGGCTTTCTATACCCAGAAATTAGAATACCATATTTCCGGGTTCGGGTATGAAAAAAACATGGGCGGGTATTAAAAAAACCCGGTTGGGTATAAATATAAACTTTGTAGTTTTTTTTTTCCAACTTCATTTTTTGGTTTATAACATGAACTTTAATTTAACAAGATTACATGTTACTAGGAACTAGAATAATCAAAGTGCATACATTCCTAAAATACTATCGGGCATTCGTAAAACCCGGGTACGGCCATTCCTAAAACCCGGGTATGGGTATACAAAAAACCCTGGGTTCAGGTACTGATGAGAATATGCATACTCGGACCCTACCATACAGCTAGGGTCGGGTTAAAAAACCCGGTTTTTTAATATCCGGGTCTGGGTTTTTTTTTTTCGGGTTCAAGTGCGGGTTCAGGTTTTGTGTGCACCTCTATATGGTATTACAACATTTTTAAAATAATGGTTTATTTAAAATAGTGTAGTGATTGGTTAGTGGTTGTGAGTTGTGACGGTCGCTATATGAGTGCATAAACATTAAAACATTAGACTGAAAAATGAAACACTGTGAGAAATGAGAATGTGATACTTGAATTGCTCTCATCCCCTATCCACTTTTCAAATGTGACAACATACCATATATTGATCCAGACACCAGTTTAATAAATAAGCTCAAGCTAGATCCTTATACAATTGAGTATGTGTATGTGTCATATTTCTTTAGGAAAACCTTTTGTTGGTCAATGGGCCATTTGTTGAGCAGTCCACAGGAAATTTGTCAAAGTGCCTTACCATTTAACCCTTTTTGAGGTTGTTTTGATGCAAATAGTTGTTCTATAAATGGCTCCAAGTTCTTTGTGAGAGGTAACATCAACTTACCTAGTTGGCCAAACACCCTCTTGTATCAAAAAATGTGTTAATCGCTTTTGTCACTCTGAAAGCTGGAACCCTCATATATATATGTGCTTTTTATTTTCTTTGTTTCTAATTCCCATTCCCCATATTTAGATATAACTATAGTTGGATCGTTCTAACTTGCCTCTCAACATTTTAAACTCAAAACTATTCTAAAATGACAAAAAAAAGTTCAACATACATTGTTTCCGTACAACTATTACATATTCAAAAGACAAGGCAGTTTACGGGATCATTCTTACAATATGTTGATGTATTTGGAAGGAGAGGAACCAAATTATTTTCTCAGGCAAGAAGGCTAGTATCGCTAAAGTTATGGAAAATTTTAGACGAACCCGACCTGAACCTGGAAAATCATGGGCGCTAAACGGGTCGGGTTCGCAGGTTGGCGGGTCCAACCCGACCCGAACCTGGAAAATTTTAGACGAACCCAAACACGATGCGAACCCGGAAATCGTATCATACATATTAACCCGAACACGACCCAAATATCTGTGGTTGGCCCAAACATGACCCGTTTAACACGAAATTTTTAATTTTTTTTCGCAAATTAAAATTTTAAAATTGAAATTTACTACAAAAGAACACAAATGCATATAATACAATTATATTTAAATTATAAAATCTTATGTCAATTTCTCTTTTGAAGTTATAATTATCGCATAAAAGACACACCCAATTTAATTTATGATATAAAACATATTGCAGAAAAAACATATTATAAATAGGTTAAACAGGTCAACCCGCCAACCCGACCTGGTTAACCCGAACCCGACCCGTTTAGCTAAACAAGTTAGTGGGTTCAACCTGAAACTGACCTGACCCGTTTAGACTAAACCCAAACCAGCGAATTTCGTGTTAGGTTCGTGTCGTGTCAGAAATTCACACTCTTACGTGAGATGATGGATACAAACACGACACGATAACTTATCAGGTTCAAAAACAAACATGACCAGAAACATGGTAACACGAAACATGTTAAGTCTAAACACGAAGCTTGCTAACAACATGTCGTTTCGTGTCGTGTCGTGTTACCGGGTCTCTCTGTTAATAAAATAGTTTCAATTCTGATGCAGATCTTCCCTTGTCACTCACTCCATTCCCCCAAATCCTTAATCAAATCCAACAACTCAACTTAACCTAATTGACATAACACCACACCCACCTTCAATCCACCAAACCCTCTTCAATGCCCCCATATTCATGTATCCCCCATCTCTATTCACCCATCATCTAACCCAATTTCACAGATTCACCTCCATTATTATGGTAGAAACCCTAACCCTAACCCCCCCACCCCCAATCTGGCGATCTAACCCCCGCCGTTGGATCACACCCCTCATTTCCTCTTACAAAACCCTCTTCGCACTCCTCTGGATCCTCGTCTTCACGTCTCTTTTCATCTGGCAACGTAATTTTGTTGACGGGCTTTTGATTTTCCGGCGGCCGGTTGCCGGAAGAGTGGTGCCGGTGTTCCGGCCGGTGGCGTTTAACATTACGGATTTTGGTGGTGTTGGTGATGGGGTTACGGTGAATACGGTGGCTTTTGAGAAGGCGATTTTTGCGATTTCGAAGTTAGGGAAGAGTGGTGGTGGGCAGCTTAATGTTCCGGCCGGGAAATGGTTGACGGCGCCGTTTAATTTGACTAGTCATTTGACTTTGTTTCTTGATGAAGATGCTGTTATACTTGGTGTGGATGTGAGTCTTTTGGTTATTTGATTACTGTTTGATTGATTGTTGTTATGAATGAGCATTTATTGCAGGTGAATCTAGGATAACTCAATAAATCTAAAAAGTATACATATATACTTTAATTTAGTAAAACATAAAACATTAGGTTAATCATATCATAACCTATGTAGTTAACATATCGGTACGGATAATGTCGGCGATATTGGATCTATATTTGACTGATATATCACCGATTTCCCGATACCATTCGTCTTTCTTCTTATTGCTGCCATTAGTGTTTTAAGTCTTAGGGGCTGTTTGGCAACATCTGAATGGTTAAGTGCTGAACCAGTAAGAGATCTGAACCATTAAGTGCTGAACCAGTAAGATGTCTGAACCATTAAGAGCCTGTATAATGCTTAACCGTTCAAAGACAAATGTCTGACCAATTCAGATTAGAGGTCTTAACCATTCAGACTCTGTATAATTCCTAACCATTCAGAGGCAAATGTCTGAACCATTCAGACATCTGCTTGTGAAACAAACAGTCTGAACCATTAAGTGCTGAATCAGTAAGAGGTCTGAACCATTAAGAGGCAAACAAACAACCCCTTAGTCAGTTCCTACTTGCTACAATTGTTAGTGTTTTGCAAGTTGCAAAAGGTTAATTTGTTAATGGTAGGAGAGTATACTGAATTGTTAGTCTTAAATTGCTATATATATATAAATTTAGCATGATATTGAAATTACCGATATGGCGATATCCCACCGCGATAACCGATATCTCAAATATCGGTCCTTGACTGATATCCAATATTTTACCGCATTAACTACCTAGATCATAACATAGATATTTAGTATACCGTTAGTTTGATTATACGGGTTAGTTTCCTAACGTCATTTATTGCGGTGGTGTTTCGATTGTAGGAGTAGGAGTGTAGGACTAGAGTAACATTTGCGGTTCAAAAAAAAAGTGATCGTATATTTGAGTTTGGTTTTGGCTGATGTTACCTACTACTGTTTTTTATGATTACGAGTGGATTTGATAAGTGATAATTGTTCGTGAAGTTTTTGAAATCTTGGCCGTTATGCTTTGATAAACCTTTATTGGTGTCGGTTGTTGCTTTGCACTAAAGAATATTGATGCTTCAAATCATGGTTTGTGTTTACTGTTGCAAAGGGATTATTGTAAAATGTGACAAGTAAAATGCCAAAATGGTCCCCGATTTTAGGCCCTTTTTGCCACTTCAGTCCAAAAATGAAACCTTTTGTATTTGGGTCCGCGAGGTTTCATTTTTGTTGACATTTTCATCCAATTGGTAAACTGGGTTAGAATTTTTTTGTTAACTTCTCCCCCTTTTTGACGTTTTCCTCATTTAATTAAAATATATTATGGCATAAAATGACGATTATACCCTTCATTTAAATGAGGAAAACGAAAAAAAGGGGAGAAGTTAACAAAAAAAAATTCTAACCCAGTTTGCCAATTGGATGAAAATGGCAACAAAAATGAAACCTCATGGACCCAGATACAAAAAGTTTTATTTTTGGACTGAAATGGCAAAAGTGGCCTAAACTCGGGGACCATTTTGGCATTTTACTCAAATTGTGATGACTTTCACCAATTGCTTTTTTATTAGTTTAGTGTTTTCCATTTTTAAGCTTATGTCAGGTGATTGTGTAAAACAATAAATGTATGCACATTGCAGATGCCGTTAGGTTTCAAACGATCAGGATTTTCATTTTAGTTTTTAGCGTACATCAGTTACTTTGGGTGAAAAGGGTTGTAATAGTACATCTTCTGTTAAGTTGTCAAAAACCGTTTAATTATGCCTGTGGCTAACTCATCTTCATTTTGCTTAACAGGATGAAAAGTATTGGCCTCTAATGCCTCCTTTGCCTTCTTACGGTTATGGTAGAGAGCATCCCGGACCCCGATTTGGGAGTTTAATTCATGGTCAAAATCTCCGAGACGTTGTCATCACAGGTCAACACTTTTGATGTACTCTTATTCATATGTCTTTTGATCATTATGAGTAACGAGAACCCTTGTGTGTAATGTTACATTACATACGTGAACTAATTATATATTGATAACCATGACTACAGGGAATAATGGTACCATTGACGGGCAGGGTCAAAGATGGTGGAAAAGGTATCGCCAAAAGCTTCTCAACAATACGCGAGGCCCGCTTATACAGATCATGTATTCAAGTGACATTGTGATATCCAATATTACTTTAAGAAATCCACCTTTTTGGACACTTCATCCATATGATTGTAAAAACGTGACGATAAGAAATATGACAATCTTGGCTCCCCTTTACGAGGCTCCCAATACAGACGGTATAGATCCTGGTAAGTGCATATTTCGTTTTTCATTCTATTTGATTTTAGAGTAAATTACAAAAATCGTCCTTTATGTATGTCACTTATTGCAAACTGTGTCCTTTATCTTCAATAATTACAGAAAACCTACTCGATGTTTGCAAACCCTTGCAAGTTATGTCCTTTAGCCCTAACTCAGTTAATTTTTTGTGGTTAAATCTGACCAAATGGACCGCACATGAGGGTATTTTGGTCATTTTACTCTCATGTGGGGTCCATTTGGTCAGATTTAACCACAAAAATTAACTGAGTTAGGGCTAAAAGACATAACTTGCAAGGGTTTGCAAACATCGAGTACGTTTTCTGTAATTATTAAAGACAAAGGACACAGTTTGCAATAAGTGAAATAGATAAAGGACGATTTTTGTAATTTACTCTTGATTTTATTTAAAACCTTTCATGAGTGTTTCATATATTATATTGTGGCTGTTATGGTTTATGTAGATTCATGCGAAGACATGATAATAGAGGACAGCTATATTAGTGTGGGGGATGATGCCATTGCAATAAAAAGCGGTTGGGATCAGTACGGTACTGCTTATGGTCGACCTTCGAAAAACATTCTTATCCGAAATCTTATGGTTCGTTCGATGGTGAGGTGAGATTTCCAAACACCTTCACTTTTATCGAAAATATCACTATCATTAACATTTAACAGGTGTCCTGAACTAAGTAGTTAATGCGGTAAAATATCGGATATCGGTCAAGGACCGATATTTGAGATATCTTAGTTAATGCGGTAAAATATCGGATATCGGTCAAGGACCGATATTTGAGATATCTTAGTTAATGCGGTAAAATATCGGATATCGGTCAAGGACCGATATTTGAGATATCGGTTTTCGCGGTGGGATATCGGTAATTTTAATATCATGCTAAATTTATATATATAGCAATTTAACACTAACAATTGTAACAAGTAAGAATTGACTAAGACTTAAAACACTAACATTTAACAGTAACAACTAACAATTAAGACTTAAAACACTAATAACAGAAATAAGAAGATAAATGAACGGTAGAAATAAGAAGAATGGTACTGATATCGGGAAAATCGGTGATTTATCGATCAAATATCGGTCCTATATCAGTCAAATATCGGACAATATCGCTGATATTATCGGTACCGATATTCTGACCAATATTTTGTACTGCTATCTCGGCATGGGACCGATAACCGATATCACTGATATATCGGTTGATATGGATATTAACTACATAGGTCCTGAATCATAACATGGATTCTTGTTTGGTAAACTTTTACAGTGCTGGAATATCAATCGGCAGTGAAATGTCAGGCGGGGTATCGAACGTGACGGTGGAAAACGTTCTAGTATGGAATTCAAGACGTGCTGTCAGAATCAAGACAGCTGCAGGTAGAGGGGCCTACATTCGCGACATTAAATATAGAAACCTTACATTTGAAAATGTGAGGGTCGGAATAATCATCAAAACCGATTACAACGAGCACCCTGATACTGGTTTTGACCCGAAAGCATTCCCAGTGATTAGGGACATAAGCTATATCAACATTCACGGTGAAGGTGTGCGTGTGCCGGTTAGAATACACGGGAGTGCGGATATTCCTGTGAGGAATGTGACGTTTAGAGACATGTCGGTTGGGATCACGTACAAGAAAAAACATATATTCCAATGTGCATACGTTTCAGGAAGGGTGATAGGGAGCATATTCCCGAAACCGTGTGAGAATCTTGATCTTTATGATGAACAAGGAACACTTGTGAAAAAATCTGTTTCTGAAAATGCTTCGGATATAGATTATGATATCTGATGACGGGTCCGTTCGTGTTTTTTTTATATCTTCGGTTTCACGAGTGCCTCTTGGAGGTGTCGTATGATGTCCGGGGCCTTTCTGTTATAATTTTTTTACTGTAGGGATGTTGTTGATATAGAGGGTTTGGTGATTTAATGTTGTTATTGCCTCTGGTTATATTTGTAATACATGTTTATATAATCGAATGTAATTCGAGAAAACCAAATATAGGCCCTTTTCTAGTATTCTCTTCTAAAGAGTTAATTACTGTTTTTGTCCCTGTGGTTTATCAAAAATCACTATTTCAGTTCATTAGTTTAAAAATTGTGATTTCAGTCCCTGTGGTTTCACTTTCGTAACCATTTCAATCCATTATTCTGTTAAGTACGGGGACTGAAATGGTTACGAGGTGGACTGAAATGGTTACGAAAGTGAAACCACAGGGACTGAAATCGCAAGTTTTAAACTAATGGACTGAAACAGTGATTTTTGACAAACCACAAGGGCGAAAACAGTAATTAACTCTCTTCTAAAACTTCCATGGAAGATGGAAAATATGGGGTGCTTTTAGCTGTAGTTGCCGCTGCTTTACCATTGTTGTCATACACGTCCATCGGCTGCCATCATCACAGTCTTCAAATACTCGTATCTGTCAACCTTGTCATCGCCGCCCCAACTCTCGTCACCCATCGTTGTCGGTCCATCACTCCTCCTCGACGCCTATCACCGCCCACCAACCTTACCATTAATTATGAAACGTTGTACATGCGTACAGCTAAACATACCCTTTATTTTATACACTGCGATCTAATACCATAACTCAACATTGTTTGCTAAACTTCTCCTTTACCAAACTGAGAAGTGCCTTCAAATCATGATTTCTTAAGATAACAAGATAGAAAATGATAATAGGCAGTGAATCCTTTTCTTTGTTATTCCACAATTCAAATAATATATAGAGATTACAATTTACAATTGACCTATTCCAAATATAACAACACTCAGGCCGGAGGGCGCCACCGTGCCACCTCACCGCCGATAGCACCCCCGGCGCCACCACCCATACCCTGCAAGTTAAACCGGGGCGCTATGCTTCCTTCGCCACCATGTTAACGAACGATTTTTGATTTGATCGAGGGGAGATGGTCAGTTTAAAGGGGGGCTTTATCCCACACCGTGCAAGTTAAGGGTAGGGGCCTTAAAGCCCCCTGTGTGACGTGGCGTTGAAGTGGCGCTGAGGTGGCGTGATAAAGCCCCTAGGGGCTTTATCCCACACCCTCCAGCCTCATGACTACCTCAAATGACCTTGAAGGAATCAATGAATGCTGTATATGTAGGTTCAGAAATCAGTAACTCCTTTGATCTCCTTGAAACTGTTACCTACGAGAGAATCAATGTTTGTGAGGATCTAAGTTGTTTTGGTGCAGAGAAAGGTATAGTGAATTTACCCCTTAGACCACGTGTAACCGGGCGTTTTTCATCAAATATATCGCCCAAACACGCCTCATAACCAGTGGCGGAGCTTTACCAAAAGTTTCGAGGGGACGTAAAGTGATGGGACCAAATTTTTTTTCCTATTGTTATGTTTCGGGTCGGGTCGGCTACCGATTCGGGCCAGGTCAAATAATAATAGGTCCATATAAAACTAAAAAAAATCATTCATTCAAAGGACCCGTTCTTACACGTAAAAACTTGCGATTAAGTTTATTGTATGGTGGGAAATCTAGGGTTAAACAAATAAGAGTTAAAATATATTTACAAAACTATCAATCACTTGTATACAAAGTGGTAACAAATTTTACTTTAATTTATATATTGTATAAATATTTAGGATATACAAAGTGGTAACAACTTTACTTTAATTTATTTATTGTATATATATTTAGGAAATAGAATTGGGGGAGGCGATCCTATACAATTTTTAAAATTTCCGGATGAAAAATCGGAACCTATACACTTCTAACCGAAACATTGGGGTGGGCGGGTGCACCCCCGGGCACCAATTAACCTCCGCCCCTGCTCATAACGCCCATACGCCGCCCCCTAGGCGTTTTTGGGCGCGATCTCGCCTGAATTTGTGTTTGGCGTTTTTTGAAACACGCCGAAGCCCCCAAAACTTGATTTCTTTGCCCAATAGGACTTTGCCATGTGTGTATACTTAGTTTTAATTAAAAAAACAAAAGAAATTAGTTTTAATTAGATTTTGGCAATGGTTTTTCTTGAAGTTTAAGTTGCAGATGGTTGTTGTGGATGAAAGGAAGAAGAAGGTTTAAAAAAAATGATTTTGCATTTTAGTCCCTAAACTTCAAAAAAATGATTTTGCATTTTGAAGTGTTTTTAGTCATTACGTTTTAGGTAAAACATATTTTTAGTTGTTTTCAGTCCATTGCGTTTTAGAGAGAACACTTTCTTTTGTTTTTTAGGCCATTGCGTTTTAGAAAGGAGACATTTTAAGTGTTTTCTGGCCATTGCGTTTTATAAATAAGACATTTTTTGTATTTTTGGTGCATTGCGTTCTAGGTAAAACACATTTTTATGTGTTTTCAGTCCATTGCGTTTTAGAAAGTACACTTTCTTTTGTGTTTTTAAGCTATTGCATTTTAAATATAACACATTTTTTTGTGTTTTCTGGCCACTGCGTTTTACAAATAAGACATTTCTTTGTGTTTTTGGTGCATTGCGTTTTAGAAAAATGTCATTTTTAGGTTTTTTTTTTCTATTGCGTTTTTTCCATTGCGTTTTACGCAACTGGGTTTTAGAAAATTTTTTTCGAAAATATAGCAATAGTATACTCGTTTTAAAGATAAAAAAACACTCATTTTTTTGGTGCAATTTTTAGAAAAAAAAATAATGTCGTATGAAAGAGTTATTAACGTTTAAAAAATGGGGGGGGGGAGGATTTGGAGGAGAGAGAAACTATTGCCGTGGATTGACTAGAATGCCCCTAAACAAACTCACGCGCCTCTTTTCTCCCCCTTCAATTTTCCTCATTTAATTTTAGCCCTTGATTAACTAAATGGATGATCAAGATCACTTCCTAGCCTTTTTAGCCAAATAAACTTTCTATTATATCATAACCCTTGAAGCAAATTCGTTATTATGGGTACTTAATCACTTCATATATATACAATCGTACTATTTGTTTGTTTGCTTTTATTTTAAACTATCAACTTAGCTGAATTAAGAGGTGTTTTATTTGAGTCAATTATGAGCGAGTTGCAAGGCACATGTTAGTTAAACAACCTTGTATTCACCGATGCTAAACAAGTAATTTAAGTGGATTCAAATGAACCAATTTCAACACATACTATTCGGGCATGATCCATTATTTTTTTCACCTTATTACCTTATATCTTAAAACAAAAGGTCGGTGGCTGTCACATCACAGCCACCGCCTTTACTTTTGTATATATACATTATTAGAGCTAAGGCAAATCAAATTCAAGCTTAGTCTGGTGGTTGCTTTGTCTCAAGTTGAAGGAGTGGTCACAAGTTCAAATCTTCCTTCTCTTCTTCTTAAATGGATTTAACATTTTTTTTTCCAGTTTATTTCCCTTGGATTTTAAATTTTTTAACTGCAGTTTAAATTTCCTTTTTCTTAAGATTCCATTTTCCCAGTTACAGTTTTTTTCCCTTTTAAAATGTAGTTTAAATTTCCTTTTCCTTAATCTGACACCTACACCTTCTATTCTTTAAGTAATTTAAACATTTAGTTTTGATTTTGGTAATTGATAACTTTGACCCGTCAACCTTTCTTCTTAATAACTTGACCTCTCATTTTATTTGAATTGATTTTACGACTTTACATCGTAGCGTGTCACACGTTAATATGTTTTTTTATCTATGCCTAACCATATTAATATCTAAATAACTTTTACAATTTTACATGGTTGTCTGAGTTACCATCACAGCTTTAAACTGCAACGATGGAGAAATTCTCTCTCTTTTTTTTTATCTATGTCAAATGACGTTAATATCACAAACATACCGTGTGTAACAATGTAAAAACGCGTAACTTCACGTGCGGGCATTACACGTTAATGTCATCATCATACATTGTAACCGCAATATTTATATGGGTTACACTGAGGTAGATCAGATACACCGAAACACGTGTTTTTCTATGATTAACACACCACATAACGTACCACCAACTATAAACAACTAAGGTGCCGCAGCCGTAACACGCGACGTATCGCAGTTTTAGCGTACCTGTCGGTTTAAATTCGTCTTCCAATGGAAACGACTAACGTTTGACATAAACTTTTTCCTAAAATGAGTATACTCAAATATAATATGTTTTTATCCTTATTTTGTGACCGAAAGTGAGTCGAGTCAAATATAATAGTTTTCCATTCAACGACGACGTAATATTTTTCAAGTTGGATCAAACATACGATATAAATTCGAGTTACTTTAACTTTCGACGCCGCCGTAACGCGCGGCGGGTATCGGTCCTAGTACTTAATAACAAAATTTTATGTACTTACTTACTTTTAAGACAATTCACATATATATATGAGAGTAGAATAGAAGGCTCAAACTATCTACACACCAAGTGTGTAGATAGCCACCTCCAAAAGGTGTTTTCTATCTTATATGCACACCATGCAGTGTCGAGCTGTGGTCAAAGCGCAGCGTTTTAGTCCGGTCAACCAGACAAAAGACTGACGGGTCTGTTGGCGGAACCAAAACGCCGAGCTTTGACCGCGTTTTGGTCCTGTCAACCAGACAAAAGACTGACACCCTGTCTGGTTGACAGGACCAAAACGCGGCCAAAGCTCGGCGTTTTGGTCCGGTCAACAGACCCGTCAGACACCCGTCAGTTTTTTGTCTAATTGACTGGACCAAAACGCCGTGCTTTGACCACAGCTCGACACTGCATGGTGTGCATATAAAAAAAACACATTTTGGTGTGTAGATAGCCAATGTGGTGTGCCAATAGGTACACCCGAATAGAATTATCGGTAGTGATCTACTCTTCACTCCAAATGCTCTAAATGGTATCCTGATGAGTTTAATCGTACAAAGTTGAATGAGAATGTTGTACCTAGCAACAAATAGACAAGATTTCTGGTTACATTTTTAAGTAGGAATATAAATATAAATCTTAAAAACAATAACAACAAAGTCTTGCCAAATGCCAACCTGTTTTTCTGGTCCTGGATATCTCAAAAATAGACCATAAAGAAATTAAATAGATTATGACCTTAAATGTCAAAATTCTAGCTTTGACTTTATGGCAACCCTATCCATATTCCACACCGACTCTTTTTTTCCTTATTAAAATCAAACATTTAAACCTCTCAACTGGTAACGACAGAGTTAGTATTGAAGATTTAAATATGTTACAACTTTTCCGAAATATGCGTTTTAATTAAATAAAAACATTATTTTTTTTTCTTGTAAAAGTATGGACCATACAAGTCTACCTCGTCATCCATTTGAAATAGGTTTTGGTCCATGAATGGAATCATATTCTTATACTCCAGGCACTTATGCACAAGGACCATATCAGCATTCATATTATATTAACTCTTTATCTTTAAAAATAAGGGAAAAAAATAAGGTTTTTGATTAAACCTAAATCTTGTCTATATTATATGGTATTCTAAAGTAAAGCGGTAAATATACCAATCCACTATTCAACCTATATATGGTATCATTGCTTATTTATATACTATTATTTTGCAACAATATTGTGCAATAGGAGTTGTATTTTGTGCATTGTGTTTTGTAAGATGATTTTATAACAATGTTGTGCAATAGGAGTTGTATTGTGTGCATTGTGCAATAGGAGTTGTATTGTGTGCATTGTGCTTTGTAAGATAATTTTCCACTATGTACCGAACCGGATACATTTTCAGTACCAATTCGGTGCCGACTTTTGAGATTTTCGGTACCGATACGGTACGGTACCAGTTCGGTACCGGTTTTTACCCTCAAATACCGGTACCGAACCGTACCGTACCGGGTATATTCGGTACCGGTACCCACTTTTGGGGATTTTCGGTACCGGTCGGTATCGAGCTCATCCCTATTTGCAAGAACCCTACTCTTTATAAATTTATGCTTGGTTTTTGTTATGATTTTGTAACATTAATATTTTTTGATCTAGCCCATTTCATTGACCTGCACTTGATTACAGTTTGCACGAAATGAAATTTATAAATATGTGTTTGCTTTTTGCTATGGTTTTTTAACATCATACTATGTGTACAACTCAAAAGGCCCCGCAACGCAACACATGCGGGTCTTTATCCTAGTTAGAGATCAATTTTAAAATAAGTAAAGCGGTAAATATACCAATCCAATATTCAACCTGCATATGCTATCATTACTTATTAGAGATCAATTTTAAAATAAAAATATAACAAGACAAAATAGTTATTTGTTTTAAATAGGAAATGAAAAAAAAGAGAAATAACAATAAAAAAAAGATATAACGATAGCTATAAGTGTAACACCCCGTATTTTCAAAAGTCAAAGTCAAAGTCAAGATTGAAGTCAAAGGAGGAAAGATCGCTAATTACGATCTGTCACTACTTGTTCAACTACTGTTTTGACTTCTTTGACTGTAGATACTCTATTTAATCTTTACGTTGGTTGTGTTATGTTGAGTAATTGCTAAAATCAAAGTAATCGAATGTCTTTCGCCACGAAACGCTTTACGACTATGAATCATAGGAAGTAACAATGCGATAAAGCCAATTAATTGATAATCGATCTAATCAAATCATCATCGAACTCGAAACTCGAATTATGCAAATTTGGTGTTATTATACGTGTGTGTGCCTTATGTGTTACTTGTGCGTGTTTACTTTTATGTTATGTGTGGTAATCGATCGAATCGAAACTCGAACTCAATCGAAATCGAATTATGATAATTGGTGGAGAAGAGACAGTGCAAGATATAGATGCTTGTATGTTAGATATAGTAGTTGGGATTAAAAGTAATTTGAATAGGAAATTCTATCGTACTCGCATCGTCCTCAATCGAAATCGAAACATCAAAAATTGTCGCACCGAACGCTCGAATCAGGCAGCTGAACGATCAGGCTTCCAGCCGATCGAACAGCCAGCCGATCGGACTGTTGTCCGATCGGACAGGCTGTCTGATCGAGCTGCCTAACCGATCGGCCAACCCTTTCCTCATTTGGCATCCTATAAATACCCCTGTCATTGTCATCCTTACCACTTTTGGAAACCTCTGACCGACCAGCTCGTGCTCTCATCCTTTTTCTCAGATTTCTCTCGATTCCGGTAAGATTTCATCCTAAATCTTGTACTTTCTTGATCTACACGCACTCCTACACCTTTCTATCTTTCAAATCTTAACTTTTAACCGTGAAATCATCAAGATTCAAGTGTTCTAGGATGATGTCATCATGGTGTTCTTGAAGAACTTCATGTTTTGGCCTCAATCCACCAAGAATAACTTGGATCTAGCCGATTTCCACATAAACAAACAAAGATCTTTCACAGATCTGAACATATTCACGGTGGAAAAGATTGGAAGATGGCTTTCCAACTTTCTTTAAACTCTTTTACACTCAATGCCTTCAAACCGATAGAAACGAAGCTTGTGCCGACTTACTAATCATCCTAGTAGTTGTGCGATTCAAGATTCAGATTCTATCCACGAGGTTCACTGATTTCGGGTCAAACATTAAACTCCGTTCCAAACAGTTCACCGGCCGGACTTGGGTGATTCCTGTCCGATCAGGAGAAACAAGTAAGAACGAGGGTCCTATGGTTCAACTCGTTGTCAAAATACCTCGATATAACAACAAACAAAAACAGAACAACCAAGTGTTAGACGAACAGGCCGACCAGGTCAGGATGCTGACCGATCGGACTGTTGTCCGAACGGACAGCCAGCCGATCGGACAGCCAGCCGATCGGACAGTCAGCCGATCGACCGGCCAGCCGATCGGCTAGCACATGGCCCCACACTTGAACAATTCATTGAAGTCTAGTATTGAACGAAATGTTGTTCGATCGGACTACTGTCCGATGGGATTACTTTTCGGATCATGAGATACTATGCTTCAACACTTAATCGATTTCCAACATGTCCGACGCGTTTGGAGTGCCACCTGATCGAACAGCTGTTCGATCAGGTGACACCCTGCTGAGGACTTGTTTGCTGAAGTACTTAACCGATCGGGCTGCCGGCCGATCGAACAGCCGTTCGATCGATCGACCTGAAAGGTAAAGATATTTCAATGTTTTCAAATACTGCAATAAAGACCTCAAAAGGTAAAACCATCATACACAAACACATCTTACTCAAAGGAAGAAACAATCCACTCGAGCAGCCATCCGATCGGCCTACCGACCGACCGGACAGTTGTCGAACGGAATGTCAACCGAACGGTCAAGCCGTCCGATCCGACTACCGTCCGATCGACCAGCTGTCCGACCCTCCAATACTCGTTTCCATTTTATGCGTTGCTTATCATTATGCTAGCGAACTATTCAGGCTAAGCTTACTCTCAAGCGCTCCTTCCAATCCATCAACCGCTGTGAGTATACTCGAACCCTTTTTGCATTAGCACTTTTGGGTGTTACATACGTTACTTATTCTAAATCACAATCGAACACACTACTCAATTAATTTAAACGCTAATCGTTACCGCATGTATTACGTGACTAAATGAATGCTTGTTGTTATGTTTACATGTGGAATGATGTCTACCTGCCTTAACGACGATAGTACTATAGTTTGGACTCAGCACCTGTTCACACGGGGGTTGTTAAGGACAATTACTTGCATGGATTACGGTGGTAATCATGTATTGCGAACTGCCTCGGGCAGTCAACCCGCAGTCATTGGTATCGATAGATCCATGTCGATAATTAACATGCTTCGTTTTCCTCTGTGTACGTGCTGGTTATGCGTAAACTATTTCAAACTCTATATGTTATTATCAAACTTGTATGCTCACCTTTACATTTTATGTATTGACTTATTTTAACATATGTGACAGGTGTTTAAGATGCTTATCTGCTAGGAAGGCGAGGCTAGAATAAAAGTCTAGAGCATAGTTGTCTGTAGATCTTGCAGCATGAGTCTCTAGACATAGATAAACAATATTTATATTTAAATCTGAGTTGTCAGAACAGAATATTTGCCTGGATATGGATTTTATCTGTAATAATTTATTTGCTATTTGAGGTACGGTATGGGACGTATTATATAAATTGAATAGTAATGATAATTGTTATGAAAACTTTTGGACAATCTGTTTCGCTTAGTGCCATGCCCCGATGATTCCGCCATCGGTTGGGGTGTGACAGATTGGTATCAAAGCCATAATTATAGGGAATTAGGCTAGACACGACCTAGTCCGGGTCGATGTCTTAGAGACCTAGACTATAGTTAGGAACCAACATACCAAGTTTAGGTGCTATATCCTGCTATTTCTCGCTTACACTACACTACAAGCGATTAAGTCGAGATTAGGTGTGAAAGCCGCAAATTCTTGACTAAGTTGCTTGATTAATGCTGTTTTCATCAAACTTATCAACAATTTCTTCATTATTCTTTTTAACACGAACGCTTGCTTAATGAGGAGAATTATACCAAACCAGGAGTGAAATCCATATTTTGATGAATAATCTCCTCTAATTTACTAAAAACAAGGATGAAGTTGCTAAGCCAGGGGTGAAACCCTAACCTTGACAACTTGTTCCGACTTTATTTATCTCACCAAAGCCTCGACGGACTCCAATGACCTGAACTCATGAGTTGACCTAGGGAATGCGTGCTGAATGCCCAAGAATCGAGGCAGAAACACGATCCCGAAAGTCGAAATGTGACGACAAGTCTTTGAGAATAGTCGAATCGCTTTGGGTAGTCGATGTCTAATAGCCGCAGACAATCTATTTCTCGATTTTTTTGTGTTTCGATTCTGAGCCCGCAACTGCTGACTCTGATAATTCGTCGATTTTATGTGCTTTATGTGTATTTACCTGTTTATATGCTTTGAATTTTTGGAGAATTATCTGATCTTGCCATCATTTTGATCGACACACACGACTCGCATTGCTCTTCTATCTCAATACGCTAGCCAGTCGCTGCAAATCTAGACGGCATTATGCTATGATATACGCTTATACTATACTCGACATGCCATACAATTATGCTATACTACTCGATATGCTATACGCGACCGATATATATATACGAACGACTCGCGAACTTTGAATGATAGGTTTCTGTATTATGACTGCATCTGTGATTAAATGCGTATGTGCTTCTGTGATTCTGTGTCCTATGTGCTTATGTGCTTCTGTGATTATGTGATTTTCGTGCCTATGTGTTTATGCGATACATGCCTTATCGTGTTCCTGAGCTTTAGTTAAGGTTAGACGTGTGAGATGAGATTCGATTATGACGTGTTAAGTCCTGTGGCGATGTCTGTTGCAGACAATGTCATCTGGATCCCGACACCTACTTTCTCGCCAAGAAAAGAGAGACAAACGTCTTGCTGCTATCATCGCCAAACAAGTAGCAAAAGCTGTGAGCGATGTTTATTAGAACGTCAGCAAATCATCTGAGGAGTCGAGAACCGAAGCTCCTAAAGATGCTACCAAGACTGTTTTCAGCTTCAAACAATTCAAGGCATGCGGACCAAAGGAATTCATCGGAGAAGATGGCCCTACTGCTATGTTTCAATGGTTTGATTCCGTCGAAGTCACTCTGCGCCAAAGCGGCTGTCCAGAAAATCTCCGTACCCTAAACGCAACCGGCGTCTTCCAGTCCCGAGCTCTAGACTGGTGTACGGCCGAACGAAACAAACGCGGGAATGATGCAGCTTATGAGCTGACTTGGGAAGAGCTGAAAGCCATTGTGATGGATAAATTCTGCCCTCCCCATGAATGCCAAAAGCTGGAGGACGAGTTTTGGAACATTAAGCAGAAGGATAGAGACAATGCTGCCCTGACTGCTCGCTTTAAGCAGCTCAGCATTATCTGTCCCGATCAAGTCAAGACGCCAGATATGGCCATCAAGAAGTACATTCGAGCTCTACCCGATTGTGTTGCCGACTTTGTTCACGCTGCAAAGACATCATCAATTGAAGAGACTTACTTGCTTGCCGCCGAGATCAACGACAAGCGGGTAAAATCTGGTTTTTGGGATAAGCCCTCCAAGTCTCTGCATCAAGCTACTACTGCACCTAACCGATCGGGCTCGTTCGATCCATCGACCTGAAAGGTAAAGATATTTCAATGTTTTCAAATACCCGCAACAAAGACCTCAAAAGGTCAAACCATCATACACAAACACATCTTACTCAAAGGAAGAAACAATCCACTCGAGCAGCCATCCGATCGGCCTACCGACCGACCGGACAGCTGTCCGACCCTCCAATACTCGTTTCCATTTTACGCGTTGCTTATCATTATGCTAGCGAACTATTCAGGCTAAGCTTACTCTCAAGCGCTCCCTTCAATCCATCAACCGCTGTGAGTATACTCGAACCCGTTTTGCTTTAGCGCTTTTGGGTGTTACATACGTTACTTATTCTAAATCACAATCGAACACACTACTCAATTACTTTAAACGCTAATAGTTACCGCATGTATTACGTGACTAAATGAATGCTTGTTGTTATGTTTACACATGGAATGCTGTCTACCTGCCTTAACGACGATAGTACTATAGTTTGGACTCAGCACCCGTTCACACGGGGGTTGTTAAGGACAATTACTTGCATGGATTACGGTGGTAATCATGTATTGTGAACTGCCTCGGGCAGTCAACCCGCAGTCATTGGTATCGATAGATCCATGTCGATAATTAACATGCTTCGTTTTCCTATGTGTACGTGCTGGTTATGCGTAAACTATTTCGAACTCTATATGCTATTATCAAACTTGTATGCTCACCTTTACATTTTATGTATTGACTTATTTTAACGTATGTGACATGTGTTTAAGATGCTTATCTGCTAGGAAGGCGAGGCTAGAATAAAAGTCTAGAGCATAGTTGTCTGTAGATCTTGCAGCATGAGTCTCTAGACATAGATAAACAATATTTATATTTAAATCTGAGTTGTCGGAACAGAATATTTGCCTGGATTTTATCTGTAATAGTTTGTTTGCTATTTGAGGTACGGT
Source organism: Helianthus annuus (assembly GCF_002127325.2). Lineage (NCBI taxonomy): Eukaryota > Viridiplantae > Streptophyta > Magnoliopsida > Asterales > Asteraceae > Helianthus > Helianthus annuus. Next base: position 203,291,541 of record NC_035436.2, on the reverse strand, counting down.
ATGAGACGTATTATATAAATTGAATAGTAATGATAATTGTTATGGAAACTTATGGACAATCTGTTTCGCTCAGTGCCATGGCCCGATGATTCCGCCATCGATTGGAGTGTGACAATAAGAAACAGGATGTGAGCGGTTTTTTAAAAAGTGATAGAAAACTTTATAGAATAGTAATTTTTTGTTAAATTATATGTTTAAGGATAAAGAAACCAATGTAAATGCTTTAATAGGAACACAATTCACAAAGTGTTACAAATATCAATTTTACTTATAACAACACTATTTTTTTTTACTGGGAACTTAACTCTACACCATTTGTCCATAATTGGATTTAAATCTTCACTACTCGAAAATGATACGTTTCAACACATTGGTAACACTGGGCTACATGCCATTCTGAATTAAAAAAAATCCCTATTTATAGTTTTAAAATGTTGTAGATATTTTTCATTGTTAACGGTGTTAATTGCACAAATAGCCTCTGAGATTCAGCTTTAACAACACTTTAACGTGCAACTTTAAAAAGTTACTAACTTTCGTTAAAGTTTCCAGTAAGTTTGTATTAAATGGTAACAATTATATATACCTACAAAAAGCAACTTCGGTTGCCTCTCTAACATGAAAATTGACGACTTTTAAAAAACCACACATACATACCCTTTTGTCTGGGTTGTCTCTCTAGAATGAAAGGTTGTGACTTTTATATGCATACAAAAAGTAACTTAAGACATCATAATTTGAAAAGGTCATGACACAATAGTTTGCAAAAAGTCACGACATTTCACTTACAACTTAAGACATAATGGTTTGCAAAAGTTCACTTAAAAAAATTGTCATTACCTTTCAATTATATGATATAATATTATAATGTTATACCACCATTTCGATTGAAAAATGACCACTTGAATTTACATTAGAACTTTCTTAATATTTAGAAACAACTAATTGCCACCGTTTCGTAAAATTGACGCCACAACATATCAAACAAATTGTTAGACTCCACTTTATAAGGTTATATTTACGTGTCATATTTTTATTTAATACATATACACAACTTTCTAAATTACTTATATACAATACATATAAAAAATTAACACCATCATCCATGAGGACCATGACATACAATACATATAAAAAATTGACACCATCGCCCACGACACAATAACCATCCACCAATGCCGTCAATTACCAAAGCAACACCACCAAACCGACGCGTATGCCACATTCTAACGGTACCACCAATTCCGCCAATCAACCGAAGCAACACCACCTAACCGATATGTCTCTTCCCACCACCGTTCCCCCATATGTGATCATCCATTTAAAAACTTTCAAACTCATTTATCGATCTCCTAGTCTCCACAATCATTCACCGATCATGATGATCAGAATAAGAATGATCGCCTCAATGAAACTGAAAGTTCACTTCGATCAAAAACCGACGTAGGAAAATATAAAAATGCAAAACATGCGTATGAGAAAGGAAAGTTCAGGTCTTGAAATTCTAAGAATACTTGAAGGCAATGTCACAGACATGCAATCAAAACCATTTTTTTTTTGTTTTTTTTTAAATCAAAAGAAAGTATAGACCCGTTTGTATGCATCACAATCAAATCCAAAACTTCTAAATCAAACCAAACAAGAACATCACTTTCAATCATCGATTAAATAAGAACAATAATTTAAAATTTTCCGATCCACAAAAATGAAGAATAAAGGTGGCTGTTGAAAACAATTCATCAAAAATGAAATTAATTTTCGTAAATCATTTATTGAACAATTGATATCATGATTGGGGAATGAAATCTAGATTTTTTAAACAACCAAGTGTCGCCACCGGTTTATAAAAACAAAACGTCATATTTGTCTCTAGATATTTTAAAAAATATGTTTCTGCAAATATCTTTGATTGAAAAATCCAAAAAAAGAAAACAACATTTTGAAGTTTTTTTTTTTTTTTTAAATTGACATGTCATTTGTTCAAAGCTATGAATACGGATCTAAGATTGTTTACCATATATTTGCCTTTTGATGTATTGTTTGACTCTTCTGTTTATCATAAATTTACCTTTCCATGTGTTTTTTTACATTTTTTAATTCGGGATTGGATACTGGTTTATAATACACCGGTAGTTTTTGTTTTATCACCGTTTATGTTATACTGTTATGAAGACGCCGAAATGACGAGACTAATATTAATCAATTCAATGAAGTGTGAGATTTTGAGTTCAAGTCTCATAAAAAAAATTTGTTGTTCAAAAAAAAAAAAAAAAACAGCGGATTTGTTTGGAGCCCATTTACAAACTAATAAGATTAAGGGATTGAGATTGAATGTTCATTATGACAAATGTGACAATAAATGATTGGCGTAGGTGAAAATAAAAAGAATATTTCTAAGTAAAATGTTTTAATATAGCGTTGTAGGTCGGTCGTTTGCAAAAATAAAAAGAATGCTTTCCATGAACGTAAAAATTTTAGCATACGATATAGTGATACCAAATACATCCATAATCAACATACCGCCGCAACGCGCGAGTTGCATTAACTCGTTTCTGACAAAACCTGAAAATAAATAAGTTTTGATTCGACTAACCCCATCCTGTATAAAGGTTAAGCCGAACAAAGGGGATGGTGGGTTTTAACTGATTGACACTTCGGCACGTATTAACTTACAAATCAATTCATATCTTTTAGTTAACTACAAAAATAGTTATTAAAAGAGTACCTTAGTCATTTTATATATAAAATTTATAGATTGAAAACTACATAACTCAAACGTGTGACATTTTACGCCTAAACTCCAAAAGTGTCAGGGTGAGTTCACATGGACTAGTTGTCTAATTAACTCACATTAGTTTATTTACATTTTTATTTTTATTTTACTCTATTTTTAGATTTAGACTTTAACCCCTCCAGGTTTGGTCATTTCTTTTGAGAAGTTGTGCATATGATCCTAATTGTTTGCTCACTAGTCACAGATATGGTCATTTTTACTAACCGACATGACCATTATACCATTTTTGATAAAAATAAATAAATAAATAAATAAATAAATAAATAAATAAAATTGTCTTTTCATTTCTTTTTGAGTAAATTACAAAAACCGTTCTTTATATATGTCACTTATTGCAAACTGTGTCATTTGTCTTCAATAATTACAGAAAACGTACTCGATGTTTGCAAACCTTGCAAGTTATGTCCTTTAGCCCTAACTCAGTTAATTTTTTTGGTTAAATCTGACCAAATGGACCCCACATGAGGGTATTTTGGTCATTTTACTCTCATGTGGGGTCCATTTGGTCAGATTTAACCACGAAAATACCCTCATGTGGGATCCATTTGGTCAGATTTAACCACAAAAATTAACTAAGTTAGGGTTAAAGGACATAACTTGCAAGAGTTTGCAAACATCGAGTACGTTTTCTGTAATTATTGAAGACATAGGACACAGTTTACAATAAGTGACGTACATAAAGGATGATTTTTGTAATTTTTTAGACTTGTGTGTGTCTAATACCATCAGGAGTGGAAGCAAGGTGAAGGCAAAAATGGATTTATTATCGGCGGTTGGTGCCCGTTTGTGTTCTAACACCATTCCTAGCCCCACCATCGTTCACGTTGGGATTGATCAAAGAAATGCAAGTTCTTGTGATAACTGTCCCTATGGTAATTCAAATTTATAAAAATTGGGTTCTCCAGAACTCCACCAATTGCCTTTGCCCCGAAAACTTCCTAACTTTTATCATATATATTTTATCGGGGTCTATATGATCAATCTTTACCACTCACAAACGTTTTAGCTTCAATATAAACCCTAAATCCATCACTTCGATAGCTCTGGTAATCATATATCTTCTTAAACATGTTGAAAGCAGCTTTAAGGATTGTAGACTTATTTCTGAGCCTAAGGACGATGTATGGACAGTTCAAGAAAGGGTAATTCAAGTTAAAAACTATCCATAGTTTGAATTTTGGCCTTCGTAATTAGATTTCACATAGAGTAATTGTTAGTGCATGTGAAGCCAAAGCATTCCAGAGTTACCAAGTCATCGGAGAAACACATAATTGATGCTATTGTTAGGGGGTAGACACTTTCTAGGGTTTCATTTATCACATTCACATTCTAGAGAGAGAAAGTGTCGGGGATTGCATGTAAACAATACTCTTCATAATTCAAGCTTGATTTAATTTAGATCTTGAATGTTCTTGATTGTGTGTTGTTCTAGCACATCGTGTTTGATGGATACTGCACGTTGAACACGTTAATCGAACGTATCAGTCGATCACGTGATCCTACAATAACATGTTTCATTTTACCCTTTCAAATGTAGACATAGAAGAGGAAAGTGCGTTTTATGTGCTAAACGTCGAGTTTAAGAGGCAATTTCATTGTTTAATTACGTTATTTGCTATGCCCATTCCTTTATCAGTACTTTAGTTTAAACTCAATTCTTTGTTAACTCATATTTTTGAAAAAAAAAAAACTTATGTTCTTGACGTCGCTAGACGCTCCCTAGTCGGGTACAACCATCATTCACTCACCAGCCGTACCAAGTAATTAATCAATTTTTAAAATGCCCAAACAAAAATTACAGAAGCACCAAAGACTCTATCAGGGTACAAGCATGGTTGTAAAAGTCGCTAGGCGCTCCCTAGTCGGATTTGAGAGTACTAGGAAAGTACTTGGCCTAGGCGGAATATACTCAAGGAGTATTCGGCCTATACAAAAACTGCTCGCCCTTGACAGCCTACCTTGTAGCTTGAACTCAAAGATTATTTAACATTCGAGACCTTGTTTTACAATCATATACTGAGTTGATGACCAGTGGCTCGGTGAACACTACAACTTAACCCAATTGGTTCCAAAACATGCAAAGTACAATATCCAATGCATGGCTCAACCATGACACCGATATTCGATAGTAGTCTTCAATTTTATATTTTGTTCGAATTTATTTTGCGGAATTGAAACATATATACTATTGTCGATCCATGATCGACACATCCATCGACTATGGAGCTTCTTTCCTGAGGAGAACTTGGAAGAACGACGCAAGATCATATGGTCAACTTTAGATAGTATTCAACTTATACGATTTAATTCTCATGTCATCAACATAACAGACATTGGCGAAGCTAGCCCAAAAGTTCATGGGTATCCCGATTTTTTTTTTTGGGATTATGGGTATCCTTTGTCTAAAAAGATAAAAAATTTACACTATGTAGACGGAGTTGAAGGATATTTTTACACTACGAAGATGGAGTTGAGGGGTAGTCCGAGCTACCCCTCCTTATACATTGCCTCCGCCACTGATAACAGACACTAATTGGTAGTGCACATGCATTAACAAGGTTAATTTCGCCTTTCATCATTTTTTGCTTTTAGGTTCGCTTTTAACCCACTTAGCTTCAAAAAATTCACACGCCTTCAAATCGTATTCAATTAGATTTAGGTTTTGAAACAATCATCTAGCTTTAATTTCACAAGAAATAAGCCCCTTCTCATTTTGATCAGTCTTACTTAGGTTTTTCTTTTCTACTTCTATGTGTCACATTCCTCTTCTCTATTTCGACCATGGTCAAATTATTTCCTTGCAGAAAGTTAGTAATTATGACCCAAATGATCCTCCTATTTGTATTTGTATGCGTCTCATTGGCAACATATGACTTATATAAATCATTAAATACCTCATTTCATATAAATTTAAGTTAAAAAAACCAAACATGTTATAATTGAGTAAACGGTTAATAAAAAACCAAAACAATATCATAACATAATTTATCACACACACCATCTACATGATTTACTCTAAATTATTCATGATATTTGTATATAGTAAATATTCTATTCTATATGAATAATAAAAAAAGAAAAAAGGGTCCACCATTAGAGCACGTGGTAAACAATATGAAAATAACAAAAGATTTTAATATTAAAGGGGGAACAAAGCATGTTCATGGAAGTTGTCAAGAACACGACTCCTCTTTCTATATATACCACAAGTTTATTAATCACCCTTTCCTATCTACACACCTTCAATTCCAGATTCCTCTCTTTCTTTCTTCTTCACAAAAATATTATATCATGTCTTCTTCATCGGAAGTTGTGGATTCCATGAGATATTCCGGCCAAAACACACAGGTCCGGGCACCCGAGAAGTCTAGTTTCTCTCAAACTTGCAATCTTTTCTCTCAATACTTGAAGGAAAACAACACTTTCCCAGATCTAACTCTTGGTAAGTTTTTAATTCCTTAGCCATATAATTACACGACTATTTCGCGGAACCAGAACCTTTTAGTCAGGTCAGGTCCGTCTAAGGTTCATTTCTGTACCAGTTACAACCATGGTTGTAAAACAGAGTTTCAAGGCAGCGCTACAAGGTAGTCTGCCGAGACAACTTTCTTCAACTCCGCCTGTTTACTCGGAATCGATCAAACACGGTCAACCGTGGTCAGAATCGGATCTAGTAGGTCAACTCAGGCTGAGTTTGACTTAAAAAAAATAAAACATAATTTCTATTTCTATCATATTAAAAAATGAATATCGTTTTCACGTATTTTGTTATAAATATTAGTAAATTTATGTTATTTGACATATATTTAATTTCCAAAAACTATTTTTTTTTTTTATAATTTAACATGTCTGAGTACTCCCCTGGTACTCTCCGCCTAGGCTGAGTACTCTTAACTTCTCGGTCGATCGACTAAGGACGCATATTGACTTTTATAACCATGGTTACAGCTAAGGCGTACAACTCATATTTTTATTAAATAAAAAAAAAATTACGTGTAAAAATTGTAACAAATTCTAGTGATGGAAACAGCGGACTTCTTGACCTTCTCTTGGTTCCGCTTTGTATAAGTTTATTAACTATTAATCTTTTGGTTCTTGAAAAATTTCTAATGGAGGTAAATATTGATTTTGTGTAATTTCAATTTGTTCAGGTAGGAGCGCACCACAATTAACTGCCACCATGAGTCTTTTTCCCATGAATGAAACCCCACGCGCCACCGCGCAACAAGCAAACAAGCAACAAGATCAATCAAAAACGATGACCATCTTCTACAATGGTCAGGTCATGGTGTTCAATGATTTAGCTCCCGAAAAGGTTAAAGAAATCATGAAACTTGCGGACCAAGGAAGCGCCCACAAACCTATTAAGCCAGATGAACCATCCAAGCACACTGTTGTCACTGGCTCCGGTAATTATTAACAAAACCCATAGGTTCTGGTGAAACCAGAACCTTTTAGTAGCGTCTGTTCTTTTTTCTGTCGGTTACAGTTAAGGAGTCAAACTCATGTTTTGTTAAAAAAAAAAAACTCAGATTTTATATGTAAAAATCTAGAGTAAATTACTTTTTGAGTCCTTATGTTTTAGTGATTTTACCATTTGAGTCAAAAATCAAAATGTCTAACGCCCTGACCCCATAGACGCTTTTTTATAACCATTTGAATCATTTTGAGTCCAAATTCTAACCCTTTGAGTCTAATTTTTTTTTTAACAAAATTGGACTCAAAACGTTATAAAATGAACAAAATTGAATTCAAAACATTATAAAATGAACTGTTAAGGACTCAGAATGTTAAACTTTTTGATTTTGGACTCAAATAATTAAAACTAATAAAACACAGAGACTTAAAAAGTAATTTACTCCAAAATCTAACCTGTGTCAGTGGTAGGAAACATTTTCTTGATTAAATATAGTGAAACTAAATCATCGTTTTGGTTTTTTTTTTGTGCAGATCTTCCTATCGCAAGAAAGGCTTCGCTTGCTAGATTCTTGGAGAAGAGGAAGGACCGAGTCACGGCTCGATCGCCATATCAAGTTCATGATGTTTCGAAGCAAGAAGACAGCAAGGAATGGTTGGGACTTGGTGGACTATCTCATTGATTGATTAAGGATATTAATTGGTGTTTTTAGTTATGTTTGTTACTATTTTTTACGGAGGGCCGATTTAACTATACTATATCTGATCTGACTTGTTTTTACGTCTTTCTAAAATTGAAAGATGTAGTTTTTTTTTACTTTTTTTTACTACATGGTATGGAATATGGATGATATACTATTAATTAATTAATTAATTAATATTATTTTGATTTTCTTGTTACTCTTTTTTTAGTACATGGTATGGAACTAGTAAAATTACCCGCGCGTTGCGACGAGAATCGGTCGACGTCGATCTTAAAAATAATAGTCAAAATTAGTCAAATTTACTGATCTGATAGAAAAAAGGGAAAGGTAAAAAAATTCAAAAGATTTTGAAAAAGGGGGAAATCAAAGATAAAAAAAAATTAAAAAAGAAAGTCAAAGGTGATCAAAGGAGGCCAAGTTATTCACATAACTTAATAATTGTATTTACAGAAATATAGTAATAGTAATAGTAACAATAATATGGATGATATACTATTAATTAATTATGTAATTAATATTTTTTTTTGTATTTTTGGTTTAAGGTTGATAGTTTTTTGTGACGGGGCAACTCGGTTTTAGGCTTTTTAAATTTCGAAGGTTTCTTGAATTTGAAATGCTTTTATAAAGATTTGGACCAGCCATGAGGGTATCCACTTGCAAAATCACTTTATTTCCTTAACAATCTCACCACTTTCTTTTTCACAACATAATTCATTTAATATGTATATGAGATAAACTAATACATATAGGTGTTTAGCCCCGCAGTTTTATACCAAATCGGTCATTAAATTAGCTGTCTTACTGGTCAGACGAGTTTGAACCGATTTCAACTATAGAACGGAGTCATAAATAATTTAAAATTTTAAAATATAATTATAGAACTAATTTAAAAGAAAATATGTAAATACTTTATATATTTTTGTGTGGATTTGTAGTATTAATAAAGTATAGAACCTTAAATAAGCAAAATATAAAGGGTGTGAAAGTAAATAAATAGTTGAATTAGGAAAAAAAAATCTTAAATTTAAAAAATATAAAGTATGAAACAGTAAATAAATCAGTAATTGAGAGTTTTAAAGAGGAAAAAATTGAAATCCAATTGTTAGCCGACCGGTTCACTGTTCAAACAAACATAATTGGACTACGAATGTGTCCGACCAGTCAGGGCAACTGGTTTGGTTCGATTAGGAAGACGCTACTAGTAACTATAAACTACTTATTGTATTGTTATTCTTACTAACAATTTAAATAAAAAGACTCATTGTTATGATAAATGAATATATGCGATCTTGTTAAAAAAAATATGCGAACTTGTTCAAAAAAAAAAAAAAAAAAAAAAAAACATATGCGAACATGTAACATGTGGGTGGCTGTGATAAATACTTTAAGTTGGGTGTTTGTTTGACCATATTTGATTCAATTAATGTCTGAAAGGAAAATAAAGAATAAAATTATTTAATTAATTAGGAAAATGATAAGGAATATATTTGTTGCGTGTTTTGCTAATTGATCCATGTGGTCGATAATATGATTTTAAAGGAAAAAAAGGTAGATATTTGGCATGGTGGATAAGAAAATGATATATGCTTATTCCATGTCCGGAAATAAGTTCAAGATAATGATATAATATAATTTAATGTTTAAATCGTGATGCTTTAACTATTAATCATCACTTGTCCAACACTCTTAACCATTAAGTACCATCATTTAATTCTTAAAACGTATTTAAACACGACTCTTGGGAGTTAGGACTATCTTATATAAATATTTTTAACTTAAGATATCAACAATTATACAAACTCATAAACCATTATAAGCATATAAAATATAGTGTAACTTACATTATTGTATATGCTTTGTCAAAAAATTTACCTTTTGTCTATCAAGTAACAAAAATTACTCGTTCCACTGTCTCATCTATGGTCTCACATATTTGATCCCTTAGATTAGATAGTTGAGTAGTAAGTAGGAAGAACGGTATGAGTAATTTATGATACTTAAGAATGAAAAATAAAATTTTATAAAAATACATGGACGGGCATATAATGATATAAGTAAAAGAGTTAACTGTCATTTTCTTTCCTGTGGTTTGGTGGAAAATGCCACTTCAGCCCTTTTTTTTGCGTCAGTTCCGTTCTTAATATTTTTGAAACGTGTCACTTCAGTCCAAAAAGATAACTCCTTGGCCCAGTTCCGTCCTCGACGTTTTTAACGGCGCGTTATCTTTTTGGACTAAAGTATCACGTTTCAAAAATTTTGAGGACGGAACAGACATAATTTCTTTTTTGAGACTGAAATGACATTTTCCACCAAACTATAGAGACGAAAATGACAGTTAACTCTAATTAAAATAAAAGGATAAAAAAAATATTTTAAATTTTAGGCTAACAATTATGTTATGTGTTATTTGATAAATATAATTCATCAAACTAAAATAGTGTGATGTTTAATACTAAAACTAACAAATATTTGTTAATACTTTTGCATGTTTTTAGTGAGAAAGAAATAATATAAATGATGCTAATAATATATATTTACGCCGGCCGTGAGACAATGAAAGAAAAACTAGGACACAATAGTGACCACTGGATCAAGTAAGCAACGAATTTGGGCCGTATAAACTAAGGAAATATTTCTTCGGGTAGTTTGTTACCTTCAATTAAATTAGATCATGTACCATATATTATTTGGCCCCAAACTCTGCTAATACAATTCCCACGATGATCAATAGTGCAGGAGACAAACAGATAGGGTCGGCTCAAGGGTAAGTAAACCTAAGCAAGGGCTTTGGGCCACCATTTAAGAAAGACCCCAAATTTAAAAAAGACTCTGCTAGTTTTTGTATATATATTTAAGAGTAAAATGCACGGATAGTCCCTGTGGTTTTGTAAAGTAACACCTATAGTCCTTAACTTTTGAAAATTACACCGGTGCTCCCTATGGTTTGACAGTTTGTTACTCGGATAGTCCCTAGAGTGGATGACAGTTAGTTTTCTCTGTTAAGTCTATCTAAAATTACTTATTTACCCCTTGTTTTTATTAAAGTATAAAAAAATCATACACACACACACACACACACACACATATATATATATATATATATATATATATAAACACTTTGACACTCTCACTATCTCTCTGTCTCTCAAGAAAAGCCCCACCACCACCTACAGTCACCAGCACCACCACCTGCCACCATCCATTTCACCCATTGATTTCATTCAACTTAACAACCAATTAGAAAGAATCTAGAGAGAGAGACAAGAGATGTGGGTGTGTGTGTGACCGGCCACTGTTGTTGACGACTCCAATCAACTAAAGGCAATGGCAGGGGTAGCCTCAACAGGTGGAACGGAGACGGGGTGGTGGTGTTAGGTGGTGGATGGTGGATGATTTATTAGGTGTGTCTGGTGGTAGCGAGGGGAGGCGTGGTGATGTCGTGGGAGGCGATGTTGTAATGATGACGGGGGCGGCGGTGCTGTGGTGGTGTTTGATGGCGTGTTGAAGTCCGACAGGTGGTGGATACTGGTGGTTCGAGTTGAAGTCCGACAGGTGGTGGATACTGGTGGTTCTATTCGTGTTTTCTGTAATCATTTTTTTGGTGAATCTTGTTCGTTTCTGTACTTAGATTAAAACCCCCAATGTAATTCACAAGATCATTCACTGTACATGATTTATTTGTGGATAAAAGGAATTAGGGCGTGAATTTGGGAACAGGGGTGGTGGTGGTGTGGGGTGTAGGGTAGGTGGTGGTGTGGGGGTGGGTGGTGGCAGATGGTGGTGTCAGGTTGGATGGTGGCTAGTGGTTGGTGATGGTGGCAGTGGTGGTGCTGGTGACGGTAGGTGGTGGTGGGGCTTTTCTTGAGAGAGAGAGTCAGAGTCAGGGTGGTGTTTATATTTTATAGAGTGGAGAGGATGAAGGGTAATTTTGTCATTTTACATCTACTTAACGGATAAAACTAACCGTCATCCACTCCAGGGACTATCCGAGTAACAAACTGTCAAACCACAGGGAGCACCGGTGTAATTTCCAAAAGTTGGGGACTATAGGTGTTATTTTGCAAAACCACAGGGACTATCTGTGCATTTTACTCTATATTTAAATTAGGGCGGTTAAACATAAAATGGTAGGTTGATTTAGTGGTAAACTTCCTCTCTAGTTACAAGTAAGGCAGGGGTTCGAGACATTGTTAAGCCTTTTTTTTGTTTGTTATTTTTAAATACAAAGCCCAAAATCCAATTGGTACAAGCCTAACAAAAAGAACCTTATTTAGTAGGTCTGAGATCTTTAGTTCGCTTTGAGCCTCTAAAACGGTTGAGCCGGCCCTACAAACAGTACAAAAGGACAATGACGTGTAGCCAATGAACGTGTGCTATTCACTGTTCCATGATCTCCACTCACAGTTGATAAAAGACTCGATAACAAGTACACTCGGCAAGCCACATGGCACCAATCACCGTACGCCAACGTCCCTATACCTCTGCATACACTACTGGCCGTGTCAGAGAGGACAAACCAGATGTTCCTTGTTGGCGACGTCCGGCGCAAGGCCCATCAGCCCAGTTCCTTCTCCACCCTCTTCGGCTATAAATGTTGTGTACACGTAATTATGCGCACATTCCATAAGGTAGAGTGAAGTGCCGCACGGGCGAACCAAAATCCAAGCGCCAAACCACTAAACCTAACAGTGTAACTTTCAGCTTTCCTACCAGAGGGGGGAACTCCAACCTTACGGTACATAAACCCCCAAGCAACACTAAATGTTGTGTACACGTAATTATGCGCACATGCGCAAAGACAAGTGCAACAACATGAGCATAAAACTCGAGTTTTAACCTATAGTTCACCACATGGAATTTAAAACTCTAGCCACTTTGTGTTCGTATGTATGACCCCACACATTTAAATCATAACTTTAGAAACAATGTAAAAAATCGATCTATAACTAAAACCATTAACCGCCAATAACCGATTAACCGAAACCGAACAATTTTGATTTCTTAATAACCGAAGTGTGCAGTTATGATTTCGGCTTTAAGCAATAACCAAACCAAACCACACCATGCTCACCCCTAGTCTCCACAAGTAAGATGCATTCTTTAAGCTTGTGAATTATGGGCACAAAACCTTATTTTTATTTTATTTTTATAAATTAAGTGATTTAACAACCCTTTTGTATTTAGAAACATGTTAGGCTGCTTTTCAAATGATCGAGTCATTTTCCTCATTTTCTTTTTTGCACTTTTTCTCACCATACGTGTTAAAGTGTTTTGAGATAGAAGATAACATGATTGTCTCTAATTAGTCTATGATTTTTAAGACTTGAAATGAAATTTATTCACCAATGGGTGCCATCTAATTCATGTTAATTTTAACCTTAAGGGTCTAACCCCTATGCAAAAATTCACTCAAGTCCAAGCAATGCTTGAACTTCACCATCGATAACTTGTTCCTTCATATATTTTAGATTCTTTTTGGTAGCTATATTTGTACATGAACTCATGTTTGTCTAACACGCCAAAAAAAAAAAAATCAAAATTTTCAAAGGTCATAAACATTCAAGCAATCGACGTACAGTTCTAGCCATCGTGCCATACATCTTAATCTACACTATACCACCGCCCCTAATACAATATGCATCCCATCATCACCCAACTTTACTCTTATGATCCCATTCATGAATAGACACAATTAGGTCATGAGGGAAAATCATATGATGTTATGAACATGTGCCCATGATACATACCTAACAATAAAGACCTAAACCCTATCTCCCATATCATACATGTCATGAATCACAACCCTTTTTCTGTTATGGGCAATCTTTATGATTTTTTCCTTACATCCAAAGCATCAACTTTTTTTATTTACTTTTTATGTTTGTCTTTTGATTTGGAATGATACATTCCCGACTTGTTTCTGATATCCGTTTTGTTATTCTGCTCCCATAAACAAATAATTTGCTTAACATTGTCTTCATTAACATAAGGCTGGTAAAAATGGTGTTAAATGTTTGGTGATTTTACTGGTATCGATGTCATAGTAACTAATTGGACTTTATTTAAATTAAATGGAATTAAGAATAAATGTTGATACGTCAATCGTTAGCAGTATTTAAGTTATTGCTAAAGGTGTTCATGCTGACATAAAGTTACCGCAAATAGTAGCTAAATGTTGGGTGTCGAATCCAGCAAATAAATATAAAATAAACCTACTTGACACACTAAAAATAGTATGAATGGAAGTAAGGTTCGTGTCCTCAGGGATACAGATTAACTAGTTATGCCAAAACGATTTTATTCAGATACGATTGTTTTAAAAAGGGGGGTTTTGATTTAGACTTAAAATTAATGAGAACAAAATTTTATAAAAATGCTAATTAAAGTGGTTGTGAAAATTCAGATGTTAAAAACTAATTTCAACACCAGGGCAATTTCTTGATTCGGTTCGACTTACGATCATTAACGGTCACGGTGCAATGATCATTTTAAATAATAGTTTGTATCAATACTAGACGTCACGCAGTTCGGACATCCCCTCTATCTAATATCTAACCAAGCGCAGTTCGTTGATTAGAGTCAACCCGCTACTCTAAACTCACGCCGTTCGGATTTTAGCGTGCGGGTTGCGTGATAGAAGTATCGATTATAATCAAACACACACGCCGTTCGGTATGTTTAACTAGATTGTATGATTCTATAACGAAACCGAGTTCATAGACAAACACAACCCGTTATTTGTTCCTTTTATCAAAAATCAAAACTGGTTAAGGTTTTAAAACTTGATGAACTTTATTAGAATAATTAACAAAGTGGCCAGTTTCATTAACAAACTAATATATATCCGGTAAAAATATCCGGATTTAAGATCAAGAAACACACAAACAAACCACTAAAATAATTGAATCTAACATAACCGTTTCACATAAGTTTATAAACCAAATCAAACAAACTAAACCCCGATGTCGAAACTGTAAAAGACTAGCCGGACATGATTGCTAGTTCAATCAATACAAATACTAAATAAAATATTAGAATTCAAACTTACGAAAACCAAAAACTCCAAAAATTAATTGATGTTCTAGAAAATCCTCGCAAGAAAAATGCTTCTTTTTTTTTTTCCTTTGATGCTGTCGTTCACCGATGGATCCCCAAAATTCCCCCCTTTCTTTCAAAGTTGTTGGTTATTTTTTTTTTTCAAGTCTATCTCTTCTAATCCCCTCCTTCTCTACGTTTTTTTTTCCTTTCTTTTGTGGACTAATCCACCAAACTTCCATTAGCCCATGACAATATACTTTAAGCCCAACATACTAGAGATAAAATGAACTTTTGACCATCGACCGATTTTTTCTCTCTTTCCAATTTATTCAACTTAACTCGCTTCCTCCATAATCAGTCGATCCCTCCAATACTCGTTATCGGCACTTGCAATTACTCCACGCCTACAAAAATCATTAAAAACGACCGAAGTAGATTCCGTTCCACAAAAACGTGTGTATTTCAAAATTATGAGGCATTATTATGAAATATGCATGATATGTGATGAAATTTTATTATTAATATGCTACATAAACGTGCCTAAAAATGCAACTAACACTAAAGTGCTAAACAATTCAATCGTATTAACCGTCAACTGAGATACTGTCTCATGAAGGGTTTCTCGTTTCATCAAAACATTGTGATGGTTCTCTAACTGTATAAGGCAGACCTTTGGTCCCGTTTACCTAGGGGTGCAAACGAGTGGAGTCAAGCCCGCGCTTGTTTAACTTATAAGAGCTCGACTTTCATATATCATACATAAAATTATGGCAATACACAAAGTACTAACTTAACTAAAACTAAAGAAAGCATGTCTCGCATGTTTGCAATGTTCATAAGTTGATAACACAATCAACATTCAATGATAAGAAAGTACACTAAATAACATTACTTGTATTGGAAGAAAAAGAAGTTCAACTTCACTCACAATTCATATTCATAAATAATATAGGGACTTTTATATATTTTCCCCTCTTAAGTTGTCTTATTATGTATTTCCCTAAACCAAAAAAACAATTACATATTTCCCCTCCCTAACCAATATATATTACATATTTTCCCTTTTCATTAAAATGACTCTTATTTATGACTAGTTTACCCTTAATGAACTATTAAATGAATATTTACATATTTTCCTATTCTATTATCATCAGTCATTTACCTATTTACCCAATTCATGTAGTATCGCTCTAATTCTTCTACCTTTTACTCTTGTCAAACAATACAAACAAAACCATAATACTCATAATATAAAACACAAACTTTCAATAAAATGCAATTTTTGTTCATAATCGATTCAGTTTAAGAAACTTAAAATTTAAGAAGTACAAATACGATACACATCCAATACTAAATGGGTTGTTTTCGTCTTCCATCATGAATCACCTAACGAGAACAAAAGACCATGAACATATCATACAAAACCAAAACTAAGTCAACCAAAAACATATTAAACATTAAATAATTCAAAGCTAGAAACATATTAGGCATCAAATAACTCACAACCATAAACATACAATAGAATACACATCATGAATCAACTTCCTGACAATAGATATAAATCTTTGTATACACGGTTCAAATGTTCAATACCTTAAAAACATTAAACAAAGATATAAATGAAACTTTTGATAACCAATAAATGAAAATTAAGAATTTAACTACTCATTTTGTTTGTATTTTGAACAAAAAGATAAATTCGACTCACAAAAGTTAGTCCATTATTAAAAGTGACGGTTTTAAAAATATTTTCTCATAGCTATTAAAGAATCAAAATTATAAAGAAAATATATCAAAGTACAGTTAGAAGCACAGCACACATATAAAAATAAACAATTTCTCTAGTTTTTTTTTGTTGGATCACAATTTGT
This sequence comes from Helianthus annuus, assembly GCF_002127325.2. Taxonomy (NCBI): domain Eukaryota; kingdom Viridiplantae; phylum Streptophyta; class Magnoliopsida; order Asterales; family Asteraceae; genus Helianthus; species Helianthus annuus. The sequence goes on along the minus strand of NC_035436.2, from coordinate 203,274,718 downwards.
CTCTTGTGAATCTTCATAAAAATAGACAAAAAACGGAATCATATATAGAACCAGCGAACCAAAAACATATGTAACTGAAACTGATATCAATTAAGGCGATTTTCAAACTTTGAATTCTACATATCTGTTGTTATATATTGTATGGCATGACAAGCACAGGACAAGCAGACGTATTACTATAATGATATAGTTTGAGAAACAGCTACAAACAACTAATCGGTTCAAGAAAGGGATAACTAAAAGGGTAAAGGGGGGTTCAAGAAAGGGATAACTAAATGGGTAGTTTGAGATTTATGTTCTTGCCGTCATGTTTGTGAAGAGAAGCAGGGAAGGTGGTTTTGAAATTTTGATTAAAGAAACGGATAACTAAAAGGGTAAATGGGTAATTTTATAAAAATAGGGGAAATATGTAATTAAATTTAGAAGTTGAGTAAATATGTAATAATGTATCTTAATAAGGGGATATATGTAAAAAATCCCAATAATATAAAATACATGTATTTGTAGTAATTGTAATGTCAATTCAATAATACGATTAAATTAGTTCAGTGAACAAAATAGTGACAAAGGTCAAAGAATATAACAAGTTGAAATGGGTAAAATGGATTAGAAGTTATCGTTAGAATATTAAATTTATGAATAATGTAAATTTTTAAACCTTTTAAGGAATATGGGCTTGTGGGCTGACGAGCTCCCTTCTCACATTGCTTTTTGGTTTTCATCCTCATTCGTGATCACTTGACCCGAATAACAAAAGAGTATATTTGTATAGCAAGCCCATATTTTTTTTAAAGTTAGAACACTTTTACACACACAATAAAAAAAACAAATATTTATTTAATTAGTTCCATTTTAACAAAATAGTTTCACTTGACCAACTTTATCAACACCATCTTTAGCTATCAACCACCTATCACCAAACAAATACTGGTATACCCTCTTGGTCTAGTAAACGGTCAATTAAAATAGAGAAATTGAATTTTAATGGTTTCAACTTTGATCTATTGGGTGAAATTAATCTCAATTTATTAAATGTTTACATAGAGTGTTAACTTTAAACATATTTTTCTTTAAGGATTTCATATTAACTGGAAATTAACCCAAATAGTTTTTGCTTACATTGATGCCTTATGTGGTAAATTTTTGAGGACATAGATTGCTTATGTGATAAGCTTTTAATGACGCAAGCTGCTTATGTGGTTGTCCACGTCAGCAAAAACTAACTGAGTAAACTTTTAGTTAGTATTGAACCGCTAAAGAAAAATAGATTCAAAGTTGGGATTGTCGGTAAACTTTTATATGGATGGGATTAATCCTTACGAATAGGTTAGAGTTAAAATTACAAACTATAAATTTGCAACATCTTTGTGCATAGGGAAGTCGTATCTAATGTTTAGGGAGGTTTTAAAAAAAATTAATATTACACTTTCAACCCAAAACTATTAATTTTTTTTACTTTTAACCCAAACGTTTTCATCTTTTACAATTTAACCTTACAACTTTTTTACTTTCAACTTTGTTCCCTATGCTTTTCATATTTCACAAATTTTTGTTTTACGATTCGTTCTGAATTTTGCGAGCTAACATATGCGTGTGTGGTTCAACGCTTTTACGTTTCGTTCTAGAATTTGCGAGTTAACACGACGCAACGTGCGTGTGTAGGTTAACGTTTTACGTTGTCTATTTTCTCCATTTGACAGGCCCGTCGCAATGCGCGGGTTCTAAATCGACTTAGTTATTATTTTCTATATTTTACGTTTCGGTTTAATATCTACGCATTAAATTAAAAAATATATAAAACATAACTTTTCAATACATGATATATAAAATACTCCAAGCGTGATTTAAATAAAATATATATAATATTTTGAGGATTTATAAAATTGCCATTTTTAATTTTTTAATAACTCGATGACTTCTTCTTTATCCTTTTTCTCAAAATGTAGAAAACAAAAACCATAAACAATAGTAATAAACAAATAGGCAGTGATGGAGTGGTTGAGAAAAGACTTGGTGTTACTTGTGACGCAGGTTTAACTTCCATTCTCTCCATTAATTTCTGTGGTGGTGGTTTGTTTTAAATGGGAGACGAGGTTTTACCGATTATTCCACTGTTATGCCTTCGGGCGGGTGGAGGTCGGATTTCCACGCATCTGGGAGAGCCAAGGGGCTGACGGCGGTCGAGTAGTCAACCTTGACCACAACGTCCGGTGTCACGCCGTCACGATGATTGACACGTCGTTCCTTGCCGTTTAAACAAAAATAGTAATAAACAAACTCAAAGAAAAGATCCAACGGTGGAGACACAACAAGACATAAAACCATCGCACGAAATACATATGCAGATTAGAAGATCTGACACACATGATAACACCACCATCACCATCCCCCTCTTTTTATTTATTTCAACAATCTTCTTCCACTCTTCCTTCCTTCTTTTCTCTCCTGTTTCTTACTTAAAACAAAACCCTAGCTAGCTTTACATAACATAATACATACACCCCCTCCTGTATCTATCTGTTTCCAAACATGATGCCACAGCATCAGAGGATAAGACAACAACAAGCCCTGATGCAGCAGCAATCCCTCTATCACCCAGGTCTCATAACCCATCCACAGGTAACCCCCCCCCCCCCCCCCTTTTCCATTTTCTTGATTTTTTGTTATCAAGTTTAGATTTTTTGTGTTAAAGGTGCTACCTTTTTTAGTGGGTATCAAGTTTTATGATCCGGGTCGGGTTCTTTTTTTGTGGGTTTTGTATAATCTGTAATCTTTAGTGGTGATGATGCATATTTTTTAAATTTGGTGTGCTAGCTGTTTGTACTGAATCACTATAGTATAGTTTTGTTTTGTTTTGAGTTGGTGTTTGGGCATTTTGTAGAAATTTGTGTAATACTGTTTTATTAGTTTCTTGAATTGGGAATTGATTACAGCTTTTTTGCTAAAGGATGTTGTTACTATATACAGAAATATATGGCACTGAAATGTGTACCAAAATGTACTAGTGTTTTTGAAGGTTTTAGGCTTTTAGTACTAAAAAAGCACCTATTTGTTCATGTGGACACAAGTTTAAAAAGATAATACAAGAAAGGGTTAAGAAACCATGAGAGATTAATGGGATCAATAGACCAATTTGATGGACAATAATTCCTGATTCTGTTAGTTTTTTTTATTGGCAAATTGGAAAATAATAATCCCATCTTTCTGAAATTGGCCGATGATAATGCCAAGTAAAAAATTAGCCAATAATAATCCGACCTCGTCCAATTTTTTTTGTAAAATAGTCCTCCGTTAAAATAGCTTAACGGAGTTAAGTTTTTTTTCCGAATTACGAACCGATGTTTTAGGGCTTTTGATCAGAACGAGGATACGAGTCGATTGATGTAAAACTTACCTCAAAATACTGCCCCCAACCCACGAAAACGGTGCTTCAATTCGGGTGTTTAACATCCAATTAACAAAATTCAAGCCATTTCGAACACAATTTCGAGGTAAGTTTTACATCAATCGACTCGTATCCTCGTTCCGATCAAAAGCTCTAAAACATCGGTTTGTAATTCGGAAAAACACTTAACTCCGTTAACCTTATTTTAACGGCAGACTATTTTACAAAAAAAATGGACGAGGTCGGATTTTTATTGGCTAATAACTGACTTGGGATTATTATCAGCCAATTTCAGAAAGATGGGATTATTATTTTCCAATTTGCCTTTTTTATTTATTGATTTTTTTATTTTTTTAACAAGATTCACATAATTTTATTAGACAAGTTTTAACTCTTTATATTTGCAGATAGAACCTATCTTGAGTGGAAATCTACCTCCCGGGTTTGATTCAACTACATGCCGCAGTGTGTGAGTGTCTTCGTTTTCTCCCCTGTTCTATAATTCCGAACAAAGCTCTCTTTTCCTTATCATAGTTCAAACCATATTATTTGTTTACTTAACTAGCAAAACACTTTTGTATGGTTTAAACACCTCATGCTAATTTAAACTCGACACTGACATCAAATATCCGACTTTATTTAGGTATGTTGGGAACATTCATCCACAGGTCACCGAACCCCTACTTCAAGAAATCTTTTCAAGCACCGGTGCTCTTGAAGGTTGCAAGCTCATTAGGAAAGATAAAGTATGAGTAATCATTGTTTCTCTCATGATTTTGACTAAGGAGTTATTTATATTAGAAAGTTAAAAATACAAAAGTCCCTTAACGTACGCGACCACCTGATAACGTGCGTAATTATGCATATAACATGTGTAATTAGGGTTGAAACCACCCATGCTTAATTTTGAGTTCAACATGCGTAATTTTCATGTTTGGTTGCATGCGGGTTTTGATTTTTTTTTATAATATGCGTAATTATGCAAATAACGTGCGTAATTAGGTTTAACCCAACCCATGCGTAATTATGCAAATAACGTGCGTAATTATGCAATAACGTGCGTAATTATATCAAGTTAATTACTATTGTGCCACCACGTTCAATTGAAGGCCTAGGGTAGGTCAGATGTGCGGTTGAGATGCTCACGTATGCTTCGCACGATCAGTGGCGAAGCTTGAATTTTTTTACCGGGGGGGGGGGGGGGCGCGAAAACGTATATACCCAAAAATTTCTATAGAGCCGGGGGTCGAAAACATATATACTCAAAAATTTCTATACGAAAACTACATATATAACACTACTGGCCGAAAAGTTCGGGGGGTCGGGCACCCCTCCTGGCCCCTTCAAAGCATCGCCCCTGCGCACGATAAGGTGGTCTTGTACATTAACCTTCCCCTATATATAAATATAATAGTGTTTTTGTTTTATTTATTTTATTTGGATTCAGTCATCATACGGGTTTGTGGATTATTTTGATCGGCGTTTTGCTGCTCTTGCGATTGTGACTCTTAACGGAAGGCATCTGTAAGTAAAAACCTTAAAACAGTATCTATTTCCCGTTCTTGTAATAAGTCACCACTAATTGCTTTTGAAATCATACATTTGCAGGTTCGGGCAGCCCATCAAAGTTAATTGGGCATATGCCAGTAGCCAACGGGAAGATACATCAGGTTTGTTAACGTAATATTAACTTAGTAGTCAATAATATATTTTTGAGTTAAATGCCATTTTAGTCCCTGTGGGCCATTTTGCCAGTTTAGTCCAAAGGTTTTATTTTTTGCTTGTGGGTCCAAAAAGGTTTCATCGTTGCCATTTTAGTCCACTGGGTTAACTTCATCCATTATTTCTGTTAACGAGAAGGGCAATTCGGTCATTTTATATGGCCGAATTGCCCTTCTACATATAAAATGAACGAATTGCCCTTCTCGTTAACAAAAAATGGGTGAAGTTAACCCAGTGGACTAAAATGGCAACGCTGAAACCTTTTTGGACCCACAGGTGAAAAATGAAACCTTTGGACTAAACTGGCAAAATGGCACAAACCACAGGGACTAAAATGGCATTTAACTCTATATCTTTTTGTTAAAACTTTTATCTTGGTTTTGCAGGCCACTTCAACATATTTGTCGGTGATCTTAGCCCTGAAGTTACTGATGCAACTTTGTTTTCTTGCTTCTCTGTTTACCCTACTTGCTCGTAAGCCCTAATTAATCGTGTTACGGTGCAAAATGCATATTTTTAGTATATTTTTATTGATTTTTTTTGGATGTTGGCAAGTGATGCAAGAGTTATGTGGGACCAGAAGACGGGCCGCTCTAGGGGTTTTGGATTTGTTTCATTTAGGAACCAACAAGTAAGCGAAATTCATGTGTGTCTGAAAAGACCTTTTTGCCCCCACTCCTTTTAAGATACTAATTAGAATTCATTTCTCTTTTTATTTAACAGGATGCCCAAAGTGCAATTAATGATTTAAATGGTAAGACATTTTAGATTGAGTAAAGTACATAGATGGTCCCTGTGGCTTACCAAATTTTGGATTTGGTCCCTATCTTTCTAAAAGTACACGGATGATCCCTGTGGTTTGCACTTCGTAACACATTTAGTCCCCAACTTTACCAAAAGTCACATGTATGGTCCCTATGTTTTGCACTTTGTAACGCATTTAGTCCCTAACTTGAACCTGCTGAAACCTTTATATTTCTTGGTTGGGGACTATCTTGGTTTAAAAAAGTGCGCCGTAAGCGCAAAGCGACCCTAGGTGCAAAGAGCTGCGCCTTGTGTGACATAAGGCTAGCTCTGTACAAAAAGCGCACAAAAAGCGAGCTTTTTTCGGAAAAATCCCACTGAGGCGCGTGCTTTTTGTACAGAAGGTGTTTTTCTGCTTTAAAGGGTTATACGTGTAGCTAAAATGGTTATACATTAAGTGATTTATACATTAAATCATATATAAACCTTATTTATCACTATATTTTGGGTAAGGGATGCTAAAAGCCTATAGGATATATATATAAAAAATATATAAGCACCTTGCGCCTCACGTACGAAAAGCCCGCCGCTTTTGTGATTTGCGCTTCGCGCTTTGATTTTAGACCTTGTCGCTTTTGTGCGCTTCACGCTTTTTTAAACCAAGGGGACTATATGCATTACAAAGTGCAAACCATAGGGACCATCCATGCACTTTCGAAAAGCTAGGGACCAAATCCAAAATTTTAGTAAACCACAAGGACCATCCGTGTACTATACTCTTTTAGATTTTTGCTTTCTTTTTTCAAGTCCTTTGATTTTATTGCCCGTTTTATTAAAATGACTTTTGTGTTCAGATTCTATGTTTTATAAATTATTTAAATTTATATTGTAGGAAAATGGCTCGGAAGTAGGCAAATTCGATGCAACTGGGCGGCAAAGGGTGCGGGATCAGATGACAAACAGCGGTCAGATACTAAAAGTGTTGTTGAATTGACAAACGGAACATCAGGTTAACTTGTTACAAATAAATATGCATTTTTTTGTAGAATTTATACGGATGTCGTATTGTTGTTTCCATTTTGACATTGGCTTACATGTGCAGATGATGGTCAAGAAAAGGTCAATGAAGATGCTCCAGAAAACAATCCTCAATACACAACCGTTTACGTTGGCAATCTGGCTCCCGAGGTTAGCATTTTCTAGGGGTGTGCACGGTTCGGTTTGGTTTTTGGCTAATACCAAAACCGTAATTGAAAGTTCGGTTTTTGGTTTTCGAAAACTGTTCGGTTTCGGTTTTTTTCGGTTTTAGCAATGGTTCGGGTTTTTTTTTTTTTTTTTTCAGTTATTTTTTTCCGTAAGTTTTTATTAGGACGTTTTCTTTTGTAACACTTTGAAAATCATTTAATTTTTATGTTAAATTTTATTATTTCTTGTAGACAATGGATAAATCATTTCATTGATAAATAAATAAATATGTTAACGTTCTTATTATAAATACTTAACATTCAAGTATAAAATTAATTATTCCTAAATCAATATATAACAAAAATTAAAAAATGATTTTTAGGTTATTCGGTTCGGTTTTTTTTCGGTTTTGTAAAATGCAAAACCGTAACCGAACCGCAAATTTCGGTTCGGTTTTTTCGGCTTTTTGTGTGGTTTGGTTTTTTCGGTTTTCTGCTTACCCCTCACATTTTCTTTGAATTCTAATTTTCTATAAATCTATTTCAATAAGGTCAAATGTCACTTAATACATGTTACACTTGTTTTAAACTACTAATTGAACAAATTATATTATAGGTTACATCAGGTGATCTCCATTGTCATTTTCATGCTCTTGGTGCTGGTGTTATCGAAGACGTTCGACTTCAACGAGACAAAGGTTTTGGTTTCATAAGATACAGCACACATGCCGAGGCAGCTCGTGCTATTCAGTTAGGGAACACTCGTTATCTCTACGGCAAACCCCTTAAGGTAATTTTACATTTACAAACCCATTAGATCTATATTCATCGAAACATTTGAAATTATAATTTAATTTGAATGCTTTTTTTTTTTTTTTTTTTTTTTTTTTTTTTTTTTGCAAAACAGTGTTCATGGGGTAGCAAACCGACACCTCCGGGGAGCAGCTCAACACCTCTACCCCTGCCAGTTACCGGAAATAATATGGGGTTTTCCGCCATGGATATTGCTGCTTATGAGAGACAATTGGCTCTTAGTAAAATGGCTCTGATGCATCAGCAGATGGGTGGTGCCGCTAGCCAGGGTGCGGTCTATGATGGTGGTTACCCGGGGATCGCCTCCACACAGGCCCCTGTGTACTACCAGTAACTACAGTTGCGAGAGACGGTCGATTGTTGAGTTGGGAAGTATATCTAGAACTATGGAGATTAGATAGGGCTCTCTTTTTTTTTTTTTTTTCCCAAATGTTTTATGTTATTATTGATTGAAATGTTTGTTACTTGTTATTGTATAACTTTGAGGATGTATATTAAAAATAATTTCACAATTTCACCCGTCTTTCAAACATATCCATTTTCTCTCTAAGACCATCTGTAGTGGGGCGTTATTTTTAAAAAAAATTGAAAAAAAAAGGCCCGGTAACGCCCCCACCACCATTACATGGGGCGTTATTTTAAAAAAAATCAAAAATTGTAGTTAGGCGTTTTAATAATAACGCTGAAATGAAAAGGGTTTGACCAATGGGAGTGTTTGCTTTTCTTTTGCATGTGGACCAGCCAATCAGGAAGTGTTTGCTTTTTCTTTTCTTTTTTCTTTTTTTTTGTTTAATAATTGGAAGGGGCGTTATTAGGCATTATTCCCACTACGCCACTTTTGCAATAACGCCACATGCTGACTGGGATGACACGTGTCAGATAATGCCCCATGGTGGAGGCATTATTTTTCTTAACCACTACGGGTGGTCTAATGATAAGTCTATTCTGAAACACCTATGTTAAAAATAATTTTAAAATAATATGTAAATATATTGTTTATGTATCCATCCCCTCTCTATACGCCACCTAAGCATCCTGTTTCTCTCGGTGGAGGCGCTCTTAAATTACTGGTTTTACTCAATTATGTTCTAAAAATGGCTTATGCACGCTTTGATACATTAGTAGATGCAGTGGCGAAGCTTGAGATTTCCGACCGGGGGGGTCAAAAACGTATATACCAAAAAATTTCTATAAAACCGGGGGTTCAAAAACGTATATACCAAAAAATTTCTTTACGAAAACTACATACTCTCCACTACAGAGCGAAAAGTTCGGGGGGTCGGCCGCCCCCTCCCGCCCATTAGAAGCTGCGCCCCTGAATAGATGGGTGGTGCCACTAGCGAGGGAGCATTGGTTACCCTGTCAATGCTGCCACTGCGCTACACGGGCCCATACGTACTACCAATACTTACAGTTTTAGATATGAACATTAGATCTGACTCTCTTCTTTTTCTTTCCAATGTTATTAGAATCACATCCTTATGTTAAAAGGAAGTATTGATTTATGTATGGATCATGGATGCATATATCCAGTCCAGAATTTAACAAAGAAAATCTTGAACATGATGTTCTTCAAACTTCTCACTTATACGACCCCCTATGTACACAAAATATGATTCATCATGCCCAGATCTCGCGATCTTGGATGATACATGTGATCAAACTTATGTCACTATCACGCTTCATGCTTGAGCACGCTTCTATGTTCGGCTAAATCGCAAAAATCCCAGTCGCCATCACTCGACTAGCGCCACTGGAAGACGCTTGTGAGCTACAATATTTCTCCGGTCTCTCATCCATGCCTATCTGTCTGCTCCTACATTCTGGGCTGCAAAATGCTTTCTCTCCCCTATTATAAAACACCATATAATAATTACATAGGCAAAAGATAACAAATAATCTTAACATACTAAACATACAAATTGAAGGAAAACTTAAAAAGACAAGGTGACATTTTTGTAATTACCACCAACTATCAAAGTTACTATACAAATGTGAACTCAACCAAAAATACCTAAAAAACACAAAATTTTTTTAACATTTTTTATTAAAAAATCGCTACATTTCGTTAGCAAAAAAAAAAAAAACAATATTTTATTTTTTTTTGCTGCTACTAAAAGTAGAGATTTTTTTAATAAAAAATGTTAAAAAAATAAAATAAAATAATTTGTGTGTTTTTTTTCTTATTTTTTTAGATTTTTTGGGGGTTTAATTTTTAGCATTTTAGCTTGGGTGGGTTGGGTTGGGGGGGGGGGGTGTTAGGTTTTTGGGGGTGGGGGGGGGGTTAGGTTTTTATTTAGGTTTTTGAGGGTAGGGGGTTTAGGTTTTTTTTTTTTTTTTTGGGGGGGGGGGGGGGGGAGGGGCGGAGGGGTTAGGTTTTTTAGGTATATTTGTAGAGTAACTTTTATAGTTATTGATAATTACAAAAATGACACCTTGTCTTTTTGAGTTTTCCTTCAATTTGTATGTTTAGTATGTTAAGATTATTTGTACAAGAACTTTACCCTAATTATATAAATCATCAAGTTATTTGAAATCCCATAAACTGTCTAAAAACCAAAAAAAAAAAAAAAAAAAAAAAAAATTAAAAATAAAAATCTCTTATATATAATTACCTGTACATATATATATCTTTGCCATGCAGTCTTTTGTTACACAAATGGCATGAATTCAAAAAACCATCAGGTTGAGGCAGCCTCATATCATCATCACCAGGTGAAATATTAAAAATGCAACCTTTCCCACCACCTTTAGTAACCTTTCCCCTATCACCAACAATCCTCAACCGAGACACCGGATTCGCGTGAGACCACATTCGGCCCATGCCACTAAATTCAGCCCTTTCGAGGGCCGCAACTATACCCAGTCCAATCCCACCCATATTCCGGTTTATAACACCCGTAGGTGACAAAACTTTAAGCTCCAAAGGACTTGTTAAACTTGTTGGACTTGTTGGACTTGTTCCAGGAGTGATCAGTTTTCGGATCACGGGACGCCGGTTACTCATGGCTAACTTACAATAAACAGAGAATTAAGTCAAGTGATTTTATAAGAGAAATATGTTGAGAAACATTGAACATGAAGGATACATGAATGATGGAGTTGGTGGACTTAGCCCACTGCCCATGGTATTTGGTTTGGACTTCAAATTATTGAGGTTACATTATGCTTTTTTTTTTTTGTTTACTTTTTTGTTTGTTTGTTTGATTATATTGTTGTAATGTAATATAAACTATCAACTTTTTAATAAAAAAATGTCATGATCAATGGTTGCTTTTTATGGCTAGATGGGATGTATTGATCATGACTAGGTCGCCGGTTACGGTGACACAAAGATTCATTCCAACACTTGTTAAGGTTTCAAAGGTTGTTGATCGTCATGGGGCCCACGTAGCAGAATATCGTATTTTGTTTGATAGTAAGTCCACAGAAATGAATAGCGCGCCAATGGTTTGTAAGAGAATAGACTAATAAAGGTCGACCAATTTGCCAATTTTTTTTTTTATTAATTTCGGTTAACTTGATTGTAACGATATTTGGAATTGATTTGATTCAATCAGATTGACGTTTCTTAGAATTATAATTGTTAAAAAGTATCTTATATGTCTTTAAAATGTCATAAATGAATTACAGAATAATAAAAATTGTTAAACATGAGGTATCATATTGCGTTGCGGTGTGCCGAAAAAACTGATCTAAAACCAAAAGAACGATAAAACCGAACTGAAATAAAAACCAACGGTTTGGTTTTACGTAAACCAAAATTTTTTAGCCCAAATGTATAATAATTAGTTAGTGAAGAAATACCAAGTTAATACTTGTTAATGTCTCATCCAAATAGGGTTAATCTTCTTCTGAACTCGATACCAGCTACGTCGATCCTGCAAAACAATCAACACACCGTGAAGCTCGTTACGAGAAAGAGAATGGGGGGGGGGGTTCTCCTTGTAATCACCCATTCGGCGTGAGAATAAGAACTTGTTTTGAGGATAAAAGTGTGTGTATGAAGTGAGGGAGCAAGAGAGCGATGCCTAAACCTGGAGGTGAAGTTCTCTATTTATAGCCGAGGTGATTTGTAAAGGAGATGGGCTGATGGGCCTTGGGCCTGAGTTCGACAACAAGGAATATCCATTCTGCCTCCTCTGCCACGACCGCTAGGGATCCCAGGCGAGAGGCTAGTTGGCGCATGTTGAATGGATCCACGTGTCCTGACGATTGTCCTTGTTGTCTGGTCTGTCGTCAGCAGTTAAGTAGAGATCATGGAGCAGTGGTCAACGTAAGCTGATTGGTGCCACACATGTGTTCTTGTGTACTTCTTGTCTCCTGCACGATTGCTCATCGTGCAGTACAATAGAATACAGCCTGTTGAGCGCCTATTGGTCCACTACTCTACCATTGTACCTTCTGTACCGTCCGACGTTACCCTGCGGTTATTATCCCTGTGCGACCTGGGGTAACCCTGAGTAGTCGGTGCAAGGTCAAGGAAGCTAGGTCTTTTGTCAAAGGAACTAAGTGTCAGAATTGATTCTATCCTGGTCCTGACCTCGCGCGCGACTGGGGCACACCCTTGCAGTCGGCGCAAGGTCGAGGAAGCCAACACTTTGGTTTACTTTTGGATTTGGTCTTGCACGCGGCCTGAGGTTAACTCATATTGCCGGTGTAGGATTTGGGACCATAGCCCTTCAAGTCCCCACAGTATAGTGCTGCTTCCATGCGCGGATCAAGTGGTTGGAGCTCTAGACTAGAAATAAAAATTAAGTATCTGCACTTTGATCTGGCGTTCAGGGAATCATCATGTGTGGGTGCATGTTGTCTCATAGCTTACACGACACAACTATCTAGCTTCCTTTTGAAGTTATCTCTCTTTTTTTTGCGCCACAAAACTTCGAAATTTGAAAAGAGCATATGCTGACAGGTTGGTGGCGAAAGCGACGTGTGATGTGATCGCTGACACAATGACGAGCATGTTGTCACTGTGTCAGGCGCACCGTTTCGCCTTGTGTAAGGCTAGTGGGTTTCACGCGCGCATGTTAACCGCCACTCCGGTTTTCCCGCCTGACGTGTCAATCCCCGATAGGGCACGCGCCGCAAGTTGTAGGCACGGTTACCAATCACATTAAATGCGATGGGTATAAATAGGAGAAGAGGGCAACAACCGTTGCACGTTTCTTAAAAACTCTTTCCTTTATCTTTTTTGAATCTTCAAATCTTCAAGTGAGTCTTGAAGATCTTCAAGCATTCTTCATCAATTTCTCTAATTTCTTCATCCGTTTCCCAAATTCCTTCAAGATCCTCATCTTTCGATATGTCAGAGAGTGCCGAAGTTGAAGTTGTCGAAGAAATTAGTGGTGGGATGGCGCCACTGAAATGGGATGAAGGATTGTTCGAGCAGATTACTCGGGGTCACCAATTCGCACGCGAATAGGATGCTCGATATCCGGCCAAGGGCCAGACTACTGCTAATGCCCCGCCGGGGTATATTACGCTATTTGCTGATTTTTTCGGTGAAGGTAACTTCTGATTACCTACAACTCATTTCTTCGGCGCGATCCTGTCGCATTACCATTTTCATGTGTCCCAACTTAGCCCATTGGGCATGGTTAGAATTAGGCATTTTGAGTTTGCCTGCCGTTCACAAGGTTTTGAGCTTACTGTCGAAAGATTCCGAGCTTTCTACCAATTACAAAACAACCTTGGGTTTTATTCATTTGCCACGCGCGACTCTAAGAGGTTGCTCATTAATCCCCCGAAGAATTATCATGTCTGGAAAGGGAAATTCTTTTATATTCGTGAAGAGGTGATTCCGATTGCGATGGAATTCCGAGACCTGGTGCCTATCCCGAAAGAGGATTTGAAAATACCCAAGGGCGCGACTTGGTATGAAAATCTGAAATCGCTGCCTAACCAGGCTTTTGGTGAACAGGTGCTCATTGCTACTGGCATGAGCAACAAGTGACACAGCATCAGCACGAACATGCCCGTTCTTCTCTTAGATGGCCAAGGTAATCCTTTTTCTTTGTTGTCCTCTCCTCCTTTTTAGGGGTTTTGTACCGGTGACAACTTGTAAAATTTCGTCATCATTTTTTTCTTTGCAGAGGTAGAGCTTTATCATCGGACGTTCCCTGCTAATGCTAGAGTTATGGGCGTGCGACCCTGGTGCAAAGATGAAGAGCTCTGGTATGAGCAGATTCGAAACAACTTTATGTATCCACTGGCGGATGCGTTTGCTGGGCCGCCTATCGCCAACGAAGGTGCGCATATACTGAACCCTAGGCCACGTAGGGCCATAACTCTTGCTGGAGAAGAAGTTATACTGCTTTCCAGCAGGGAGTCGATATCTTCATCAGAACCTGGATTAAAAAACCTATCTTATGCGTTTGCAAGTAGCCTGCATGATTTGGGTGTTGACCTTGATGGCCAAAAATCCAAGAGACCAAGTAAGAAGAAGAAATTGACTGTTGTTGAAGGGGCACGCCCCATAAAGCTAGAGGCGAGTACTGCAGCTTCCGATGCCGCTTCGCGCAAAGGTATGGCTCGCCCTCAACAACGTAGCCTAGACGATTTTGTGATTGTAGCTGATTCCATGGAGGAATTATATTCTATAGGTGGGAAGTTCAAAACCAGCGAGTCAGCTAGCGCGAGGAGTTAAGGGAGCGTGAACTCCAAAGATCAACCCTCCGGCACGACTCCCACATCCACTCTTGTCGAAGAAGAGATGGAAATAGACCCTATCCCTGAGCTGACCAGGAAAAATGCGTCTAAACGTCAGCGCGAGGAGTCAAAACCCGACCCTGCGCCCGTGTGACAACTGTCACTTTTCCGTACATTCCGTACACTAAATAAACAGTAATCTGTGCTTTAATGACTGTACATGATCTAGTTTACAAGACAAATGAATTTCTGATTACTGTTATATACATACAAAGGCATTTCATGTTGCAAGACTTTTATCGTTGCTACATGCAACACGAGATAGTTCTAAGAATACACAGAACAGAATTGGCACCATTATCAGACAAACTAAAAATGCTGACGAAGTTTAGTACATAGACAGACAGTATTCTGAGGCCCAGTATGAGCCAGAGATGACGTATTACACTAGTATAGTGTGTAGGGAAGTAAGAACCATAAAACTGCATGCCTAAGTGATAGATAAAGTGTCGGAAAGTGCCTAAAAACCACTTAAAGTGCAGAATTCTGCATAAATCAGCAAAATTCAGCATTTTAACAAGTATATTACATGCAAAAATATGGCAAAATGGTCCTGTATGCTTTCTTAAGTGTCGGGAATTAAAAGTGTCAAAAAGGGTACTTAAAGATTACTAAACGGAATAACTTGACACTTTAATGAACCGGTATCTAACCGAACAACCGGACATTACCTGGAACACCAAAATATTGCTAGAAGCATTGTTTTATTATTTTTGAGCTAGTTATGATCCCTGAACACCCTAACACACTATATAATGTATCATACACTTAAAACACTAGACTTTATTATTTTTTTTTTCAAAAAAAAATTAACCTACTTACCATCTAAAGTTACAATTAGACCCCCTCCCCATATATGAGTGGACGGTCACATGGCCCACCATAATCTTCTATTGATCTTGCAAATCCTCCATGATTCTCCTTAGATTTGATGAAGATCCCATAAAGATTATGAAGATCATATAAAGATTATGAAGATCCTACAAAAATCTTAAAAGATTAGCACATTGATTTTTGTTGATTTTATTTGATTTCTTTTGATCTTGTGTTGGGAATATTCCATACACAGATGCTATATTCTATCCTTATGTTGGAAGCCTTTATAAAAATCCACAAGATCATAACCTTAAACATTTTAACACTTACCATTCACCACAACTTCTCCATCTCCTCTCCCATACCTACGGCCCATCCTCCATCTCACACAACTTTCATTTTCAATCCATTCCAACACATTCTAAGCATAACCTAAGGTGATTCAAGCCTAACTAGGAAGGTGGGAAGCAACGAAACTTGAAGGACCTCTTTAGCTTGCTTTTATCCACTCCATTTTCATCTTGATTCTTCCCTAGCTTAAAGCTAGTAGTAAGATTCTTTTCAACTCTTATTTACTTCCATTTTTAGTGGTTAAAAGTTATTTTATGTTGTTTAACACAAGAACACTAAAAGAATTGAGCTTGAATCTTGAACATAAAGCTTACATATGATGAAAAATGGATGATATGATGTTGTTTAGTGCATGAATGATGTTTGTTTGTTGATTTCTTGAGATGATGATGTTAATCATCACATGAAGCTTGCTAGATGGTGATTAAACACATAATCTAGCAAGTAGGAAGATGATTAAGTAACAACATAAGATAATCATCTTCTAGTAAAGACATGAACTTGAAAATAAAATGATTCTTGTAAAGTAATAAACAAAGTGAACTAGTAAACCTATAGATCCAAGATTTGTGAATGATTTTTCTAAAAGAACCAAGTTTAAAAAGGTGATTTTTCAAAGATCATGATTTTTACTAAACTAGCACTATTTTTAGTGATAAAACAAGTGTAGAAATACTTGTGAAACAAGATGATGAACATTTTTGTAAAATGTGTTTACAAGTTGTAAACACTAAATTTTTTCAAGAATGAAGTTTACCAAGAAGTAAGTATATTTTGGAAGGTAACTAAGTCCACTAAAAACATTAGCAAGTTACTACGCATTTTTGTGAAAGATCAAGTTCATGTTGTTATGTAAAATGTATAGTTTTAGCACTTGGTAAGTATAACATTGTTTAAGGGTGATTGATTGAATATTGTGTGTTAATTTTTGAAAAGAAAATGATATGCTAAATAGCATGGACACCTCCATTTACAAAGGAAACTATGGCGAAATTTTCTAAAAAATTCCAACACTTAGAAAATATTTTCTAACAAGTATTTACAAGTGTGTTTTAACCTTGGTTTCCCATATAAACTTTGCCATAAATTTTATTACAAAAATACAAGTATTGGAGGTTGGTTTTTGTAAATAAAAACGGGTAAACATATATATATTAAAGACACTTGTGTGGATATGTGTATACTTTGTGTATAGTTATATTATTTTTGGATTTATAGTAATATAACTTAACAAAATACCAAGAATTTACAATCCAAAATAATACCAAAAATCACAAGGAATAAAGTATATAAGTTACACACCTAAATATTGGCAAACCGAACAAGAACGTAACTTATAAAATATTCCGGAAAATACCATTACAAATATATTTTTGGCAAATATTGTTTTGGATACAAGAAATGAAAATACGATTTTTGAAAATATTACAAGAGTAATATTGTATTTTCGACCAAGGGAAAATATATTATTTTTGGAAGTAAGAAATATATTTTCTTAGAATATTTAGAAGATATATGAATTTTTGGAGAAAAATATCTATTTTCTTGGCAATACATTATTTTTGGACAAAACAAGTCTATATATATATTTTCTAAGTGAAACTTGAAAATATATTATTTCGGAAACTACAAATACAAGAATACAAATACACATGTATAAAATACTCCCATCCTTGGGAAGGAAATACGAAAATAAATACTCGGAAGTATTATAACTTCGGATAATGTTAAAGACATAAAGGAAACGTAACTCAAAACATGAATGCTAAGGCAAGGCACGACCCGCTCGTCTAATAGACCCTAGCACATTGTAGGTAGTCGTGTTTGCTGACGAGAATTGAGTTACGAGCACTGAAGACACAAAACAGTGAGTTCATGCTCCCCCTTTCTTTAACTGTTTTTGGTTTTATAACTCTCGGGGGTGAAATACATGTTACAAATACTTGAACGGTATGAAATGCCTATGAAATACTAGATCATGTGAGCATAGACTAAATAAAGAAATGCCATTAATACTTAATTAGGGACGAGGGTTAGATCTAACGGGTACGACCGAACCCCACTCATGGTCACAACTAGTACCTAGTAGTGCTTCGGAGTCCCAGTCGAGGTTAATCGACACAGTCGAGGTTAATCGACACAGTCGAGGGTAATCGACACAGTCAAGGTAAATTGACACAGTCGAGGTTAATCGACACAGTCGAGGAAAATCAACAAGGGTATATAAGCCATTACGAGTGCTTCCTATGTCCTCACATGCCTTAAAGTCCTTGTAAAACAATTATGTTCATACACGCTTTTCATACCTGTTTACAAAGGAGTCTCTCAAAGATTTACAAGAATTACAGTACACAAACAAGACGCATGAACTCGCTCAACTTTTGTTGATGTTTTCCAAAATTACATGTATTTCAGGTAACATGATGGATCTTGGCGCGGGTGTCGTAACTAGAAGTAGACTTCAAGTTTAGATGTCACCCACTTTTGTTGGTTTGTAACCTAGTCGAAGGTTGTGTTTTAAAAACTTGAATAATCAGTGTTTGTAATACTCAAATTTTATGAATGGATGAACATCGTTTTGATCATGTAGTTGTTTATTACGATTGAATGCAATGATATTAAACCAGTCATACATCATACGTTTCCGCAAAAGACAGGGTGTGACAGTTTGGTATCAGAGTTTCGATTGTAGTGAACTAGGATTCCTTCTCGAGTCTAGACTACAATCACTAGAGTTCTCTCACAAAAACATTTTACAAAAAGGTTTTCATTTCATTCACGTAAGCGTTAAGATCCACGAGTCAAACACTTTTAAAAAAGAGACAAGGCAATGACATTAGTAGGGAATACCCTCAAGATAAGGTGCCAACTAAGACATAGTCTACACGAGTTAGACTTGCCCAAGATAAAATACACTCTTGGTGATAACTAGTACCAAGCAGTGTTTTTGTATCTCAGTCGTGAATCGACAACTAGAAAAATGACCCCCCCCCCAAAACAAACGAGGGTTATATGTAATATGATGCATCGAAATGCCTGTTTATGCTAAGTAACATATTTGTTTATCGATACATACATACGAATAAGTGTACGGAATGATTATTGACGTAAACAAGATACTTTCGACTCCGACTCCTATTACTGTACGTAACTCGCATGATGAAGCTATCGACCTCGCGTTCTTTGCAAAGCTCATGGCTGGAGTAATTACCAAATAAGATTCTGAGCTTGCTTCTGTAGAAAATGGCTGCTCTTCCCTCTCGATCGTGAAGGTGCCTGACTACGGTGATGATGACGAGGCAGAGGCGGCAACCTTGAACGACTTCTAATCAGCAGGACGAGATCCCTGCGGCTTTTGTGAAGCGAGATTGACGACATACTTGACCAGAAAAGGAAGATGAAGTATTCATCTTGAAGGTGCCCCTACAACTACTGGGAATTCTCTTTATTCCTACTTCATTTAATCATCGTGCCTATGCGTGCGTAACGATAACGAGTGTTAGCGCGTGGACCACTGCAATGGTCCTTTCCATGACAGAGGTATAAGGACAGTAGTGTCCCCTCCTTGAATGATCATCTGCTTGGATGAGAAGAAATTGGGGTAACCGTGCAAGACAATTTATTATTACGAGGCCCACGTAATAACAACTTGTAGTGCATGGAAATCCTGGTGGACTCTGCGGGTCAGGTTGATGATCACCATCCCTCCAAAAATAAACTCTAGGTGTTCACACCTTCATATGGTAGAACAATACCTAGACCAGTGCTTTAGCACTTCTTAAAGTAGGAAACCTGTCTTGCCTACTTCGTGACTACCCGTGTACGAGACGTTTGAGAAACGATATCTAAGCAAGTGAAGATAGATAACATTCAGAAGGATTCAGTGACATTACATAGAGAACCCCCCATCTCAGGGAAAGTATACCCATCTTGTAAAGTTATGTAGAAGGAAAACAATAAACCAAGTTGCCAAGCCTATGTGAAGGCTCAGTAATTGTTTCCTCGCTCATACAGTGATGATTATATATACATGTGATATCGGGTGATTACCTGTTTACTTATGGTACTATGTACCTCATGGACAATTATGGAATATTGTCTAACCCACCTCATACTTTTTGACAGAAAAGGAATGCCGCCCAGATGCGACACAGACACCAGTATGTTACCAAGGACAGAAGCCGAGCTTCAAGAACGTATCGCACAGGCAATTGCACGACATGAAGCCCTCCGCTCTGAACACAATGGTGGCACATCCGGAAATAATCCTTCAACTGGCTGCACCTATAAACAGTTCCTGGACTGCAAGCCATTAAACTTTGACGGCACAGGAGGTGCTGTTGCGTTATTTCGATGGACATAAAAGACTGACTCCGTTGTAAGAATGAGTAACTGTTCACCCCAACAGAGAGTTACCTTTATCTCAGGGTTATTTTTAGATGGCGCACTCTCCTGGTGGAGCCTTCAGGTTCAGACCCTTGGTGCGGATGCTGCTTACGCACTGAACTGGGACGAGCTCAAGGAAATGATGGAAAAGAAATACTGTTCTAGGGCTGAAATCCAGAAGCTTGAGGTGGAGGTCTGGAATTTGAAGATGGACGGACCGAAGATTCCTGAATATGTCCAGCGATTTCACGACTTGTCTAGGGTCGTTCCCTACCTAGTCAAGCCGGAATTCAAAAGGGTTGAACGATTCATTTGGGGACTTGCACCTCAAATCAGGAGCATGGTTACTACCTCAAGGTGTCACGGCCCCCGACCCGGTTTGACCCGTTTCAGGAGCCGCGGGACAGAAATCCCGTGGTAATTATTTAATTGAGTTTAATAGCGGAAGTTTATCAACAGGATCTTTTTAAAGCTAAAACTTTTCCTGATTATTTTATTTCACAACTCGGGATAAAATCCCGGTAATTTACACTAACATGATTTTACTGAGAAATCTTTATTTTTAGAAAACATATTTCTCTATTTTATAATGAGCCATTTTCTTAAGCTTGAAATGCTCCCCAGCACTTTTCCTGAATTACAACAGATCACCTGAAACATGTTTGAAAAAGGTTTTGTCAGCGGGAAATACTGAGTGAATCATTCAGTTTACTAAAACGTCTCGTTTGTTATAATTTACAGTATTAAGAGTTTTTACATATGTTTCTGATATCTACCAACTACCCACAATATTTGTCACTCGACCGGATCTGTTACTGTGGTCATATCACCATTGGCTGCCCCAATGAATGACGTATATCACTTAATTTTAGGTTCGCCCACCTAAAGTGATAAAACAGTAGTAATGTGCACAATACCCCACATACCGGCTGTAATTTGGTGATTTACATAAACTTGATCACTGTAATTATAATTCTGAAAATAATTTGGAGTATTGTAAAACATTTGATAAAAAGAGAATGACACACATTGCATATTTAATACGGACAGAATATAGATTAGCCTTGTTAACCTAATTTAAATAACAATGCCCACAAAACCGGGTTAGTAATCAATACAGCAGTTACGATAACTCACGAGATCAAATTCTCACAATGAACAACAAAGTGCGATACTTAAACATCCATCGATTTAACGATGAACGACAAAGTATAACCCTATGTGGGCGGCACTTAAACATCCGTTGGATATATTGATCGGTCGGAAAATGAATCGTAATAGCGATCGAGTTATTACCCTGAATTGTGGTAGCACTTCGTGATCAGTGTGTGTGTTTATAGTATTTCGACTATATCTCAGCGAACATTTAGAATTTTAACGTCGTTTCAGTGTCAGAATTCAAGTCCCAAGGCCCTCTATTTATACCCAAAATTTGCATCTCCCGCGTGTCGCGGAAGAATTCGTGGCACCTCCCGCGTATCGCCTGGGGTGTCAATTTAGGGTAGGGTAGGTTAGTCACCTGCCTAGCCTTGATGAGTTGCTGGTTTCGCGAATTTTATTTGTGACAACGAATAATAAGGATAATCGTCCATTAGGGTTTAACCCCCCTCGGGTTTTAGGGGCCCTGATCCTGATTCTGGTTGTTATGAAAATTTTAGGGTTAGTGTAGAATTACTTGGGTGTCTCAATTAGGATTTCCTTATTGAGTAATTATCATTCTAATTACGGATTTTAATGAGAGTTGTTACATCCTCCCCACCTTAAGAAGAATCACGTCCTCGAGATTCACTGAAATAGATGAGGGTATTTTCGCTTCATTTCTGGTTCTAGCTCCCAAGTATATTCAGCTCCTCTCTTTGAATCCCATCTGACTTTGACTAAAACTAGTCGTTTGTGTTTGAGAAACTTGATCTTTCGATCCTCAATTTGAAGAGGTTTCTCAACAAATTTCAGCTTTTCGTTTACCTCTATATCTCGAAGAGGTACTACCAGTGATTCGTCTGATAAACATTTCTTGAGATTGGATATATGAAATACATCATGTACTCCAGCTAATTCTTCTGGTAGTTGTAAATGATAAGCTACTGGTCCTATCCGTTGGATTACTGGAAATGGTCCAACATATCTTGGACTTAGTTTTCCTTTCTTACCGAATCGTACTACTCCTTTCCAAGGAGAGACTTTCAATAGTACTTTGTCTCCTATATGGAATTCTAGTGGCTTGCGACGATTGTCTGCATAGCTCTTCTGACGATCTCTAGCTGTCTTCAATCTTTCTTTGATTTGGGTTATCTTGTCTGTGGTTTCTTGCACGATTTCTGGACCTGATAATTGACTTTCTCCTATTTCTGCCCAACATACGGGAGTTCTGCACTTGCGTCCATACAGTGCTTCGAATGGAGCGGCTTCGATGCTTGAATGATAACTATTATTATAGGAGAATTCGATTAATGGTAAATGGTTATCCCAATTACCACCAAAGTCAATTACACATGCTCGGAGCATGTCTTCTAGAGTTTGGATCGTCCTTTCACTTTGTCCGTCTGTTTGTGGATAATATGCAGTACTTAGATTGAGTCGGGTTCCCATGGCTTCTTGGAAGCTTGTCCAGAAACGGGAAGTGAAACGACTATCTCTATCTGATACAATGGAGAGTGGAACTCCATGTAAGGATACTATTTCATCTACGTACAACTTGGCTAACCTTTCCATACTAAAGGTTTCCTTTATTGGTAGAAAATGAGCAGATTTGGTTAATCGATCCACAATTACCCAAATTGCATCATTACCTTTTCTGGTTTTGGGTAACTTAGTAACAAAGTCCATTGTTATGAGTTCCCATTTCCATACAGGCATTTCTAACTGTTGTAGTAGACCTGAAGGTTTCTGATGTTCGGCTTTAACTTGTGAACAGGTTAGACACTTAGATACGTATTCGGCTATATCCTTTTTCATTCCTATCCACCAGAAATTCTTTCTTATATCTTGGTACATCTTATTGTTTCCTGGGTGTACAGTATACTTAGATTTATGAGCTTCCTCTAAAATCTTAGATCTTAAATTTCCCTTCTTAGGTACCCAAATTCTGCTTTTGTGGAATTTCCAAATTCCATCATTTCCTTGTTCCAATTCTTTTAGGTAACCTTTCATTCCTTCACCATCATCCTTGATTGCTGTTTCCTGAATTTCCTTCAATTGTTCTATTAAATCTACTTGTAGATTTATTCTAAGAGCACGGACTCGCCTTTGCTTCTCATGATACTTACGACTTAAGGCATCTGCGACTACATTTGCTTTTCCTTCGTGATATTGAATACCACAGTCGTAATCACTCAGGATTTCCATCCATCTTCTTTGCCTCATATTTAACTCTTTTTGCCCAAATATATACCTTAAACTTTTATGATCTGTATAAACAGTAAACTTACTTCCATACAGATAATGTCTCCATATCTTCAGGGCAAAAACTATAGCTCCTAATTCTAAGTCATGAGTCGTATAGTTTTCCTCGTGCTTCTTCAATTGTCTGGAAGCATACGCAATTACCTTTTTGCGTTGCATTAACACGCATCCGAATCCTAATTTTGAAGCATCACAATTGTTAGGGCTGGATTTTTATTATACGTGATCCTTATACGTGATCCTTATACGTGATCCTAACCAGTGATCCTTGTTTCTTTGGCAGACAGTGATCCTCAGCAGGACTTCAGGATCAGGATCATGGACCATTAAAGGATCCTCATGCTAACAGTTACCTTCGTTTAATACAATGATATTTTGCAGGAACATCTAGCAGGATACGCTCTTAGCATCATAACCAAGGGACGCGTCTTCACAATTATGGCATTAGCTTAATCGGAGATAGACGTTGCAAAGGATATGGAAACTTAGCTTGATTTAAGGGCGGCAATTTAGGCTAGATTGTCTTTTATTTCTAAAGGGGTAATGAGCTGATTATTAGTCTTTTTACCTAAAATAGGTCACCTACACTTGTATATATAACACTCTTCCTCATTCGGAAGAACACACAACACAATTCTCACACGCTTAGACACTCGAAACTATAGTGATCCTTGTACTCAGCTCATTATCATCCGAAGTTGTAACTATATTTTTCTTATATTGAAGTTGGTGATCGGTAGTTGCCATCACCCGAGGTTTTTTATGCCGGAGATCATACATTGATCAAGGGCTTTTTCCTCGTATAAATCATTGTGTCTTTGCCTATTTCTCATAAAAGTGATCCTTTACTTTTATAATTAACCAAGCATCATACCCCGTTTACATAAAGTTTGGTTACATTATCCTTGTGTGATTTTTGACCAAAACAGTTTGGCGCCCACCGTGGGGCAATTGGTGCTTCATTCATAAGAAAACTCTTTGTTCAAAATCATTTCGAAGAATTACATGGCTTCATCATTGAAAAACATGTCCACGGCAATGTCTGCAGTCACCTCGTCTCAGAACACTTTGCCTCCTCCACCGGCAGGATCCCAGAAGAATGCTGAGAAGAGACAAACTCCTACTAACTCTAAACCTCCATCTTCTTCTGCTATGAATTCTTATATTCCCAGTACTAGTGATGTATTTGCTTTGATTTTGCAGATGAAGGATCGTATGCAGCGGCAGGATGAAACTAATGAAAGGATCCTCAGGGAAATTGGAGATCTCAAAAGACAAAAGAAAACGGCAGAGGATCATTCCCCACTGATGCCCAAATCCTTGAGCTTTGATACTCCAATGATCACTTCTCAGCCATCGGAAATTCCAGACGTGCAAATTATGGGAGAATCAAGAGGATTGCACCTCGGATCAACAGCAATGACTCAGGCATCAGGCTCACACTTTCAGCCGGCAGGATCCTATCCCCAGCATATGGGATCCTTCATGAATTCGGGAGCCTATCCGGGAGCACAGCAGGTTCAAGGATCCTCCTTCGTTCCAGGATCATCCCAGATACCAGGATCCTTCCAAATACCAGGATCCTTCCAAATGCCAGGATCCCTAAAAAGTTTGTGTTTTGGTCAAAAATCACACAAGGATAATGTAACCAAACTTTATGTAAACGGGGTATGATGCTTGGTTAATTATGAAAGTAAAGGATCACTTCTGTGATAAAGATGCAAAGACACAATGATTTGTACGAGGAAAAAGCCCTTGATCAATATATGATCTCCGGCACAAAAAACCTCAGGTGATGGCAACTACCGATCACCAAACTTCAATATAAGAACAAAATGGTTACAACTTTGGATGATAATGAGCTGAGTACAAGGATCACTATTGCTTTTGGTGTCTAAGTGTGTGAGAGTTGCGTTGTATGTCGTGTGTGTTTCTTCCGAATGAGGAAGAGTGGTATTTATACGTGTGTAGGTGACCTATTTTAGGTAGCTAAACTAATATTCAGCTCATTACCCCTTTAGAAATGAGATACAATCTAGCCTAAATAGCCGCCCATAAATCAAGCCAAGTTTCCATATCCTGTGCAACGTCTATCTTCAATTAAGCTCTTGCCATAATTGTGAAGACGCGTCCCTTGATCATGATGCCTAGAGCGTGTCCTGCTAGATGTTCCTGCAAAACAATATTGTATTAAGCGGAAGTGGCCGTTAGTATGAGGATTACTATAATGTCCCATGATCCTGATCCTGAAGTCCTGCTGAGGATCACTGTCTGCCAAAGATACAAGGATCACTGGTTAGGATCACGTATAAGGATCACCTATAATAAAAATCCAGCCCTAACAATTGCCCCCAAAATATAAGGAGTTAATTGTAAATGGACGAGTTATATTTTGTTTCGATCTTATCTCTAACGGGCGACTCCAAGAAACTAGCCGTTACACCCGGACTAGCCGTTGCGATCGTTACGTCACAGATGTGACAATCCCTGCAGATCATGATTATAAATAGGAGATAGGGTGAGGATCAGTTTGTATTTAAATTCAAGATACACTCCCTTTATATTCTGCACCGAAGATTGATCAGGTATTCTTCTTTTTCTCTCTTTTTTCTCTTTGCTCTGTTTTCTGCTCCTACTCTGTTTCCGTCCCGTCACAAATATGTTGCTCCGGAATTCTCCACACAAGGATTCCAAGAAGGATAGTCCCTTAAAAAGCCAGGGGATTATCAAGGATTCTCCTACGGAGAGGTGCTGCTTTACTGATGTTCACATAGACAAAATTCGTCATTGCTTTCCGGCGAATGCTGTTTTCAAGTCCTTCACACCTACCGCTCTGAGTGACTCTGTTTCGAATACCTGGGTGGCTTTTCCTGCTACTCCATTCACCATAGGGTATTCATATCCTTTTCCATCGTTCACCCAATCTTTCTTTTCCTTAACCGGCATCTCATATATCCAAGCTATGCCGATGATCTGGAGGGTTCTGTATACCTTTGAGAGGATCATCGAGCAGGAAGGGATTGATCTGGGGATGGCGGAGTTAGCTGAGTTTTACGATCTCACCACCTTTGGTTCTCACCGGTATTTGTTGAAACGGAAAGCCGGGGAGGATCATCCTGTCTTCAAGGTCACTAAGAACGATACAAACTGGAAGCGTCGCTTTTTCTTTGTTAGGAGGGATTCCATCCCGGATGGGAAGGATCTGCCCAAGGAATGGGCCACTCATGGTAGGGTAGAGGATCCTCGAAGGATCACTATCAGTCATGTCTCATATGATGAGGATCACTGATGTCTTTTTTTCCTTTATGCAGCTATCTCCGTTGCTCACCTAAAATTGACCCCTGCTGCGAGAGAAAGAGTGTTAGCTTTTAAAAAGCTTGATCCTGAAGTTAGAAGCTTCCAAGTCACCATCCAAGATTCACAAGAAGTATCCTCTGCGTCTGCCACCATGTCAAGTAAGTATCCTTATAGAAAATAAATTATATGTAGGATTGTTTGATTAATAAAGCAACTTATCTTGTTTTTTGATTGTGTAGGTGCTGGAAAGTCTGTCAGGTCTGTCAAATCTGCTTCTAAATTTGGGATAGATGATCTCACCAACGTCAAGTCTTCGAGGAAGAAGGCTCCTGCTGCCAGTCCTTCAGTTTCAGCCCCCAAGGCACCTATCCGGGGCAAGGGAAAAAAGAGGAAAACCTCTGAAGATCTCCAAGGATTTCCCCTCCTCCGTCAGCAATTCCTTGACTACGTGAATGAGGTAAGGATCACTGCCCCTGTTGGTTATCCGTTTCGAATATCCTGTTTGTGTATCATGTTTCTTTGAGGATCATCCGGTTCTGAACTTACCTTATTTCCCTCTTTGCAGAAACTTGCCGAGATCGAGACCTATCTCGGCCATGTTGAGGATCAAGAGAGCCA